>NW_027256889.1:27584133-27958467 GCF_029215685.1 Pituophis catenifer annectens
AAAGTTTTTTTCTTTTAGGATTTTATTTACATAAGGGAATATTTTTCTAGGGGAGTGGGCAGAAGAATAAAGATATTAAGAATAATTATGGTAATTTTGTAGGAAAGTGGGTGGAGATAGGTTAGGTTATGGATTGTTTAGTTTAAAGAAAAGGGATATTATGTTTAGATGTGAATATATGTAATGAAGGGGAGGAAGGAAATGGGTAGTTGAACTGAACAAGTGTTAAATTAGGATTTATTGAATAGCCTTAGAGTGGAAGTATGCTTTGAAATGTTATATCGTATGGGGGGTAGTAAAAGGGCAGATCACGAGCAGAAATTGTTAAATTGGGAGATATAATAATATTATTATGTTAAATCAGGAGTTATTAGACATTGTTATAATAGAATCTCACTTTGAAATGCATATTATAGTATAGTATAAGGGGGGTATGATAATTTTATTAGAAAGAAAGGGTCAGTATATGGAGATGGAGTAAGTGGATAGTAAAGCATGATATAATCTGTTATGAATTTGGGTTTTATTATGAAGAAGTCAAAGGGGAAGGGGGGTGAGGGGGGTTAGGGAGGAGGGGGGGAAAAAGGGGGAAAAATTTGTATTTGAAAAACTTTTTCAATAAAAAAAGAAGAAGAAGAAGAACCTCTTCCTGTATTTAATGGAGGGCCTTAGTGGCCCCACTAGATCCATGTGTATGAGTTGGAAAATTGAGTTGGTTGTGCGTACTGACTTTTTGGGCCTGGGTTTGGTTTTTAGTTTGGAGCTTTTGCAAATAGAACACTCAAGATAGTTCTTACAGTTTTTTATTTTTACACCTTCGGATCATTCCATCATTTTCTGTACCACAGGGAAACTGATGTGCCCTAGTTTCCTATGTAACAGGTGTGCACAGTTGTCATGCATTAGCTTCCCTATCGCTGGCTTCCCCTCCCTGGGTGGCCCCTGCTCTCTTGAGTCACTAGTAGTGTGTGCGTGACTGACCCCCTCTATTTCCTCATTGTTGTTCTCCTCATTTGTGTTGCTTGTGTTGTTGGGTTTCGCCCTCCAGTGGTTGTTTACCTTGGGTTGTGTGTCTCTGACTGGGTGGAAAAATGGCAAATCCCACTGATCACTGTTTTCCCTATACTCTTGCCCCCTCTAGTTGCATGTACCTTCCCTTCTTTGAATGTCACCTTGACGTTGTTGTCCTTGCTCAGTTTTAGTGTGGCAAGGATGTTATAGGGTATGTTTGGCACTAATAGCACTCCCTGTATTGTTCCTATCCCTGGCACGTATGTGTTACCTTTCCCTGTCACTTGCACATTGTTTTGGTTAGCCACTTCTATTATAAAGTTTTCTTTTGTGAATGAGGTCAGTGAGTTCTGGTCGTATGTGGTGTGGTTGGTGGCTCCTGAGTCCAGTAGCCATGTGCCCTCTTTCCTGTCCTGATCGGCATGTTGTTCTTGGTCCCCCAGTCCATACAGTGACCCAGTCTGGCTCTCTCTGGAGCTGTCCCTGTAATTTCTCCTGTCCCTAGGGCTAGGGGAGTCTCTACGTCTGTGCCTGTCATCTGGCAAGTGCCTGTCGCTGTATCTCGCCCTTTATTCTGGCCTGTCCCTCCGACGTGACCTGTCCCTGTCCCTCACGTTCCTAGGGCAGTCCCTTTTGTAGTGGTTCTTCGAACCACATATGTAGCACTCTGAGTTGCTGTGGCTCCTGCCCTTTGGTTCGGCCTTTCTGCTGGGTCTCTGCTCTCTACGGCTTAGTGAGCAATCTTTCCTAATGCTATCTTCAGCTATGAGTTTGCTGGTTAGTAATTCTAGTGTAAGTTTCCCTGAGCCGAGGTTATCTATCTGTGTGATAAATGTGTCCCAGCTGGGGTCCAGAGAATTCACGATAATGCTGATCATGGTTCTCTCACTTAGGACCTCGCCCCTTTGAGTCAGTTGGGTCCTGGTGGCATTTAAAGACAACAAATGTTCGCTCATTGGGGTCCCTGCCTTGAGTTTGGTGGCATAGAACTCCCTGGAGAGTCTGGTGGTGCTTGCTATGCTTTGACAGTAAAACAGTTTGTGCATTCTCTGTATTACCTCTAGGGCCGTTAGGTGGTGGCTAATGCTAGGGTAAATGCTTGGGGTGATGCTAGCAATAACTATGTAATAAGCCTTGTGATGGGTACAATCTAATTCAAAAGGTTTTTCTGGGGGATCAGTAACTAGGGACAACAGGTTTTCCTTCAGCAGGGTGACTTGGAGCTGTTGGTTCCATTCCAAAAAATTCTCCCCATCTAGTCTCAGTTTGGGAAAGTCATTTGGTAAAGTTCCTGAATTGTAAGTTAAATTACTTACATTGTGTCGCTGTCCATAGTTTCTCACATAAGGATACTCACAATAAGGCAGAGGGATGACTGTGGCAAGTCTGAACTGACTTACTTCTATGTGCCTGTGTCGGTCTAGCTCTATGTTCCATTCCGTTTCTCTTGCAGGGAGGCACTGCGCATGCCTGAAGTTCATTCCAGCCCAGCCGCCGTGGAGTGAGGAGCTCGTCTCTGCAGCTCCCGGGTGAAGGCCCCAATCTTCCGGATGGGCCTTCGGTTCCTCTTTGGCCGGCCTCGCTTGGTCGAAATCGCTTCGGATCACTGTCTGGAAGTGGTGAGGATCGTCAGTGAAGGTCGGAAGTCCCGCTGGGGCCGCGAATGGTCCCGGATGGCCCGGCCTCGCGTAGCTGCTGCCTCCAGATGTCGGGCCGAGTCCCCTGCCTGCCGATGGTCGTCCCCTGCCTGCTGACGGTCCCGCAGATCCTGGATCTGGTCCCGGTCGCCGGTCGGGTGAGTAGTCCCGTCGCCCTCGGTGCTCCGTCCCCATGGGTGGGCCTCCTGGGAGTTGTGGGTAGTGTTGGGTCTGCGCGGTAGCGGTCTGCTCCCCTGGGTGGGCATCGGTGCTGGCTCCCCTCGTGTCAGTGTTCCCTCTGTGCTTTGGCCTGGTGCCGGGGTGTGTGTCCGGCAGCCTCATTTTGTCCCCTAGGGCCGCGGTGATCAATTCTATTGCCCTGTTGACCTCGGGCTCAGTAGGTGAGCACATAGGTTTTGGCTTAGGGTTTTCTTGTTCATCGTGGTAGTTTTGGGTGGTCACCCTTGAGTAGGCCCCGATTCCCGCCATGAGATTTAAATCTCGGGAATTATTGGTGGTTGGTTGGCCATCTTTGGTGACGTCACCTCCCAAGATGGCCACCACGAAAAGGGCACAAATTCTTTTTTGGCCTTTTCGGTGGGCTTCTGGTGGGGGCAGTTTTCTCTTACCACGTCTTCGTCGCTGTAGTCCGACTCGTCTTCATCTTCCTCACTCGCTGCTTCGCAGCCTTTGACCAGGCTTTGGAGTTCTGCGATGAGGTCGGTGTTGCTTTGTGCTGAGTCTATTAGCTTCAGGAGTTTTTCTTTTAGGTCATGTTTCTTGCTCGTTGGGCTCTTGGGTTCCTTCCACCCCTCGTCTTGTCTGGTTGGGGTGCATGGGTGGTGGAGTAGGCCGCTCATCTTGGGTGCCTCTCCTTGCGTAGCTTCGGGTTGGGCAGATCGTTCTGCCATCTTCTTGGTGAATGCTCTGGTATTCACCCTGTTCGTCGTGGTTCTTTGCATGGAGTCCCCTGGCATGTCCTGGAGTATTAGGATTGGGCTATTTAACCATCCTCTGTTACCATTTTGTTAAGGATGTCCAAGGATCGTGCCCAATAACTCCATCACACAGGTACTCTTTAAATCAGTAGTCTTTATTAAGATAGCTTCTTATCATTGCAGGTACAATTCTGGAACTGAGTCAGGACCGCATGGCTGGACCTTAAGTACCCCCGGGACATGGCTAAGGTAAGGAGGGGTCAATGGGTTAGGGTGGACCCTGGGTATTGGCCTGCCCAGCTTCCCTGCCTCCATCCCTGAGTCTGAGGCCAGGCATTTATCCCTGACAGCCTCTGACAAACCCAGCTGAGCTGCGCAATCATCAGAGGCTTTTTTTCTTTTAAAAGCCTCCAACGATCCAAGCTGAGTTTATTTATTTATTTATTTATTGGTTCGGTTTATATGCCGCCCTTCTCCGGAGACTCAGGGTGGCTTAGAATGCGTTAAGCAATAGCCTTCATACTTTTGTATATACCTGCTTAGTAGGGCTTTCGGGCTCCCCCAAGCAGTGTTTTTTTTATACAAAGTCAGCTTATTGCCCCCACAATCTGGGTCCTCATTTTATTTACCTCAGAAGGATGGAAGGCTGAGTCAACCTTGAGCCTGGTGAGATTTGAACTTGCAGTAATTGCAGGCAGCTGGCAGTTAAGTGCTACAGCACTTTAGTCCGCTGCATCTTGAGTTGCCTGATTGGCAGAGGCTTTTAAAAGAAAAAAAGCCTCTGCCGATAGTGGCAATTCAGCTGGGATCCTCAGAGCCTTTTGAAAGCATTTTTCTTCACCGAAGAGGTTGTAGAAAAAATGGTTTTAAAAATTAAAAAAAAAATTGGCCACGCCACCAAGTCACATTACCCCCCACCCCACCAAGCCACGCCCACAGAACCGGTAGTAACAAATTTTAGATTTCACCACTAGTCATAAGTGTGAAAAACAGTTATAAGTCAGTTTTTTCAGTGCTGTAACTTTGAATGGTCCCTAAATGAACTGCTGTTAATCAAGGACTACTTATAAGCTCAATTATTATTATCATTTTTTTTTTCTGGACCTGACACTTACTGGTCCCAAATCTGTAGGATGCCAACGAGCAGGATTAATAGAAAGCCTCTTTTTTTTTATTGAAAAGAGAATTTTTTTTTTCAAATATTTCCCCTTCGCCCCCCTCCCTTCCTTCCCACCCCCACCCCCCACCCCCGGACTTCCCAGAACAAAATACAGGGTAAAACAATTAACAATCATATGCTAAGCTAAGCTAACTAACTACAGATTCCTATCCCCCCCTCAACACTTTAACTCGCCTTTTACTTAACTAAATATACATATTCTTAACTTTTCTATTTATTCATAAGCTATTTGATACTTTTTAGTCAGATATTTGTTTTGAATATAATCAATCCATCTTCTCCATTCTGATATATATCTTTCTTGTGAATGATCTTTCAAATATGCTGAAATTTTCGCCATTTCTGCCAAATTTGCCATTTTAATGTCCATTCTTCAATAGTAGGCAATTCTTCCTTCTTCCAGTATTGCGCCACCAAAAGTCTAGCTGCAGTTATTAAATTTAAAATCAATTTAGTCTCTATAACCGTACAATCTGTGATTATACCCAACAAAAACAATTGTGGAGTAAACTTTATCTTCTTTTTAAGAATATTTTGGATAATCCACCATATTTTAATCCAAAATGCTTTAACTTTTCTATAAGTCCACCATATATGATAATAAGTAGCATCATCACAATCACATCTCCAACACTTAGATTGCAAATTCGGATACATACAAGCCAACTTTTTAGGATCTAAATGCCATCTGTAAAACATTTTATAAAAATTTTCTCTTAAATTTTGTGCTTGCATAAATTTTACATATCTAACCCATATTTTTCCCCAAGTTTCCATCATTATTAGTTCCTGAATGTTTTGTGCCCATTTTATCATGCAATCCTTAACTAATTCTGTTTCTGAGTCTATTTCTATCAATATATTATATAATCTTTTTATATGCATTTGACCTTGATCTCTAATTTGTTTTACCAAATTTTCCTCCTTCTGCATGATACCAATTCTCTGGTCTTCTTTCCATCTAGCTTGCAACTGTCCATACTGAAACCAAGTTTGAATTATTTTTTCTTCTTTTAATGCCTTTATAGATTTTAACTGCAATATACCCCCTTCCATTTTAAGAAGCTCTTTATAGGTAATCACCTCTTGCTTTTGTTCTACACTTATATTCTCTATTGCATGTCTGGGTATTGCCCATATAGGTATCTTATAATTTAACTTATATTGATACTTCTTCCAAACTCGTAGAAAGCCTCTTGAGGCAAGGCCACCACTGATGCCCAACCCTCATTCATCCCTTCTGCAAGCACAGAACAGGTCAGAATAAGCTGATCTATAGTTCTGAATATGGAGTTAGCAACACCTTTGGAATAATTCTAGTTTTTAAGGGGGAGGGGCAGAAGAATGAGCCGCGGTGGTGCAGTGGTTAGAATGCAGTACTGCAGGCTACTTTTGCTGCCTGCAGTTTGGCAGTTCAAATCTCACCATGCTCAAGGTTAACTCAGCCTTCCATCCTTCCGAGGTCGGTCAAATGAGGACCCAGATTGCTGGGGGCAATAGGCTGACTCTGTAAACCACTTAGAGAGGGCTGTAAAGCATTATGAAGTGGTATATAAGTCTAAGTGCTAGTGCTAGGATACCCCCACTTAGAGCCCAAAGTGAGAATTCTTTTGGTGGAAAAGGAATCCAGGACCTATAGCTGAGTCTCCCGTTATCTTCAAAATATTTCCCTTGATACAGATGCAGTGATGACTTCCGTAGATCACGACAGTAGTTAGTTTTAGTTTTAGTTTTTAGTAGCCAGTTAGTAGTCATTTTAGTTCTTCACCATCCGTGCCACAATCCTGGCACATTGCTCCTCTTTTTACTGATTGGTTTACTGTTCTGTTTCGTTCATTCTTCCCACTCTTTTATCCAGTCTCCTCTTCTGCTTTGCAATCTATTGTCCTTTCAAATGCCACACTACTAATTAATCTCTAGCGTTTTTCTTTCTTCAAGGTCAGCTCTTATTCACTTTTTAAAGCCCTGATTCTTTTGTTCCGAACAATTATTTCTTTTTTTTTAAAAAAAAAGTTTTTTAGTTTTTTTAAACAAAAAAATATACAAACAAACAATACATCCTTAATCATTCAGTGTTTCATCTGAGTACATATTTTGTGTCTTCTACTCCCTCCTCCATCATTTTCATATTATATTTCTATCATACCTTTATATTTTCATTTAGATTGCTACATCACTCTCCGCAAATTTCTTATGTTTATATTAATTCATCAATTATCTAAAAAAAAAAAAAAAAAGCCTAGAAACTAGTGGATTGGGATTTCACTGAACTAGGGCTGCATAAAAATCTTGGTTTACGTAGGAAGAACCTGGCTAAAGAGAAATACATATATCTATATATCTGTTTTCTGAGGTTTTCGCGGGTGTTTGTATGTAGGTCTTTGGTTATTCGGGTTTTCTCCCGCGTAAAGTTGGAGGTGTCTTGGCAACGTTTTGATGAAGTCTCATTCGTCATCTTCAGGCTGGTGTTCTCGGCTTCGTGCTTCTAGGAGCAATGTGTGTGATCGCAGCTGTTTCTTCCTTTTAACTGCCAGTGGGAGTGTGAACTGATTGGGTGGGAGCTTGGCTATGTTCTGATTGGGTGGAGGTGTGTTCTGATTGGTTGGGGGTTTGGCTGTGCTCTGATTGGATGGGGGGTTGGTTGTGCTCTGATTGGCTGGGTGTGTGTTCTGTTTAGGTGGGGGCTTGGTTGTGCTCGGGTTAGTCTGAGTAGCAGGGGGATTTGAGCTGATGAGCTGTGTTGCTGTTGTTTGGCTTCGTGTTCGTGGCCGTGCTATCTCTTCAGGTTGGGTGTCAGTCTGCTTCATGTATGGATTGGAGGGGTTTAAAGTGGCTAATGCAGCTGTGGTCTGGCTTCTGGTCCATGGTCGTGCCTGATTATCAGTGTGGATTTGAGTCTGCTTTCTGCGTGGATGTGTGGTGGTTACATCCTGTGTGGCTCTCGTGAGTGTGGGTCTGGTATCATTCTTTGTGTTAGGGACTCGTTCGTCAATAAGGGCGGGTTTCCAAATGGCTGGCAGGTGGGAGGTATCATCTCGTTTATTCATGCTGTGGAGACGTTTTTCTGTCTCAATGGCTTCTCTGATTATTCTGTTGTTAAAGTGTTCCGTTTTGGCGATAGTTCTGGTCTTTTTAAAGTCAATATCATGTCCTGTGGCTTTGAGGTGTTGGACCAGGGAAGAAGTTGGTTCCCCTTTTCTAACTGAGTTCTTGTGTTCTTCAATGCGTGCACTTATTCTTCTGTTGGTTTGTCCGATGTATGTGGTGGGGCAGGTGGTGCAAGGGATTTCATATACTCCTTGATTTTCTAACTCAGTTTTGTCTTTGGGGTTTCTTAGGATGGTGGATATTTTTTGGTTTGTACAGAATGCTGTCTTGATGTTGTGTTTGTGGAGGATCTTGCTGATTCTGTCTGTGGTGCCTTTTATGTATGGGAGGAGGGCTTTGCCGTTTTCTTGTTCTCTGTCTTGGATTTTAGTGGGGGTTTCTTTTTGGATTAGGTTGGTGATCTTATTTCTTTGGAATCCATTGGATGTTAGTACGTTAGTGAGAGTGTGTAGTTCGGTTTTTAGGTGTTGTTCGTCAGCTAAGCATTTTGTTCTGGAGATGAGTGTCTTGGCTACGGAGTTGATCTGTGCTGGGTGGTGGTGTGAAAGTGCGTGCAGATAGCGGTTTGTGTGTGTTTTCTTCTGATAGATGGTGTGTCCTAGGGAGCCATTGGATTTTTTGTAGACTAAGACATCCAGGAAGGGAAGTTGGTTGTTCGTCAGATGTGTTCATAACCACTGTGGCGTTTCCCTTGTCTGCTGGTAGGATTATTATGCTAGGGTCTTCTTTCAGGTTAAGTAGTGCTGTCTGTTCCTCTTTGGGTAAGTTGCTACTTCGTTGAAACGTTGCCAAGACTCCTCCAATTTTACACGGGAGAAAACCCGAATAACCAGAGACCTACATACAAACACCCGCGAAAACCTCAGAAAACAAATATCGTACCTCTACGGGGAGGATATCCACCATCTGACCAGGACCTATGAAAAACGTGAAGTCCAAAAAACTTCCATTTTATGTGACCTCGCATTCCTACGCAACTGCCATGATCAAAATTTAATCCCCACATGCTTCCAATTAAAATACCACTCCAACTCTGCAGCCACCAAACGCATCCTGAAAAGAACAGAATTGGCCCTAATCAGAAATGAACTTCACACAAAAAGATTCCTCCTAGACCGAATTAACAAAGATCTCCTCACACTCCACCTCAAACTCAGCAACAAGATCCACCCCGCACTTTGGGACAAATCCAAACAACTCGCTGTCTGGAGAGCTGAAACACAGACCACCCTCAAGACAGACACACACACTAACAAACTCCGAAGACTACAAGAACGCCAGAAACAAACCCCTCCCCCCTCACAGCCACACATGAAACAAACAGTGCATAACATCTCAGATAGGATCCTCACCAAAGCCGAAACCAATGTCCTTTCTAAAGGATTCAACTTTGCAGTCGCTCCCAAACACATCCCCACTGAAACCATTATATGTGGAGTTGAAACCAGCCTGACCAAAGTCAACCCCGACGATGCTAACAGAATCAGACTCGAAATCACCAACATCCTCTGCACCAGCAAGCCACCCAAAAGCAACTTACCCAAAGAGGAACAGACAGCACTACTTAACCTGAAAGAAGACCCTAGCATAATAATCCTACCAGCAGACAAGGGAAACGCCACAGTGGTTATGAACACATCTGACTACCAAACCAAATTAACCAACCTACTCCAAGACTCCACATACAAACCCCTAAAAACAGATCCCACCACCTACCTGGAAAAAACCACTAGATCCAAAATAAAAGCCTCCCCCATCAGCGAAGAGATCCAGCAAAGAATCATTCCCAGAGAGAAATCATCCAGATGCCCTAAGCTCTATGGTCTCCCCAAGATACACAAAGAAGGAACCCCACTTAGACCCATAGTCAGCTCCATAGGCTCACCTTTACAAAATCTAGCCAAATTTCTCACCAAACAACTACAGCCCTATGCAGAATCCATCAACTCACATGTAAAAAACTCATTCCAGTTCATAGAGATAATAAAGAAACAAAACTTACAGCCCAGTGACCTACTCGTGAGCTTTGATGTCATATCCCTCTTCACCCAAGTGCCAATCAAAGAAGCCTTGACAGTTATCCAAAACAAATATAACCCCCCTAAGCACATCCTAGATCTGACCAACCACTGCCTATCCAACACATACTTCATCTATAACGGACAAAAATACAAACAAATAGAAGGAGCACCCATGGGATCACCCCTCTCACCTGTCATTGCTAACCTCTACATGGAACACTTTGAAACCCAAGCTCTAGAAAAATCTGATCACAAACCGAAACTCTGGCTCAGATACATAGACGACACCTTCATAATCTGGCCACATGGGAAAGAAAAACTGGACAACTTCCTCACACACCTCAACAGCCTACACCCCAAAATACAGTTCACCATGGAAACAGAAACGAACAACCAACTTCCCTTCCTGGATGTCTTAGTCTACAAAAAATCCAATGGCTCCCTAGGACACACCATCTATCAGAAGAAAACACACACAAACCGCTATCTGCACGCACTTTCACACCACCACCCAGCACAGATCAACTCCGTAGCCAAGACACTCATCTCCAGAACAAAATGCTTAGCTGACGAACAACACCTAAAAACCGAACTACACACTCTCACTAACGTACTAACATCCAATGGATTCCAAAGAAATAAGATCACCAACCTAATCCAAAAAGAAACCCCCACTAAAATCCAAGACAGAGAACAAGAAAACGGCAAAGCCCTCCTCCCATACATAAAAGGCACCACAGACAGAATCAGCAAGATCCTCCACAAACACAACATCAAGACAGCATTCTGTACAAACCGAAAAATATCCACCATCCTAAGAAACCCCAAAGACAAAACTGAGTTAGAAAATCAAGGAGTATATGAAATCCCTTGCACCACCTGCCCCACCACATACATCGGACAAACCAACAGAAGAATAAGTGCACGCATTGAAGAACACAAGAACTCAGTTAGAAAAGGGGAACCAACTTCTTCCCTGGTCCAACACCTCAAAGCCACAGGACATGATATTGACTTTAAAAAGACCAGAACTATCGCCAAAACGGAACACTTTAACAACAGAATAATCAGAGAAGCCATTGAGACAGAAAAACGTCTCCACAGCATGAATAAACGAGATGATACCTCCCACCTGCCAGCCATTTGGAAACCCGCCCTTATTGACGAACGAGTCCCTAACACAAAGAATGATACCAGACCCACACTCACGAGAGCCACACAGGATGTAACCACCACACATCCACGCAGAAAGCAGACTCAAATCCACACTGATAATCAGGCACGACCATGGACCAGAAGCCAGACCACAGCTGCATTAGCCACTTTAAACCCCTCCAATCCATACATGAAGCAGACTGACACCCAACCTGAAGAGATAGCACGGCCACGAACACGAAGCCAAACAACAGCAACACAGCTCACCAGCTCAAATCCCCCTGCTACTCAGACTAACCCGAGCACAACCAAGCCCCCACCTAAACAGAACACACACCCAGCCAATCAGAGCACAACCAACCCCCCATCCAATCAGAGCACAGCCAAACCCCCAACCAATCAGAACACACCTCCACCCAATCAGAACACAGCCAAGCTCCCACCCAATCAGTTCACACTCCCACTGGCAGTTAAAAGGAAGAAACAGCTGCGATCACACACATTGCTCCTAGAAGCACGAAGCCGAGAACACCAGCCTGAAGATGACGAATGAGACTTCGTCGAAACGTTGCCAAGACACCTCCAATTTTACGCGGGAGAAAACCCGAATAACCAAAGACCTACATCTATATATCTACATCTACATCTACATCTACATCTACATCTACATCTACATCTACATCTATCTATCTATCTATCTATCTATCTATCTATCTATCTATCTATCTATCTATCTCTTCTCTAACCATTGATATAATTTCCCCCCTACTTTAAAATACTCCAATTCTTCCTTTTCTTTAATTACCAATGTTAATCTATTCATTTCTGCACATTCCAATATTTTCTTTGACCAATTATTTCTCAATGGTCTGCTTTCTTCCAAAAATTTACTTTGTTTTCTTTTCTAGAGCATCTCTAATTTCCTTTTGTTTAATTTGATTAAAATCAAATTTTAATTTGATTTGATTGTGAGAGTACTCTAGCTCAATTCTTTAGTAAAATATTACACATTTTTGTACTGTTCTTTCCATTCCTTTTTATGCCATTATACTCCAGTTGCTTTCTTTCTATTTTCCCTTTCTTTCCACATATCATTTTATCAATATTTTGATTATGTCTTTCTCTTTGCTTAGCCTGTGATCTTTAAATTCCTCCTTCCTGTAAATTGTGGTGTGAGAAATGCTTACTGAATTTGCCTTTGACACAACATTTGTTGGAATAGGTAGCATTCCAGAAGACAGGAATAGAATTCAAAATTATATTGATAAATTGAGAAGGCAAAGAAATTAGAGAACTAAAATTAAAAGCACAGATTTTAAGCAAATGCAGAGATATCATATGGGGACTATATGGCTTAGCAAGAATACTAGAAAATTATCTGCAGAATAAATATACTTTTATTTAAATATAAAATTATACTTTATTGTAACCTTAATTAGCAGAGTGGATATTGCTGCAAAAATTGCAAACACAATTTTAGCCAATCAAAAAAATTATCTTTAAAATTATGGGAAGAACTAAATTGCACTTTTCTTGGTTGGTCAAACTCCATCTGGAGTTTAGTGTCCAGTTCAATGTGCCACAGCTCAAGAAGAACTCAAAAAACATGATACATATTTAAGGAACGGCAATAAAATGATTAGGATTGGAATGAAATCCTGTGAAAAAGAGATTGCAAAATTGAGCATTTTAATTACATATTTAGTTAAATTTTAATTACATATTTAGTTAAAATTCAATGTAATATTTAGTTAAAATTCAATGTAATATTTAGTAAGTATTTTTAGTTAAATTAAAAAGCGATCCAATCTAAAACTAAGGAGGAATTTCCTGACAGTGAGAACAATTAATCAAGGGAACAACTTGCCACTTGGAGTTGTGGTGCTCCATCACTGGAGGTATTTATTTATTTATTTATTTATTTATTTATTTATTTATTTATTTATTTGTCGCATTTCTATGCCGCCCAACTCCCAAGGGACTCTGGGAGGCTTTAAGAAACTTTAAGAAAAGATTGAACAACCATTTGTCCAGGATGAAATATGGTCTCTTGCTTTGGGCTGGGAGTTGGAGTAGAACAGTGGTTCTCAACCCATGGCCTGCAAATCCCTGGGGAGTCACGATGTCATCACAGGTGGTCCATGAAGGCTTGAAGAAATGTTATGATTTAAATCTTGAGTTAAGTCTTGGTGGTCCATGGCCATGGTCTGTGGCCACAAAAGGTATTTAAAGGGGGCCCATGGTGAAGAAATGGTTGAGAACCACTGGAGTAGAAGAATTTCAACGTCCCTTCCAGCTTTATGGTTCTAGCTTTGAACTAAGAAGAATAAAAGGTGATATGATAACATGGTTGATTCTTCTTGAATTTTAAGGAAAAAAATCTAATGCTAAGAGCAGTTCAACAGATTGTGAAATTAGATTCCCTAGATGTTTTCAAGGAGAGCCTTTAGCCATCTCTTAAGGGATCCTTCTTACAATGGGGAGAGGATGGACTCAGAATTGTAAGTGTCTCCCAATTCCATTCGTCTGTTGATTTAGTTTTTGTGAGGAAGTCAAATTCTCTGTGTTAAAAAAAAAAGACAAACTAAAAGGTATTGCATGGGGCTTTGCCATAGAATAATGGCATTTGCCTGAAGAAAGACTGAGATGGTTATATGAAAATGACATAATATCCTCAATATTGTTCTCATCTCTCTTAGCACATCCTTCTGTTTCTGCACAATCAAATAAGCAACCTAACCACTGCACTCGAAAATGATCACAATAAACAAGTAGGCTAAAACTGGAGGAATAAAATTATTTTAACCATTTTATGGAAAGCCAGATTAACTTGATCTTCTTTTAGGAAAGACCTGGCTGATTGTAGAAATGGTATGGATAGGATATATCTTGATTTCAGCCAGGCTTTTAATAAAGTCTCTCAGGCTATCAATAAAGGCTTATTAATAAAGTAGGCAAATATAGTTTTGATGGCAAGGGTCACACTCAAAGGGAAGTATAAATGGTGAAATTGTCTATCTGGAGAGACATTCCAAGTGGGGTGCCACAGGACTTCGTCATGGGCCTGGTGTATTCAAAGTTTTAAAAATTATATGGATGAGGGAGTTGAATCAATGCTTACCAAATCTGCAAGCAATACAAAGCTAAGTGGGATGGCCAGTGGTGGGATTCAACTAATTTAATAACCAGTTCTTCCTAATGACTGGGTGGGCATGGCTGGGGGGGGTCATGTGACTGACTGGGCATGGCCAACTCAATGTCACTCATGGCAAGATGGGGTGGCGCAGGCAGGCCGAAGCGGCAGTGGTGATGGCCGGAGCCTTAGATTTACCTTTGTGCAGCAACAGCAACAGTAATTCTCTGACACCTCATCTTTTGCTGGGTCTCGCTGCCCGACAGGGTTTTTTAAAAGGTTTTTGCAGCAGGAAATGGTGGGTGGCTACTTCCAGCCTTTGTTGGGGCAGCTGCGCATGACTCCACCCCGAAACAGTGGCCTGCCACTGATGCCATGGTTCTTTGCTGCCGCCGCCTCTTTACCAGCACGAGTGGCCTGCCAAACTGGCTGAATCCCACCTCTGGGGGTGGCCAATACTTGGGAGGAGAGGAGGAAATGGATAAAGACTTAGTTAGATAAATGGGTGGAAACTATTAGAATGAAATTTAACAGAGAACAATAGAAAGTTATTCATCTAGGAACATCTACATCTAGAAACAAGTACAGGATTGGAAAAAACTTGTTCAACAGCAGCACAAGCACTTGAGTGTACTAGTGGATCACATGTTCAATGTGTCCCAACAGTGTAATGCAGCTTCAAAGGCCAACAACATCTTAAGGACATCAAGATGAGTTTAGAGTCCAGATCACAGGAATTCATAATCTTGCTCTATCTTGTCTTGTTCAGACTTATTGGAAGTACTTGGTTCAGCTACTCTCATTGCATCTGAAACCACAAAGCGCCAAGCCCACCTGTGGCAGAGTTCATGTGGACTCTGCCCAGTTGACAGCAATTAGCCCTAGAAATTCAGAGATGGTGAGTTCTAGTTCCACCTTAGAAATGAAAGCTGACTCGGTGATTTTGGGGCCAATCATTCAGAGATTCTGAGTTCTAGTTCTTTCTTAGGCATGAAAGCTGACTGGGTGACCTGAGGCTAGTCACTCTCTCTCAGGCCAACTCACCTCACAGGGTCAGTGTTGGGAGTATTAGATATGTTTGCTGTCTTAAGTAACTTATAAAAGTTAGAAAAGTAATAAAGTAAATAAATAAAATAAATGTGGCTTAATCCACCAGTCATGGAGTTTCTGAGACATGGAGTCTGAGAAACATGGCTGCTTTCTAATGGTGGTAGCCAGGGAGGGGGAGAGAGAGAGAGAGAGCAATCTCTCTGCTTTTCCATGGCACAATTCTTTTCAGAGTGATCAGCTGGCTTCAGACTGCTTTTTAACACAAATGCAGAACTGTTTCAGAAGACCAGAATAAGCGTTGATAGACAGCTAACTGCATCTTCCTCCATCCCAGGGCCAACTCCAGTCAGAGAGAGGGGGGGATGGGGGAGAAAGAGAGAGAGAGAGACAGAGATTTATACCCTCTCTTGGGCCCCACCTTGGAGCTTCCTGTTCCTGTGTAAGAAATGTACTCTGGGTGATGATGTTATGAAGGGGCTTTGGGCAATTCCTATTATGGCTTAATGGCTTTGTCCTGGTTTGGATCTTGAGTGAGGGCTAATCCTATCATGTCCTGAGGGCCAGGTCTTTTGTGTTGTAGATAAGCTGGCCCAGCCTTTATCTTGTAGATAGGTTGGCACCAAAATATCTGCTGGGGTGGGGCAGGGAACTGAGGCTCTGAGTTTGTCTTTAGAAACATGTTTCTTCTTTAGGGAAAATATAATATTCTGCCTTTTTAATATTTCCTAGAATATTTCATTTTCCTACCATTTCCCCGAAAATAAGACCCTGTCTTATATTGTTTTTGAACCCTGAAATAAGCACTTGGCCTTATTGCCATGCGCTCAAAAGCCCAATTGGGCTTAGTATCAGGGGATGTCTTATTTTGGGGAAAACAGGGTAGGAGAGGTGTGGATGCTAACTCCCTACATACTCACCTTGCTTGCCATGCAGAAAGATGTTTTACTTAACTGTTTCTGAAGGACCAGATTAAGGATGAGGTGTGAATACATTCATGAGGTCCAAATGCTTTTTCCTCCTCCTGTGGCAAGGTCTTCTTCGATCAGCTGGAGGCAATGCTCTATATGGTCTTCTTGCTGGATCTGATGCAACCTCAATTCTTGGGGAGAAGGAAGTGAGATGGAGAGGGTCAATGCAGACAGTTACAAGCAGAGTTAAAGCATTCTTGGAGCTCTGTAAACAGAGCTGCCTGATGGCAATATTAGCCTTCAGAGAGCTCCCAGCTGCTCCAGACCTCCCAGTGAGATCCAACTCCTTTTGCTCAGGTCAAGTTTCCATGGTCAGGTTGGACTTCTTGAAATCAACCATATAACTTGAATGGAAGATTTCAGACCAGGGTTGGAGAGGGCAGCTCTTTCTGGATGATCTATGCAATCTTCCGTCAGGGCTGCTGCATTGTTAGGGCTCTGGGTCCCGCTGCTCAAGTGTCTCTCAGGCAGTTCAGGAAGCTTCAATGCCTTCAATGCGCTGCCAGCTTTTAAGGCGGATGGAAATAGCAGGGTTGGCAATAGGAGATCAAAAAGTTGGGCATTATGAGGATAACAACTTGGAAAGTGTCAAGCAAAGAATAATTGAATTCAATGGCACTCAATGCTATGAAAAACAATAGTAACCATGTGGCCACCCGCCTGATTCATGTTTAACAAAACAAGGTTAGGGGTCATGAAGTCAGGAGTCCCATAAATAACAAGTTAATGGGATTTCTGAACAAGCTGTCCCCAAAATGGTTTTTCATCTCACAGAGAGAACATTAAAATGCAAATGAATGCAGGCGGTGTCCTCATAAACAACCATGTTCATTTAACCCCTGACCTTAGTATTTCACAGCCTATTCTGATAATTTATACAGTCCTAGTCTTGTTTGTCACCGGCAGCTGCAAAGCTAGAAAGCCAGTTATTTTTTCCCTAGGAAAAGAGCAATAGCAGCACGTGCAAATATGTTTGCAATAGCACCACTCTTAGAGAACTCCCTGCACTAGTCTGTATCACTTCCCCTATATTTCAAAATGTGGAATTATCCAGAGAAAGGAAGGCAGTTTCAGCAGGACTTCTTTGCTCAATTTATTTTTTATCTCTATCAGCTGACAACGAGAAGTGATCTCCTACCTGTTGACCCACTCCCTAAGGGATGTTTCAGAACTGGCCAAAAAAAAGAAAAAAAAAACAACCTCACCATCAACAAGGGAGAAATAGTGATTATTGAAGGACTCAAGATGCCCTATGGAAATAACCTCGAGAGTCTGGATGAAGCAGATCACTACAAATGCCTGGACACCCTTCAAACTGACAACATCAAGCACACTGAAGTCAAGAAGAAGATTAGGAGTGAATATATCATGAGAATGAAGATCTTAAACTCAATGGAGGAAAAAATGTCATGGCAATTAACACCTGGGCAATTCCAGTCATTAGATACACAGCTGGAATAATGGCCTGGATTCAAGCTGAACTAAAAGCCCTCGATAGAAAGACCAGAAAAAAAAATGATATTGCATCATGCTTCATCCTCGGAGCGACATTGACATATTTACCAAGAAAAATGGATGGCTGTGGAACACCGGACGGTTGAAGAAGGTAAAAAGAAAACTGGGAGATTATGTGAAAGACAATGAAGAAGATGCACTAAAGCTAGCATACCATGAAGGCTTGCTGAGTAATGGAAAGACCAAACTGGCCTACAAGAAAGACCAAATAAAGAACTGGAAAGAGACATGGGAAGACAAAATATCCCATGGCCAGTCCACAAAAAGCTAGCAACCAAAGCAGACAACAAAAAGACCTGGCAATGGCTAAGTGTAGGAAAACTGAAGCTAGAGACAGAAGGGCTAATTCTGGCTGCACAAGCCAAGCCTTAAGAACAAATGCATAGAAAGCTAGAATTGAGAAGACAGCAAACGCCAACTCTGTAAAGAAGCAGAAGTAACAGTGGACCACCTGGTTAGCTGCTGCAAGAAAATCATGCAAACTGACTACAAGCAAAGTAGCATCAATGGTACATTGGAAGATCTGCAAGAAATACCATTTGCCTGAACATAAGAACTGGTGGGACCATAAAATAGACAGTCATAGAAAATGAATAACTAAAGTGCTAGTACTATCCTGATAATTATGACCATAATATTATTCTTTGTCGCACCATCAAGCAAATGAAGAGGTTAAAATATTCTGGGATTTCCAAACACAAATTAACAAAGTCTTGGTTCATAACAGCCAATTTTAACTATGTTTAAAAGAGGAAAGAATGGATAATTGATGTGGCAATACTGGGAGATAGTAGAATAGGGACAAAACAACTGGAGAAGATCACAAAGCATCAAGATCTGAAAACTGAAATTGAGTAACTATGGCATAAATTGGCCATGGTGGTTCCAGTGTTATGGCACATTGGGTGCCATACCAAGAAATCTTGCCCAATGCTTAGAAAATCTGAACATTGACAAAACTTCCATCTGTCAGTTACAAAAGGCCACACTACTTGGATCCACACATATGCTATGGCCAGGGGTGTCAAACTGGCGGCCCGTGGGATGGATGCGTCATGTGCAGGCCACGCCCACCTCAGCTTTGTGAATGGGAAAAAGTCACAAAATGTCACATGACGGCAATGTGACATGGTGAGTTTGACATCCGTGTACTATGCTGATACATTATGTTATCCCAGGTTCTTGAGAAGAACTTAAGGTACATGAAGGCCAACACCAGCTAAAGAACTGCCAGCTGTGACTTCACATTTTTGGGTATATAATAACTTGTTTCCAATCCTGATATATAGATAAATAACCTTTTTGAGGGGGCGGGGCTTTCCTTGGTGCTATTTGAGCTTGGTTGTTTTCTTGCAGATGTTTTATTACCCAAATTAGGTAACATCAGAGAGACACGGTGGCTCAGTGGCTAAGATGCTGAACTTGTCGATCGAAAGGTCGTCAGTTCAGTAATTCGAATCCCTAGTGCTGCGTAATGGGGTGAGCTCCCGTTACTTGTCCCAGCTTCTGCTAACCTAGCAGTTCAAAAGCACATAAAAAATGCAAGTAGAAAAATAAGGACCACCTTTGGTGGGAAGGGAACAGCGTTCCGTGCGCCTTTGGCGTTTAGTCATGCTGGCCACATGACCACAGAGATATCTTTGGACAGTGCTGGCTCTTCGGCTTTGAAACGGAGATGAACACCACCCCCTAGAGTTGGGAACGACTAGCACATATGTGCGAGGGGAACATTTATCTTTACCTTAGGTAACATCAACAATGTTACAACATTGATGACAACAAGCATCAGGAACTAATGGTGTTACCTAGTTTAGGAAATGAAGTGTCTGCAAGGAAACAACCAATCACAGAGAGCATCGAGAAGCCCTCATTTCAACCCTGAGCTACAAATATTCTTGTTTTTTGTTAAACAACTTTTCTTCAGTAGCCCTGTTGAGCCAACAATCCTGAGTCCTGTAACCCATTTGCCACCTGATGTCCAGGAACTCCAACTCCCTAGGGGGAGAGCCTTCTCTGTGGGGGCACCTACCGTCTGGAATGAGCTCCCCCCAGAGATACGGAGGATCCCGGATCTGCGCACCTTCCGCCACGCTGTGAAGACCTTTTTATTCCATCAAGTGGGCTTGGCCTAATCTCCTCCCTCTTTTAATATGTAAATTTTAATCTGTTTTTAAATTATTGGGGTGTTTTAATCTGTCTGGGCCAAAATGATTTAATTTGATTTTATCTGGTTTTAAATTTTGTGTATTTATGTATTTTATTGCTTGGCTGTTCACCGCCATGAGTCCTTTGGGAGTAGGGCGGTATACAAATCAAATAAACTAAACTAAACTAAACTAAACTAAACTAAACTAAACTAAACTAAACTAAACTAAACTAAACTAAACTAAACTAAACTAAACTAAACTAAACTAAACAACTATTGCAGTCCTAATTGTCCTTGACAGACTAATTGCACCCAGAAACATACCAGTAGCCAGTGTAGTGTGTTACATGTGATGCATATTCAACAAAATTTAACACTATTCTGTACCAGTTGAAGCTTTTGAATGCTCTTCAAAGGCATCTCTTGTGGATCACATTGTATTAGTGTAAAGGAGACGTTCCAAAACTGCACTTGGGAGCAATTTGATGGGGTCTGTATGCTTGCATGTTTCTCACAAGTATTATTAGCAAGTCCTATCTTACAATTACGCAGTTGATTTCTGTTTCCTAAGTGAAATATTGGCTACTTTGCTCTGTTAAAGTTTATTCTGCTACATTTTAGACTGCTTCTATAACCTCTCAAAATCATTCTACATATTATTTTTGAATGCTCTACCACTGCTATAACATACCGTCTAATGTTACCACCATCTCATTAATTTAAATGTTGAAGAGTGCAGTGCTAAAACCAGTTGACACTCCACCTGAGATCTCCAGGATGGAGCCCAGGTAGAGCCAGCTGTGCATCTAATTAATTGTCGTGCCATTCAGTTCTTGGGGATTTAACTCTTTTGCTCATAAGAATGTCATAAGGTGTTTTGTCAGATGCTTGCTGAAATCAGGATACAAGCAGTCCTTGTTTCACAATGCTAATTGGGACTGGAAACTGTTGTTAAGTAAAACAGTTATAAATCTGACCTCACTGCTTAGCAATGGTAGTTGCAGTCGTAGTTGCAGTCATTAAGTGAGGACTTCACAATTGCGATTTCTGACTTCCTGTTGGCTTCCCCCCGACTTTACTTTTGAAAAGCTGGCAGGGAAGTTTGCAAGTTACAATCACGTGACTGCAAAGATGCTGAAATGACTATAAGTACAAGAGCCTTGGTGGCGCAGCAGACTAAAGCACTGTTAAGTAACACCAGCTGCCTGCAATTACTGCAAGTTCAAATCTCACCAGGCTCAAGGTTGACTCAGCCTTCCATCCTTCCGAGGTAGGTAAAATGAGGACCCGGATTGTGGGAGCAATAAACTGACTTTGTATAAAAAAGAACACTGCTTGAGGGGGGTGGGCAAAAGCCCTACTAAGCAGGTATATACAAAAGTATGAAGGCTATTGCTTAACGCATTGTAAGCCGCCCTGAGTCTCTGGAAAAGGGCGGCATATGAATCGAACCAATAAATAAATAAATAAATAAATCTGATGAAATCTGAACCGGTTTGCTACCGGTTTGCTGGCTGTGCATGTGAGCTGCGTGCCAAGCACGCGCTGCACTCATGCATGCACATTTCACACCAAACAAGCACTGCGCGCACATGAGCAGTATGTGGTAAGTAGAACAGCGGGGGGGGGATCAGCTGTGGCGTGCGATTTTAGGAACCCCGAAGTGGCAGCGGGGGCGGTGGCCATCTTATGGGGACCGTCTTGAAGCTGAGACAACCAGACTGAAGAATTGTGCAGAAGTGGTGATTGGACAGACTGCCAGAACTGGATGAGATAAATAACAATTTATGCTAAAAAAAGTGGAAATTGAAGTTTTTTCCTGAGCTTGGACTAGCGGCTATCGGGCTTTTGGGGGGAAAGAAAAAAAACACACACACATGGAACACATAGAAGGCATGGATTGTGATATAAAGAATCTAAGAAAAGTTTTGGATTTGGAAAATTGAGAAAAGCAAAGATTGTTAAAAGGAAAGAAAACGATTTTCAGAAGAAAATAACAATTCATAAGAGAACTTTGAACAAAATTATTGGACATTTTGACAAACAAATGGATAAAAGAGCCTGCTTTGTAATGAAATAGAAATGGAGAGTGTCATCTGCTGGAGGAAAGAAAAAAGCTTTGTAATATTCTATTCAAATAGACAAAACAGAAGAAATAGTACCTGGAAATTTCGACCTTGGGCGTATAGAAGAATTGGATACCGTGTGAAAAATTAAGAAGTGACTAGGTTTTACATCTGGGTGATTGTTTCTCTGCTGGAAGATATTTTTATATTTGGATTTGACTGTTGCTGAATTGGGATAACAATTAATAATTGAGAAGAACATTCGAACTTTAAAGAATAAAGGAATAATTGAAGCAGAAAAGAATAGGATAAATAAAATTATACAGACTTAAAATTTTGACTAAGTGTATAGAGACATAATAGGGGGGAAGTATTGGTAACCTTTTAAACTGTCACAAAATGGAGTTGTAGATGTATGGAGAGCTACTTTTGATTCTCAAAAACGTGTGTGAATCTTTAACAGGCAAAAAAGAAATGGAAAATTCATTTAAATATATAGAAAAAGAAAATGAAGAGAAGCTGGAAGAGGGAAATTTGAATGAGAAACAAGAAACTAATAATAATGGTGAAGAGAACATATTAAAAAATAGAAATCACACTGATAGCATTATAGAAATGATTGGGAATGTAAAAAGAGTAGAAAACAAAAGGGGAAAATTCCTCCTAAAAAATAAACAGGCAAAAGGAAAGAAGGGGAAAATCTGGAAGAGACGAGGGAAAGCTTTGGGGAAGGGAGGTTCAAACAACATAACAAAAAAAGATAAATGGAAGCCAGAAGATGAAATGTAAGATATATAAAAAAATAAAAAAGAGAATTGAGAAGTTAGAACGAGATAAAAGGTCATGCAAAAAATTATTAGAAAAGAGGATGCTAAAATCATGATGAACAAATGGTTGGAATTTTAATCATGACCCCTGAGTACTTTGGGGAGAAATGAACAGGTGCATTATCACAATATCTTCCTTTTTTAAAAAAAGTCATGTAATTCCTACATTTTATCTGAAAGACAACTGCCCACTTCCTTATTGACTGAAAGGTTTTCCCTTGTCATCTATTAGCATTCTCTGCTATTTCTGCCATGTGATGAACACTGGCCTAAAAAAATGCCTTTTTGTCAGTACGGAACAGAGAGGGAAACTTGGTCAGAAGCCCTGAAAGGAGGGGGGACATTAATACCTCAATTGGGAAAGCTGGGACATTTGTTCCCGCTAATTATTATGGACAACCAGCTTTATTGAACCAACCTCCTCTTATCGACATTAGGATGCATGAGCTGAGGTTGTTGTTTTAAATGCGCTCATTAACCACGCAAATCTGCCCTGTTGACTGAGCGCTTTTGAATTAAACCCCAAACTGTAGTCATTGGACAAGGAGCAATTTATAATGCCATTAGCAACACTTGCGAAGGTTACAGGCTTCAAAAATTGTTCAGCCATAATTATTCTTAATGGATACAAGGAAGAAACTGACGCAGGACAGCTTTTTCATTAGCTTTCAATCAAAGCTGATGGCTCTGAGAAATGTACAGTAAGTGCATTTTGGGAAAAATAATCATGTAGCTGCACCTTTCACTGGAAAATGTTTTCTGTGTAGAACCTAACTTTTAATGTCCTTAATTTGAAACAATTAAAAAAAGCCCTCTGATTTTTCTTTGGAGCTGCTGCTGAAGATTGTTTGTCTGCAAATTAACCCTTCTATGAATTTTTGTTTTCTGAGCACAATATTTCTTATTCCCCCAAACGGTCAGAGACTGATGGTTTTGGGGTGATGCTATTTTCTTTTGTCCATTTATTCTCTGCAACTTAAAGATTTTATAGCTTTTTTTCAAAATATCCCACACCCTACAGACTTAGTCCCGTCTAAATCAAAGAAAATATGCAGAAAAACGCTTCTCCGTGTGTTTTGTGAGTTCTCATGTTTACAGAGCGAGCAGCTTTTCATAAAACAAAAGTTAATGTGATCATTTTATTCCTTTTGTTTTGAAAAATGGAGCAATGTAGGAGAAAGTTCTAAAAGTAAAAGTGAGGAACATCTAGATTCAGAGAAACCGAGAGTCTGAGACATTCACCTGCCCGCTTCAAGCAATGTTTGAAATCATTGGATTGCCCCGTCTTCCTTCTCTAAACTTGTGTTACAGGCTTTTAATGAAGGAACTTCATAGACTCCTCCGTGCACTCTAAGTTTGGCTAATGTCTTTGAATGAATCAACTTCAGGCATTGTTGCAATATTTTCAGGATCAGACTCAATAAAATTAGTGAGAGTTAAAGGTTTAAATATACTTCCTTTTATTTACAATAGGCATTCTATATTCACTGAATATTCACAGATAGAAGCAAGGAAAAGGGTGTAGGTGGCTCCTTATATATACAATGGGTGGAGCTATAAGTGGGAGTGGTGAATTATGAATACATTAAGAAGTGAAGAATAAGTTAACCCCTGATACCCCATTCATATACTATTTACACATTAGAGAATAAGGCATTTACATCTGACAAATCCCCCTCTAAATGCCGATTCGTTATACAACACCAATTACATTCTGATTCAGGACAATACAAGACATACAATTTAGATGTTAAATATTTGTGTTGCTTAGAAGGTAAAGGCTTTGTCAATATGTCAGCTAATTGTTCTGAAGTATCACAATGCACTGCTTTAATAAATCCATCCTGAGATAATTGCCTCACATGTTTAAATTTTATATCTATATGCCTGGACCTTTGTCCAATGGCATCAGATCTAGATATTTCAATGGCCGCTTTATTGTCTTCATGCATAACAAAAGGCAAAGCAGGTTTTTTCCAAACATCTGAAATTAAATCATTAAACCATACAAGGTTATTTGCAGCTTTGGATAAACAAACATATTCCGCTTCTGTCGTTGAAGTGGCTACTAGTTCTTGTTTACCAGTATACCAGTAAACTGGACAGTCATTTAAGAGAAAAATATAACCAGATGTACTTTTTCTGCATGATGTGTCTCCAGCCCAGTCCGCATCTGCATAACATGCAAGCTTTGGTTCTTTATTATCACTAGGTTCTAATACTAAGCAAAAATCTAGTGTACTTTTCAGATATCTTAAAATTCTTTTAACAGCTTCCCAGTGATACATTGTTGGTTTGCTGACGTGTCTGGATAATAAATTGAGTGGTAAGGCGATATCTGGTCTAGTCGAATTAGATATATAAAGAAGTGAACCTATGATTGATCTATAAAACGTGTTATCCTTGAATTCAGGGGAAGATTCATCAGTATTTCTAAGAAAATCAGTTTGCATAGGAGTATCACAGGGTTTGGCATTGTTTAAATTGCATTTATTTAAAAGTTCTATAATCTTATCTCTCTGAGTAAGTTTGAATCCCCTTCTAGTCTTATTAATTTGAACACCAAGATATTTGTTCACTTTACCTAGAGATTTCAACGAGAAATGTTCATTTAACTTATTTACAAAAGTTTCTCTTCTCTCTTTGTGTTTTCCTATATATAAAATGTCATCTACATAAATCAACACAAATTCAATGTGATCATCACCCTTTTTGACAAAGAAACAGTTATCAGCAGTGGTAGCGTTGAAATCCATGGTCTTAAGTACTTTTACTAAACAATCATACCATCTTTTACCAGATTGTTTTAATCCGTATAAACTCTTGTTCAACAGCCAAATTTCATTTTTGTTGGTGTATTGACTGTGAGGTGCTCTTACGTATATTTCCTTATCTAGTTTTGCGTGTAGATACGCAGTCTGTATGTCATATTGAAATACATCAAGATTGAGTGCTGATGCTACCACTAGAGCTGTTTTGACACTCTCTGTTCTTACAGTGGGGGAATACGTGTCAGTATAGTCCTCTGGATATTTCTGTGCATAACCTTGTGCAACTAATCTAGCTTTATATAGAGTATTGCCTCCTTCTAAATTCTTAATTTTATATATCCACCTGGTACCAATAATTGTTTTATCTTTAGGTGCAATTGCAGGTGTAAATACATTTAATCCTTGTAAACTTTCCATCTCTTTTTTCATAGCTAATTCCCATTTTTCTTTTTCTTCACGAGGGAGTTTTAACACTTCCTCATAAGTATTAGGTGTTATTGGCTCACCATCCATATGCATTATGTAATCTCTGTATTTATTTGGCATTTGATTTCTGTTGTTTCTAATGACTCTTTCAGGTTTGCTATTGTTATCATGCAAATATCTTGCTTCTTTTTTTGTTAGTGTGTCTGTCTTTATTTTGTGTTGGCTATTTGTCCAAGTTTTGGTTTTGCTTTTATATTTGTTGATATCCTGTTTTTCTATGGTCCCTTTCTCATGAGATTTTGTATCTTTACATTTATTTGGAAATATTTCATTAAGATGTAATTTAGACCAGTTGGCCTGTTCATGGAACACAGCTGTTCTGGAAACTATAAATTTGTTATTATTATCAATGAATCTGTACCCTTTGGTGCCAGTTTCATATCCCATAAATCTGAGTCTTCTGGATACGTTTTCTCCCTTTCTTCTCAACTGCTTAGGTATGTGTACGTCTGCAGTGACTCCAAATATGTGCATGTGTGCTAATTTTGGTTTCCTATTATACATTACTTCATATGGTGTCTTATTTACAATACTGGACCAGGTTCTATTTTGTGTGTAATTTGAATAATGTAAGGCTTCTGACCAAAATTGTTTGCTTAAGCCAGCATCCTCCAATGTGCATCTAATCATGGTTTGTAATGTGGAATTCTTTCTCTCTACAATCCCGTTCTGAAACGCAGAAAATGGACTAGACGTGTAATGTAGCATTCCTCTATCCTTTAACCATTGGGAGAATTCTTTAGACATGAATTCACATCCCCTATCTGTCATAATTTGTTTTATTCTGATATTGTGTTGTGTTTCTATGCGTTTGTAAAATTCCTTAAATTTTTGAAATGTTTCATCTTTGTGTTTTAATGTATAAACAAACCCATAACGGCTATAATCGTCTACTATTGTCAGGAAGTAACGTTTTCTATAGGTGATTGATGGAGTTAATGGGCCAACTAAGTCCATGTGTACTAAGTCAAAAATTTTGTTAGTTGATCTAGTAGATTTTCTTGGCCTGGGACTAGTTTTTAGTTTTGTAGATTTACATACTGAGCATTCCAAATAGTTTTCACAATTTTTTATTTTGACACCTTCTGCGTGTTCAGTCATTTTTTGTACTACAGGAAAACTGGCATGTCCTAACTTCCTATGTAAGATGTGAGCACACTCATCATGAATTGGTTTACCTATTTTTGGTTTTTTTTCATTGTGTGCATCTGCGTGATCATGAGATATTTTACATTCATCATTGTCACTGTTACTAATATTTTCATCATCTGCTTCAATACAATCTTCCATATTTGAATCAATGTTATGCAACCATTTTTCCTTCGTTATCAGATAAGGTAGGCCTCCTTTAATCATCACAGTGCCTATATTTATTTTATTCTTCTCCAAAGTCGCTTTTCCCTTTGAGAAAACTATATTAATGTCAGAATCTCTACTTAGTTTTATGGCACTTAGTATGTTATGAGGTATTTCAGGTATTAACAATACCCCCTCTATTTTTCCTAGACCAGGCAAGGTTACATTTCCTCTGCCTAATACTTGAACCTTTTCTTGGTTAGCTACCTTTATTACAAATTTATCTTCTGTAAATGAAGACAATATATTTTTGTTATTAGTGGTGTGATTAGTTGCTCCAGAATCAATAAGCCAATTATTGTTCTCATTTTGCTGTATTTTAGTGTTGTCTTGTTTATTTAATCCATTCAGTGAACCAGATTTTCTATCCTTTGAATTATCTCTGCCCCCTCTATTCTCTTTGTAATTTGGTGGGCTTCTATATCTATGTCTATCTATGGAAGACTGTCTATAATTGTATTTGTTCCTATATTCTGACCTATGTCTTTCCTTTGAAATTTTGGGACAATCTCTTCTATTGTGTTCCCTGGATCCACAATTGTGACATTTGAATGTTTCATTATATTTTTCTTGGAAAGCTACTTTCCTATAAGGTTTGTGTTCTGTGTGATTGCTAGAACGATTTCTTCTTGAATTGTCTTCTGCTATCAATTTATTGGATAGACTTTCTATGGATAAATATCCTAGATTGATAGTGTCTAAATGTGACATAAAACTGTCCCATGATGAATCAAGTGAGTTGATAATAACACTTTTCATTGTTTGGTCTGAAATCACCTCCCCTCTCAAATGCAGCTCAGCTCTTATTTTGTTTAAAGATATTAAATGCTCACTTATGGAAACCCCTGGTTTCACTCTAGATGAAAAGAAATCCTTAGACATTCTTGTGGTGGTAGCCACACTATCGCTGTGAAACAAATTAAACATGCATTGAATAATTTCTGAAACAGTCAGATTAGGTTTGATGCTATGATACATTGCAGGAGACACACTAGATATTATTAAGAAAAATGCTCTATGGTGTAAACAATCTATTTTTAAAGTCCAAGGTCTTTTTGGGGGACTAGTGATAAAAAATAGTAAATTTTCCTTCATAAAGACAACCTGGAGCTGTTGATACCATTCTTGCAAATTAATGCCATCAACCCTTAGTTTTGGGAAGTCACTGGGTAAATTTCCGACATTATTTTGTCCATTACTTACGACCTGAGGTAGTCCGTGGTCTCGCAAGTGTAGAAAATTGCAAAACGGCATGGGGATGCTCGCAACGAGTCTGCGTGGTTCTCTCGCCAGTTCATGTCTTCCCAGACCGTCTGCGTAGTTTCGCGCATGCGCGTTGTCCATTTCTTCTTTGGAGTCGTCGTGGAAGGTTCTCTCCATTGCGGCTCGCTCGCTCTGCTCTGCTTCAGACGAGTCGGTCTCTGGTTCAACCTTGGGAGTTCTGACGACGGCGGCTGCTCTTCTTTTTCTTTTGGGGGCATTGGCACTTGCTTCGGTCTGTGGTGTAGGGCGGAATCGACAAGGCTCTCTGGGTTCGGGCGTCGTCGCTTTCGAAGTCAGGATGGGAGCGGGCAGGTCTTGAGGTATCGGCTTGCTCGCTCGTTTCTTCGGTGGCTCTTTGGTAATTTTTAGTTTTGGCCCAAATGCAGCAAAAAGTGTTTTCATTGCTGATTTTATTTGGGATTTTGTTGAGTCATCTTCACTTTCTGATTCTGATTCTTCTGAGGAGTTCGAATCTTCTTTTTCATTTTCGTTGTCTGATAACGTTTTTCGCGCCAGAAATTTTGAATTGAGCATTTTGATTGGCTCTGCTTCGCTCACCTTGGAGGCCTGTTGAAACCAAGATGGCTGCCATTCAAAATTTCGCGCGGGATCACTGTTTTTCTTCTTCGTAATGACTTTCTCTGCAGTCATATCACTCACTGTTTTTGGGTCTTTAGACTTCTCATTAGTGATGTTTTTCTCTCTCGCTGCTCCGCTGTTCTTCAGCATTTCTTGGAGGTTCGCGATGAGGCTTTCATCATTCTTCTGGCTTTTTAATAGTTTTAATATCTCTGACCTGAGTTCGTTATTCTCTATTTCGATTTCCTCCTGGTCATCATTTTCGTCTATTATTTCTTCGTCTTCAGTGGTGTATTCTTCGGATTCTCTCGAAATTGCGTTTGTGTATTCGTTGATTATTTCTTGTTCTGTTTCCATTTCTTTGCTGTAGGCCCTGGTGTTGGGCCTATCTTTCTTAGACATTTTTTAAGTTTTTTATTGAGTCAATTAACCATCCTCTGCTACCAGCTTGTTGCAATATTTTCAGGATCAGACTCAATAAAATTAGTGAGAGTTAAAGGTTTAAATATACTTCCTTTTATTTACAATAGGCATTCTATATTCACTGAATATTCACAGATAGAAGCAAGGAAAAGGGTGTAGGTGGCTCCTTATATATACAATGGGTGGAGCTATAAGTGGGAGTGGTGAATTATGAATACATTAAGAAGTGAAGAATAAGTTAACCCCTGATACCCCATTCATATACTATTTACACATTAGAGAATAAGGCATTTACATCTGACAGGCATCATCTGAATTTTCCTCTGGAAGTTCCCCCCACCCCTTTTTGTGACAGTCGTTTCTACTGTCATGTCCCCTCTCGGTCACGTTTTCTGTGGTCTTAAATGGCTTTCCCCAATCCCCAAAGGTCTCCATTCGCCTCACCCTTTTGGTAGCCATCTTCTTACTGGATCCAGTTCTTCCATGTCCTCTTTAGACTGGGGTATGCAGAACTGGGATGCCAAAGGCAGGGGTCAGGCATATTGATTTCTCATGTTCTAAACTCTGTGCTAAGCGTGCTCCTGTTAAAACTTTTCCCTTGCCAAGCGGCTACATGGCATTATTAGCCCAGGTTTAACTCACGATCCACTGAAAGGTTAAGATCCTTTGGACATATGCTACTGCCAAGCCAAGCCTCCCCAATCCTAGATTTGTACTTTTCTGTTTTTCTATTTTCCCATTTCAAAATTTTACATTTCTTTTAGTTAAATCTCATCATGTCAGTGTTTGGCCACTGTTCAATCATGTCTACGTGTTTTAAAATAATATATATTTATTTAGTATATTTCTAAGGATGCCAATTCACTAAATGACTTTGTGTGGTGCAAACTAAGTGTCAGGGTTTATCAGAGCACCACCGCATGCCTCAAGAAATATATTTAATATGATTTTGTGGTCGAGACTGGCCAAAAAGCAGTTCAGAGCTATTAATTATTAATGTTTGGCTTAAGTGCCACTGTATTCTAGTGGGACAGATTCATTCATCTTATATGATAATTTTCAATCTTTGTGGTCACAAGTAATTCTAAAAAAGACTTTCTGGCCTTATGTTTGAACCTTTAGTTTTTTTAATTCTCTGAGGCTAAGATAGTCATCGGAGATACTGATCCTCAGAATAAGAGAGATTTCACACCCATACCTACCTTTGCATGATTTCACCAACCTAGATGAAAATTAGCTAATTAGAGCAATTCATTGATTTCTCCAACTCCACTTTATAACTCTATCTGAAGAAGACCATTCCTCCTTCCGATATCACATGTTCCAGATTCATCAAGTATTTGGATCCTGGGGTATACTGTCCTACTGCTTCCACAGTACTATTAAAAAGCTCCATTCAATTGGTTTCTCCTTTGCTATATTTTAAGATTGTTATTTTGTGTCCTTCATTCTGGAATGGGAGAGAAAAAAATCTCTCCATAAATCATTATGGATAAAAGCCATAGAGCTATGACAGCCACGGCTGCAGCTAAAATTTGGGGCACTCCTTGGATGGTTCTATCCCTTGGTCTTGCAGCAGCTGATCCATGGACCAAGTGAGGATGGATGGTAAGGCTTGCCCTGTTATAAGCTGGATCTAGCCCAATAACTCAAAGACAGACTCCAATTCTTTTCTGTAGCTTTATTATTGATCTGTTGGTACTGGAGGTCACTGACCTTGTACCTTTCTCTTTCAGGTATACATCTGGAATCATCTGTGGACCATGTGGGCGGACCTTTTGTACCCAGGAGGAGGGGCTAAGAGGTAAGGAGTGGTTACAGGGATTATGGGATATGTGGTTAGTTAACCCTTGAAGGTCCGGGTGATCAGGGAGATATAGTAGTTAGGCATTTATCATGACAAAACCCCCTCTAAATGCCTAACTGGGTACCTGGGGCGGTGTTTGCATACATACAGAGAATTCACAGGTACAGGCATGAATTACAAGCAAACACGCATTTTTGACATGAGGTAAGCATGTTGTTTATGTGGTAGGGGTTTAGTGAGAATATCTGCTGTTTGCTCCTCTGTGTCACAGTGTACTGCCCTAATGAAACCTATCTCTGAAAACTGCCTGACGTGTTTGTATTTAATGTCAATGTGCCTAGAACGCTGATCTATGGCATCGGCCCTAGAGCTCTCTATCGCTGCCTTGTTGGCTTCATGGATAACTATTGGATATGAGGGTTCAGCCCAGATGTCGCAGAGCAGGTCATCGAACCATACTAAATTGTTTGCGGCTTTTGATAGGCAAACAAATTCTGCTTCCGTAGTTGATGTGGCCACCAGTTTTTGCTTTCCAGTGTACCAATGGATGGGGCAATTGTTGAGTAGTAACACGTAGCCTGAGGTACTTTTTCTGCACTCTATGTCCCCAGCCCAGTCAGCGTCAGCATAGCAGGTTAGCTTTGGTTTCTCGGATGTTTCTGGTTCTAGGCAGAGTAGGGCATCCGCACTGAATTTTAAGTATCTAAGTAGTCTTTTGATGGTGTTCCAGTGTGTTACCGTGGGTTTGCTTACATGCCTGGACAGCAGATTGACGGCTAAGGCGATGTCGGGCCTGGTCCAGTTGGATATGTACAGCAGTGACCCTATCATTGATCTATACAATTTGTTGTCTGTGAAAGGTTCAGATTCCTCATACATGGTCTTCAGGAACTCAGGTTGCATGGGGGTCTCGCTGGGTTTTGCTTCGGACATGTTGCATTTGGACAGCAGCTCGATGATCTTTTCTCTCTGGGAGAGGCGGAAACCCTTGTTGGTTTTTATCACTTGGACCCCTAGGTATCTGTCAATCTTTCCAAGTGACTTTAAGGAGAAGTGGCTACCCAGGTCAGTGGTGAACTTGTCACATCTGTCCTTGTGTTTGCTGATGTACAAGATGTCGTCCACGTAAACGAGCACACCTTCGAATGTGTTGTTTTCTCTCCTCGTAAAGAAGCATTTGTCGGCTGAGATGGCCTCGAAGCCCATGGATCTGAGGGCCTTGGCCAGGCAGTCATACCACCTTTTGCCTGACTGCTTGAGCCCGTACAGGCTTTTGTTCAGCAGCCAGGTTTGGTTCTCGCCTTTGTTGTACCCAGGCGGCGCTTTAACGTATATTTCTTTATCCAGCTCGGCGTGCAAGTACGCTGTTTGTACGTCAAATTGGAAGACCTCCAAGCCCAGGATGGTGGCCACCACCAGGGCGCTTTTGACGCTCTCCGCCCTGACGGTTGGCGAGTAGGTGTCTGTATAGTCTTTGGGGTATCTTTGGGCGAAACCCTGCGCGACTAGTCTTGCCTTGTATAGGACTTTGTTGTCCTCTAATGTCTTAACCCTGAACACCCATTTGGTTCCTATTGGTTTTTTGTCCTCTGGAACTTGGGCAGGTGAGTATACCTGGAGGTTCCTTAGGCTTTCCATCTCCTTCTCCATGGCAAAATCCATTTTTCTTTCGCTTCCTGGGGGAGCCCGAGGATGTCTTCATATGAGCTGGGCGTGAAATGGGTGTTGTGGATGGTCATAACGTAGTCCTCTAACTTCTTTGGTAGCTTGTTTCTGGTTTCTCTGATTGGCCTGCTGGGGGTTGGCTCGGTTTCCTGCATGTTGTCTGCCTCTTTGTCCGTCAGGTCATCTATCTTCAGTGAAGGGTGCCCTTCTTTCCAACCTTTGACGCTCGCCTTGCGATGGTTGGCTTTGTGCCCTGTGACCTCTCTGACCTCCCTTTCCCCTTAGCCATGCTCGAACGTGACCCTATTGGCTGGGATGTCATTGGAGTGTACTCTCGACCAGTTTGCGTTTTTGTGGAAACTGGCTGATCTGGAAACCACAAAACGGTTATTGTTGTCGACAAATCTGTAGCCCTTTGTGCCCGGTTCGTAACCCACGAACCTCAACCTTTTTGATAATTTCTCCCCTTTTCTTCTTAGCTGTCTGGGAATGTGGACATCAGCTGGGGCGCCGAATATGTGTAAGTGTGCAATGTTGGGCTTTCTGTTGTATAGCATCTCGTATGGTGTCTTATTGATAGAGCTTGACCACAGTCTATTCAGGGTGTAATTAGCGTAGTGTAATGCCTCTGACCAGAAATGCTGCCCCATCCCAGCATCCTCCAGGGCGCATCTCATCATGGTTTGCAACATCCCGTTTTTTCTCTCTGAGACTCCATTTTGAAAGGGGAGAAAGGTGAAGAGGTGTAATGCGCTATGCCCTGCTCCCTCAGCCACCTTGTGAATTCTTTGGCCATGAATTCTGAGCCCCTATCAGTCATTATCTGCCTTATTCTCATGTTATGTTGCATATCTACTCTTCTGTGGAATTCCTTAAACCTTTGGAACACTTTGTTTTTGTGTCTGAGGGAGTAGACATACCCGTATCTGGTGTAGTCATCCACAATCGTGAGGAAGAATCGCTTCCTATGTCCTACAGATGGTTTCATTGGCCCTACCAAGTCCATATGCACCAATTGGAAGGGGTATTCCATGGTTCGTTTGGATCCCCTGGGGATGGCCTTAACCTTGATCTTAGAACGCTTACAAACTGAACACTCCAAGTAGTTTTCGCAGTTCTTTACTTTGAGACCCTCGGTACATTCCATCATTTTCTTTACAATGGGGAAGCTTATGTGTCCCAGTCTCCTGTGGAGGAGGTGGGCGCAGTTATCATGCAATGGCTTGCCGATAGATACAGACTTGTTTGTCTTCTCATGGCTACATCCTGCCTCCTGCTGCACCCCCTCTGTTTCTGGATACTTATCTACCTTGTGGTTTGTGCTGGTATCAATGCCTTCTTCCTCCCTTGCGTTGGGCGTGAAGTAGGGAAGTCCCTCGTGTATGGTTACCTTTCCTATCTCTTTCCCTTGCTTGATCAAGTGTGCCTTTCCATCTTTAAATTTTATTTCTATATTTGTGTCTCGTGTCAGCTTTGTGATGGCTAGCACGTTGTGGGGAATCTCTGGTACGTACAGTACTCCTTTTAAGTCCCCTACCTGTGTGATGTGTACGTTTCCTTTCCCCACTACTTTGACCTTGCTTTGGTTTGCCACCTTTATTTCTGAGTCTATTTCTGTGAGTGAGTCTAGCAGCTCTGGGTTACAGGTAGTGTGACTTGTGGCCCCTGAATCCAGAAGCCATGAGTTTCTCTCTATCTTGTGTTTGTCATTTGGGTCATTGTGCCTGATCCCGTACATGGAGCCAGAGTTACTGTCCCTGGAGTGGTCTCTGCGCTCGTGGTGTTTCCTGGGGTTGGGTGACCACCCTCGCCCTCTTTCCTTTGGGTGCCTGCGTTCAGGTGACCTTCCCCCTCTACTGTCGTGCTGTCCCCTATCCCTATGGTTCCTGGGGCAATCCTTCTTTAAGTGGTTCCTTGATCCACAAGAATAACATTCTGAGGTATCTCTGGCCCTATCCTGGAAATCCACCCTCTTTGTGGGTCTAGGGTTCCCTTTGGCTAGTTGGCGTTCCCTCCTCAGAGTGTCCTCTGCAACGAGCTGACTGGTCAGTGCGCCTAGTGTGAGGTATTGCAAGCTGAGGCTATTTAGTTGGGTCATGAAGCTGTCCCAGCTGCTATCAAGAGAGTTTATGATTATGCTTATCATGCTCTCTTCAGTGATGATTTCCCCCCTCTGCATGAGTTCTGCCCTTGCAGCATTCATCTTTAAGATGTGCTCACTCATGGGGACCCCTGCCTTATGCTTGGTGGAGTGGAACTCCCTAGATAGTCTAGTGGTAGTGGCTCTGCTTTGGCTATAAAACAGGTTACATAGTTTTTGCATAATATCATAAACAGTTAGATTGTCCTCAATAGATGGATACATAGCAGATGGAATGGAGGTTAACATGATGCAAAATGCCCTGTGATGAATGCAGTCAATTTCCAGTGACCAGGGCTTTGGGGGAGGTCTGTTAGCTAGGAACAGTGCATTCTCTCTCATGAGAGCAACTCTTAATTGTTGGCTCCATTCTATGATATTACCCCCATCTAACTGCAATTTTGGCAAATTGGTATAATTTGCCCCAGAAATATTAGTAAGGTTACTTACTGGGGGGAGCTGTCCATGGTCCAAAATGTGATTAAACTCACAATAAGGCTTTGGGATGTCTGTGGCCATTCTGTACTTGCTTGGATCTATGTAACTTGCTTCTCTTGTTACAGGCAGGTACTGGGCATGCGCGAAGCTCATTCCGCGCTGGAGTCCATCGGGTGAGGTTCCTGTTGCTGGAGCTCCCAGGCCTAGGCCTAGGCCTGTCGGTGGGAGGCTGGACCCGCCCCCGGTGGGTCCGAAGATTCCTCCTGAAGGTGGACACCACTGCTGGATGGCCGGATCCCCGGCGAAGAAGGGCAGAAGGTGAGGGGGCGACGCGGTCGCAAGTCGAGGACTTTCGCGGGTCGGCGGCGCGGCAGCAGCGGAGGTCGTAGGTTGAGGATTCCCTGCACTCAGCGGCTCGGCGGTAATGGCGGCGGCGGCGGCAGATCCTCCCTCGTGGTCGCTGGTCCCTGGTCGCGTGGACTGGCCTGATGGATGTCGTGGCGTTGGTGAGTAGCCGGTTCTTCTCTTCTCCCTCGGGCCTCGCGTTGTCGGTGTAGCGGGTGGTGAGTTCGAGTTCTGCGGTTGATTCTTCCTGCAGGTGGGCGGTCTTTTGTGCCGGTTGTTGGTGTGTGTGGTGTTTTTAGTTGGCTGTGACTCGGTTGCCTGGTCTTTGTTGGTTGTCCTGGCCTTCTTGTGCTTTCCAGGATTTTTTTTTGATTTATTGAGTGCCGCAGGAGGCTCGAAAGCGGAGCCTAGGGCAGCGGTGATGGTCTCGATTGCCTTTTGCAATTCGAGATCGGTAGGCGTTTTTCTTTTTATTATTGTGATCTCTTCGTGGTCGCTTTCAGAGTCGGGCTCTTCGTAGTCGTTTTCTGAGTCCCCCTCGTCTGTTTCGGGGTTCGGGCATTTTCGCGCCAAGGGATTCAAATCCTGGCTTCCCATTGGCTGGTGCTCGTCCCAAGATGGCCACCGGGAAGGGGGCGCGGAAATGGATTCTGCCGGCTCAGGATCATCGGGTTGGGGTGGCTTACCCTTTTTTGCTGGCTTTTCTTTCTCGGTGGTCTTTGGGGCCTCAATCGCTGCTTCTTGTTGCTCGAAGAGGCTTTGAAGGTCCGCGATGAGGTTTTCTTTGTCGCTGCTTGCCTCCATCAGTTTCAGGATGGAGAGTTTGAATTTATTCATTTTCTGTGCTGTTTCTTCTTCCGGGGCAGTGATTTCCTTGGATGGCCCCTCTTCATCTGATTGTGAGTCCAGGCTGGAGTCCTGCTCGCTTCCAGCTTCTGTCTCCTCCATGGCTGTGGCTTTGGTTGCAAGTTTCTCAGCCATCTTCTTGGTAAGAGCTCTGGTCTGTGCTCTGTTTGCTTCTTCAGGGTAGGTGTTGGGTTCAGTCATTGTCTGGAGTTATGGGCAACCGACCTCTGCTACCATTTTGTTATAAGCTGGATCTAGCCCAATAACTCAAAGACAGATTCCAATTCTTTTCTGTAGCTTTATTATTGATCTGTTGGTACTGGAGGTCACTGACCTTGTACCTTTCTCTTTCAGGTATACATCTGGAATCATCTGTGGACCATGTGGTCGGACCTTTTGTACCCAGGAGGAGGGGCTAAGAGGTAAGGAGTGGTTACAGGGATTATGGGATATGTGGTTAGTTAACCCTTGAAGGTCCGGGTGATCAGGGAGATATAGTAGTTAGGCATTTATCATGACATGCCCGACAGTTAAAATCCCCCATTAAAAATCCAAATTAAAATACACAATTGGAGAGATTAGGCCAGCCCGACTTGATGAAATAAAAAGGTTTTGAGGCCCAACGGAAAGTACGTAAGTCCGGAATCGTCCATATTTCCGGGGGAGTTCGTTCCAGAGGGCAGGTGCTCCCACAGAGAAAGCTCTCCCCCTGGGGGCCGCCAGTCAGCATTGTTTGGCCGACAGCACCCGGAGGAGCCCCTCTCTGTGGGAGCGTAGTGGCCGGTGGGAGGCTCTCAGTGGTAGAAGGCGGTCCCGTAAATATCCAGGCCCTAAGCCATGGAGCGCTCTAAAGGTGGTCACCAACACCTTGAATCGCAACCGGAGGACCACCGGGAGCCAGTGCAGCTCACGCAGGAGAGGTGTTACATGGGAGCGCCATGACGCTCCCATAATCATCCGCGTGGCCACATTCTGGACCAGTTGGAGCCTCCAGGTGCTCTTCAAGGGGAGCCCCATGTAGAGAGCATTACAGTAGTCCAGGTGGGAAGTTGTCAAAACTCATCCATTCATGCCAATGTAAATGCACACTTGAGCTTTCCATGGCTGTATTTGTACCTAAGGAAAGGACAATCCATGCTCAACAAATCAGAATCTCTTTGTTTTATTAAGGAAAACATGTGAGATTCTCTTGGAGTATGTAAGTTGGGTCAAAAATTCATCACATTTTTCTGTTTTCATTCCCATTGAGGTCAACAAAATCCCAGCAGTCTCGAGGGAAATACAGCCATGTTGCTGCAGAGAAATACATGTGTAGCTGATCAAAGAATGTGGGAACAGCTTTCAAAAATTTGAATTGAATAGTTTCCAAGGTGGATAGGTTGAGTGCCATATAGCTGTGACTGAAGACCTTAGCTTTAAATGGTTTAATTGCTACAGGCATAATTATTGCCTTTATGGCTGGCAAATCTGATAATTGCATGGGAAGCTTTTTAGGCAGCTGTTGAGAGCTCACTAATTTGGTGGCTCTAAGAAGTAGAAGGTTGGAAGTGAATACCGAGATATTTAACTTGCTCAATAGTACTATCATTAATTTTCCAATCATAAGAAAAGTCAAAATTGGAGAGGGAAGGATAAAAATTAGGAGCTTTGTTATAAAATAATTAATTTCTAATGTTTCTTTGGAGCAAAAGGAGGCTGCTGGGCATCTGGAAAGCCCACTTTGGGATACAGATTGCATGCTGGCGTCATCTGAATAGGGTAGAGAGAAGTCACTGGGGGAGGGCTGGAGCTAATGCTTCCCATTCCGCATTGCATGTGGAGGGGCAGATTTCACTCCTGCACAGCTACTGATATGTCCCCATGGCTTTTGCATCTGATTAGCCCAACCATAAGAAAATCAACCCTGACTGTTCTTGGAAGGACAGAAGGACAGATACTGAAGCTAAAGCTCAGATACTTTGGTCACCAAATAAGAAGAGAGGACTCCTTGGAAAAGGCCCTCATGTTGGGAAAGGTTGAAGGCAAAAGAAGAATGAGATGACAAAGGATGAGATGGTTAGATAGTGTCATTGACACACAGGGCATGAGTTTGGGTCTCAGCTGGTCTAGGCCGAACTTGGTAGGAACAAAGGGAACCAGGACATGCACTCAAATGCGGCAAAACTCTGCTTTAATCCCCACAAACAGGCAAGAGCCTCAGAACGCGATGAGTTGGTAATAAATTCCTTGTAAAGCCTTTTCAGGTCTTTGGGCCCAGTGGTGAAATCCAAATTTTTTTATTCCGGTTCTGTGGGCATGGCTTGGTGGGCATGGTGTGGCTTGGTGGGCATGGCTTGGTGGGCGTGGCAGGGGAAGGATACTACAAAATCCCCATTCCCTTTCCACTCCTGGGGGAAAGATATTGCACAATCTCCATTCCCACCCCACTCTGGGGCCAGCCAGAGGTGGTATTTGCCAGTTCTCCGAACTGCTCAAAATTTCCACTACTGGTTCTCCAGAACCTGTCAGAACCTGCTGGATTTCACCCCTGTTTGGGCCCCACCCAGGGGTGAAATGTAAAATTTGTTACTACCGGTTCTGTGGGCGTGGCTTGGTGGTGGGGGTAATGTGACTGGGTGGGCGTGGCCAACTTTTTTTTTTTTAACTTTTCAAAGCATTTTTTCTGCAAATGCAAAAAAATGCTTTGAAAAGCCTCTGCCAATCAGGAACACAGCTAGGATCGTCAGAGCCTTTTCAAAGAATTTTTTTAACCACCTCTTCCACTGAAGAGATTGCAGAAAAAAATGCTTTAAAAGTCTCTCTGATGATTCCAGCTGATCCTTTTAAAAAATGCTTTGAAAAGTCTCTCTGACGATCAGGCAACTCAGCAGGGATCGTCAGAGAGACTTTTAAAGCATTTTTTTCTGCAACCTCTTCAGGGGAAGAGGTTGCAGAAAAAAATGCTTTGAAAAGCCTCTGACATTCCAGCTGAGCCGCACAATCATCAGAGGCTTTTTTTTTACTTTTAAAAGCATTTTTTCGGTGGAAGAAGTTGTAGAAAAAATGCTTTTAAAAGTAAAAAAAAAAAACCCTCTGATGATCGTGCGGCTCAGCTGGGCATGGGGGGGGGGCAGGGATTTTTGCTACCAGTTCTCTGAATCACACACCTCCGTTGCTATCGGATCAGGTGACCCAGTCCGAACCGGGAGCATTTCACCCCTGGCCCCACCCCCTGTTCGTCCAGCTGCCCATGGCCACCGGTAGCCAGCATCCAGTGCCTGTCAGCGTTGGGGCAGCGTAAGTCTGGCTGCCGCAGTACCCACCAGGACTAACACCCCTGGCAGCAAAGTCCAGAATGGCCCAGTGGGTGGCAGATGGCCGCTGTGGAAGGCCACCAGGACCAATCAGCTGGGAAGTGCAGCCTCTGCAGCAGGCTGCTGGGCAGTGGTGACATTCAAATTTTTTTCCTACCGGTTCTGTGGGTGTGGCTTGGTGGTGAGGGTCCTGTGGCTGAGTGCGTGTGTCAACTTGATGTCACTCATGGCCACATCCACTCAGTCACAAGACCCCCACTACCAAACCATGCCCACAGAACCCAGTAGGAAAAAATGTGCATATGAGCATAAGAAGGGCTCATAGTGAATGCTGTGGCAGAGAGAATCTGAACTTTCCTTCCTCCATTCACAGGGGAGCTGCTGCTCCCTTTATGGTCTCCCCCTGGCCCCCTCCTCCCGGGGGTCAAAGTACCTTAAAGGGACAGGCTGCAGCAGCTCAGCTGTGAATGGAGGGAGAAAAGTTTGTATTCTCTCTGCTGCATTTAACGTTGAATTCTGTGGAATAGCGAGTGGCTGGAAGGGCCGAGCGAGTGTCGGAAGAGGTGAGCGGTGACCAGGTGACTGGGCAGGCGTGAGTGAGGCCAACCGGGGTGATTTTTATCGGTTCAGTAAACTGATTCAAATTGTCCCTACCAGTTTGCCGAAGCCAGTCCAATCCGGTCGAATTTCATCCGAAATTCTGCCAGGCCCGATCAGCTGGGCGTTCGGCGTTATCAGATGTTTGGCGTTTGGCATTATCAGATGTGGGCCTGCCACCTCCGCTTCGCTCAGCGCTCCTGCTGTATCCCCTCCAGATATGGCGAGCCCCAGGCCGGGGCTCAACTTTGGGTGGAGTCAGTGGTGAAATGTAAAATTTGTTACTACCGGTTCTGTGGGCGTGGCTTGGGGGGGTAATGTGACTGGGTGGGCATGGGCAACTTTTGTTTTTTTAACTTTTAAAACCATTTTTTCTACAAACTCTTCGGCTGAAAAGGTTGTAAAAAAATGCTTCTAAAAGCCTCTGACGATCCCAGCTAAGTTGCCTGATTGTCAGAGACTTTTTTTTCTTTTAAAAGCCTCTGACAATCCCAGGTGAGATGCCTGATCGTCAGAGCCTTTTAAAAGCTCGGCCGAAGAGATTGTAGAAAAAATGTTTTTAAAAGAAAAAAAGCCTCTGATGATCAGGCAACTCAGCTGGGATCGTCAGGCTTTTAAAAGAAAAAGAAAACCTGAAGAGGTTGTAGAAAAATGCTTTTAAAAGCCTCTGACGATCCCAGCTGAGTTGCCTGATCGTCAGAGGCTTTTTTTTTACTTTTAAAAGTATTTTTTCAGCCGAAGAGGTTGTAGAAAAAATGCTTTTAAAAATAAAAAAAGCCTCTGATGATTGTGCGGCTCAGCTGGGCATAGTGGGGGGGGGGGGCGCAGGGATTTTTGCTACTGGTTCTCCAAACCACCCGCTGCTATCGCTACCGGATCGGGTGATCCAGTCCGAACTGGGAGCATTTCACCCTGGGTGGAGTCCAGAAGACAGTGGAGGATGTGGGGATCTGGCATGTTGTGATCCATGGGGTCGCAAGGAGTCAGACACAAAAATTGAACAACAAACAAAAGTCCCAAAGGTGCTTCTCATCCAAGAAGCTTCAGCACTGAAGAAGCTTCTTGGATGAGAAGTGAAACATTTTCAAAGCGGGGGAGGGGGGGGGGACAAGATTGTCCAGTTGCCTTGTGGAAAAAGCATCTTTGGGACAACCACAATCTGAATGATTGAGAATCTTCGTAGACAACCAATAAAAGTCTAACCATCTTTCTGCCAGCCAAGCTGCCCAGTGTTGCTTGACAGTGAGATGGGTGGCATACAAATTTAATAAATACCATATTTTTCGGAGTATAAGATGCTCTGGGCTATAAGACACACCTACCTTTTTTGGTGAGGAAAACAAGAAAAAGAAACCTGCCTCTGCCTCCCAGCAATTTTGCCTCATTGCAGCAAACAGCAAATAGCCTGCCTTACTTTCATTTTCGTTTTCAGCATAGCTTGATTAGCACAAGAAAAAAAAATCTGCTCCCAGCAATTTACCTCCTTGCAGCAAGCAGCAGAGGCCCGCACAGCAACAGGCAATGCAGCTTGAAACAGCTGAGAGTCAGGAGGCCGATCCAATGAACAATCAACTTGTGCTAATCAGGCTGTGCTGAAATTGAAATGGACTGTTTCTTCTTGTTGCTTGCTGCAAGGAGTTAAATTGCTGGGAGGCAGAGGCCAAAGGGTGGGGGCCAGTGGGTGGGCGGGGCTACATTCAGGGTATAAGACGCACCTAAATTTTCACCCCCTTTTACAGTACATAAAATTCTCAAGCAAAAGCACAATCAGCCTGAGAAGCAGCAGCTGATTTCCTCCACCTTCTCTTCCAAGGAACTGAAATCAAGAACTTTGCAATTGAAGCAACATGTCTGAATTTGAAATGGGAGGCTAAGCAGAAATGGAAAGGCCCAAGTATTCCTTATCTGCTGCTGAATGAAAGAGGCCACAATAGTGTGTGACCCAGATAGTATCAGATTGTTGTTGCTAAAAAAGGTCCCAGCAGCTGCCTGGGAAAGAAGGTGCCAGAGGGGTCATCGAAACAGGTCACTAGATCTCTCCCAGATCAACTGTCAGGAATAACAGAGTACAGAGTTGGAAGGGACCTTGGAGGTCCTGTAGTCCAACTTCCTGTACAAGCAGGACACCCTACAGCAGTGATGGCTAACCTTTTTGCCATCGTGTGCCAAAAGCAGGGAGAGCGCAGGGGTTTGTGTGCATGTGTGCCCACACCCATAATTCAATGCCACCTCCCCGCACATGCGCATGTGACCCCCCTGCGTTCCCCCTGCTTTTGGCACATGATGGCATGGTGGGCCTGTAGGCCCGTTTTTTCGCCCTCCCTAGGCTCCAGAGGCTTTTTTGGAGCCTAGGGAGGGCGAAAACTGCTTCCCCATCTCCTCAGAGGCCCTCCAGAGGCCAGAAACAGCCCATTTCCCGACTTCCAGTGGGCCCGGAAGGCCTGTTTTTTGCCCTCCAGAGGCTTTCTAGGAGCCTGGGCTGCAGAGGCTTTCTAGGAGCCTGAGGAGGGTGAAAACTGCCTTCCCCACCACCCCCAGAGGCTGGAAACAGCCCATTTCCTGATTTCCGGTGGGCCCGGAAGGGCCGAAAATCAGGTGGCTGGCACATGCATGCGTGCTGGAGTTGAGCTAGGGCAATGCTTGCGTGCCCACAGATACGGCTCCGTGTGCCACCTGTGGCATGCGTGTCATAGGTTCGCCATCACGGCCCTACAACATTCTGGACAAATGTCTGTCTTATCTCTTCTTAAAAACCTCCTGGGATGGAGCAATGTTAACTTCTGAAGGCAAGCCATTCCACTGACTGATTGCTCTCACAGTTAGGAAAGTTCTCCTTATTTCTAGATTGTTTCTCTCCTTGATTAGTTTCCATCCATTGTTTCTTGTTTTGCCTTCTGGTCCTTTGGAGAATAGGTTGGAGTTGGGTCCCCGAGAGACTGAAGCATCACTTAGATGAGATGGGTGATGTAGAAATTTGAGAAATAAATAAATACTGTTTTTATGTTATTTATCAAATAATTATATACAGCTGCTTATCTACCAAAAGGTATGCTGTGTCAACAAGACATCTTGCAAAGGGGCTGGGAGGACTCTCTGTTTAAGCTTTCTTTTCCACTGACTGGAAGTTATATTGCAGAATAAAACTTAAATTGATCTTAAATTGCCTGCACTTAGTGGGCATTCTTCAGATATTCCAGTCTGTTCTTTATTTTTTCATTTTCATTTTATTAAATTTGTATACTGCCCTACTCCCGAAGGACTCAGGGCGGTGAACAGCCATAAAATAAAACAGATAGATACAAAATTTAAAATAGAGATAAAACTAATTAAATAAATTTGGCTGAACCAATTTTAAAACCCCAATAAATTAAAACCAAATTTAAAATTTCCATTTAAAAAGAGGAAAAATTTAGGTCAGGCCGGCTTGATGAAATAGGAACGTCTTAAGTGCGCGACGGAAGGTACGCAGATCCGGAATCCTCCGTATCTCCGGGGGGAGCTCGTTCCAGATCGCCCCCTTATGTTTGTAATTGGTTGTTTCTCTCTCTAAGTCTGTGTAACATATTGATATATTTATTGTTTTTTGTTTTGTTGGACAAACAGAAAATGGAGATTCTCTTCTTGGCATCTTGCAGGTAGCTCCTACATCCAACCTGCTCTTTGTGTTGGATAGGCGCAGGGAAAAGAATACGCGAGCAGCGAGTGGTCTGTTCAGCACTTTATTAGAGAGAATCAGAACAGCCGACTGTGCTGCCGGGCTCGCCTTATAAAGGGAGTCGGCAGGCAGGCCGGCCAATGACAGATCTTCAAATCTCCTGCCGGTGGACTAACCAATCCGGCGGGGATGCCCATATAAGGATATAACACCCCTCCCCTCCTAGTTCTTAGTCTGTTTCTCTGTTGGTCACGTACGTGACATAGACGTGCAGGTAGGCGGGGCGCCTCACCATCTTATCTGACCTGCCCAGATCACTTCTTGCCTCGCTGTCAACCAGTGCAGACGAAGCTCTTGTCTCTCCCAGTTCCTTCCTTGGAACTGTCTGGAACTCGGCCGTCGAGTGTGCGGGCTCCAACCCAACACCTCTGGCTGGGTTTTCGGGACTCCCCAGCAGCCCCGGGGAACAATGCCTCGGTTGCTGCAACTCGCCGCTGATCAGGACTGGACGCCAGGAACCTGGTAAGTCGATGGTTCTTTTCCCTTTGCTCTGTGGCTGGGTTTCGGCACTGGAGGCGTTCACTGTCATCTGGGTCCTTGGTCTCAGTTGCCGCTGTAGCCATCGCGATTGTCATTGGGGGTCCTCGCATTCCGGTGGTGGTAGTTGGCCTGCTCTGCTGGTGTGGAGCGGCCCAACCTTGCTGGGGTGTTGGAGATCCACCCCGTCTGGGTGTTGTAGGCCTACCTCATCTGGGTGAGGTAGGTCTGCCTGGACTGGGTGTTGTAGGCCCACTCCATCGGGATGGCGCAGGCCTACATCGTTTGGTCATGGTAACCCTACCTCGTCGGGGTGGTGCAGGCCTACCTCATCGGGGTGGCACAGGCCTACCTTGTCGGGTGGTGTAGGCTACCTCGTCAGACTGGTTTTCACTGTTTCTGCCGCTTTCCCTCCACCTTTTCCGGAGCTGGTCGACATGGCGTTTGATGATCTGCCCGTCTCCCAGCTCCACTTAGTACGACCTCGGGCCCATTATTCTGCTGATCACTCCCTTCAGTCACTTCAGAGGCTTGCGGAAGTTGAGACCGTAGACCGGGTCTCCCACGGTGAAGGTGCACGGAGGCCGGGTTGCGCTCGCTGGTTCTTGGGGTTGTACTGGGGGTGTAGACGGTCCAATGGTGTCCTCAGCTTCCTCCCCATGAGTAATTTGGCTGGACTTCTGTGTGTGGTGGCGTGCGGGGTGATATGCTGCGTGAAGAGGAATTTATTGATCCTCTCCTGCCAATCCTCGGTGCCCATCTTGGTGAGGGCTTCCTTGGTGAGCCTCACCATCCTCTCAACTTGGCCATTTCCAGCTGGCCTGTATGGGGCAATGAGGGCATAGCGGATGCCCAGCTCGGCCAGGAATGATTCCATCGGCTTGGCGGTGAGCTGTGGCCCATTGTCTGACACCAGGATGTCCGGAATGCCATGGGTGGCAAAGAGCCTGTGCAGGGCCCGGACGGTTGCCTTGGTGGTGATGGTGGGCATTTGGATGACCTCTAGCCACTTGGAGAATGCATCCACTATGATGAGGAGGTATTTGCCTGCCATAGGCCCCGCAAAGTCGATGTGGATGCGGGACCAGTGGGCACTAGGCATCTCCCATTCTGTGGATTGGACTTGTGGTGGCGCTGGTCTGACCTCCTGGCATGGGGCGCATCTGGAGACCCAATGTTCAATGTCCTTGTCCAGGGCAGGCCACCAAACGTAGCTTCTGGCCAGCGCCTTCATCTTCACGATGCCCAGGTGCCTGATGTGAAGGCTCTCCAGGGTCCTCTTCTGTAGCGGTCGTGATATCACTACTCAGTCACCCCAGAGTAGGCAGCTCTTCATGGTTGAGAGTTCTTGCAGCTTTCTTAAGAAAGGGCTGAACTCTTCGCCCACTTTTTCTGTTGGCCAACCCCTCAGGACCCAGGACATGACTTGCCTGAGGGTCTTATCTTTCTTCGTGTGGGCTGCCACGTCAGTGGAAGATACTGGGCACCACAGGTCTCCATCAATGTGGAAAAGGCCAAGGGTGGGTGCGGAGTCTTCCACCGGTTCCTGCATTGGGCACCTACTGAAGGCATCCATGTTACTGATGGCTTTACCGAGTCTGTGTGTGACAGCGTACGAATACCCGGAGAGGAAAATGGCCCAGCGCGTCATCCTGGGCAACATATATGTCGGTGTTTGTTTGTCGCCTGCGAATAGCCCGAGGAGGGGCTTATGGTCAGTGATGATTTCGAATGCCCTCCCATAGAGGTATTCGTGCAAGCGCTTGATGCCAGCAACCATAGCCAAGGCTTCCTTGTCCAGCTGGCTGTAGTTGCGCTCAGCTGCCGCCAGAGTCTTAGAGAAGAAGGCGATGGGGGCTTCCATGTTGTTGGGCAGTCGGTGGCTGAGGACAGCCCCGACTCCATATGGAGACGCATCGCAGGTCAATACCAGTGGAAGCGTCTCATGATACTGTATCAGCACGCTGTCCGAGGATAGGAGCCCCTTGACATTCTTGAAAGCGGTTTCTTCGGCTCTACCCCACTTCCAAGGGGCCGCTTTTCCCAGAAGCCAATGGAGTGGCTCAGCTACCGTGGCTTTCTGTTTAAGGAAAACACTATAGAAATTTAGCAATCCTAAGAAAGCCTGAAGCTCTGGCTTGTTTTTGGGGGCCGGAGCGTCATGAATCACCTTGACCTTAGATTTGGTGGGGTGTATGCCAGTGCTATCTATTAAATAGCCCAGGAACTCGACCTCCTGGACCCCAATGATGCACTTGTCTCTCTTCACACGCAGACCCTTCTCTTGGAACCGCTTCAGGGTGAGCCTAAGCCGTTCCAAGAGTTGAGATCTGGAGGTGCCGGAGATTAGTACAACATCAAAGTACAGCACCACCCCTGGAATGCCTTGGAGAAGGCGCTCCATCATTGATTGAAAAATGCCAGGGGCTGCACTGACTCCAAATTGGAGGCGGTTGCATTTGAATGCGCCCCGGTGGGTGACAATAGTCTGAGCCTCCGCAGTCTTTTCGTTGACTGGCAGTTGCTGGTAAGCCTGGGCCAGGTCCAGTTTTGCAAATATGGTCCCACTCCCGAGTGAATGCAATAGATGTTGCACCACTGGGACTGGGTATGCACTCTGCTGTAATGCCCGGTTAATGGAACATTTATAATCAGCGCAGATGCGCACAGATCCATCCTGCTTCATTGGGGTCACAATGGGGGTCTCCCATGCAGCATGATCGATTGGTTCCAATATGCCTTGGGCAATCAGTTTATCCAACTGAGCGTCTACCTTAGGCCAAAGTGCAAATGGAACCCTGTGAGGCTTGAGCCGAATTGGGGTGATTGAGGGATCTAAATTGAAAGATATGGGTTTCCCCAGGAATTTACCTAAGTTGCCATCGAAGATGTCCTTGAACTCTTCGAGGAGCTTGTTGAGTTCATCCTGCCGAATCTGATGGATTCCTCTGATTGAGAGCCCTAGAGGCTCAAACCACTCCACTCCAAGCAGGGTTGGGCAGCTGTCCTTGACGATGGTGATGGGTAGGTCGCCCTTGAAGCTGTGGTAGCTGACACTCAGTGAAGCTCTCCCCAGGACCCCGATGGGGTTTCTGCCGAAATCGACGAGCCTTGCATGAAGCGGCTGCAGTTGGCTCTTTGAGATTTGCGGTTTCAGCTTTTTGAGATGCTGCCAGTCCATGATGGAGTAGATTGAGCCCGAATCTACTTCCATGGCACATGGAGTCCCTTCCACGTGCACAGTCATGATGAACTTTGTAGCACTGTGGTCATCGGTGTGGGCAATGGTGGTTTGGTGGACCGCTCTGCTTCGCTGGTACCCATCTCCCTCGCGCCTTGGTTGATAGGACCATCTGGATGTCCTCTGGTGATCGCGGTTTTCCAGCTTGGCTTTCTCCCAGACTGGTTCTGGAGCTCTGCAGGCCTCAGCGATGTGGCCTTTTCGTTGGCAACATCGGCAGGTCGCATCTCTCCACCGACATCTGGCTCTCACGTGGTCGCCGTTGCAGCTGGCACAGCTCTCCCCTCAGTCGCCATTTTGTGTGGCTTCGCGTCTTGGTGGCCTGGAGACCTTATGGACAGCCATTTCCTCGTCCGACTCGGATCCCGTGGTGGATTCTCCAGATGAGGACTGGGGAGCTTTCTTGATTTCGTGGATTGCCTTGGCTGTCCGCATCGCTGCCGCTGCCACATCTGATGTTTCTGAGGCTGTGGCCTCTTCGATCACGTCTTTTAGCGAGACCTTTCTCCTGCTCAGCAACTTTCTCTGCAGGGAGATGTCCCGCATCCCAAAGACGATGCGATCTTGGATGGCATTGTCCATGTGATCGAACTCGCAGTTGGCAGCCAACTTCCGCAGTGCAGCCACAAAGTCCTTTATGGATTCACCCTCCTGTTGTTTCCGTTGGCTGAAGGTGAATCTGTTCGCCATCAGTGTGCCAGTTGGGGCGTAGTGTTCCTGGAGAATGTCTTGGAGGTTGCTCCACGCCATGGTCTCGATGTCCTGGGGTTCCACAAGGTCGATGGCCATCTCCAGGACTGCCGATCCGCAATGTGCCAGGAACAAGGCTCATTTGCGGTTGTCCTCTAGGTCTTCATAGCCGTTGCCGGTCAGGAATTGGCAGAACCTAATCATATAAGCTTTCCACTTCTCCTGGTCAGGGTTAAATGGTGCCATCGAGATTTGTGGCACTGCCATGGTTCTCGTGCTATCAGCTCTAAGTGACTCCAGCTCAGTGACTTGCTCTGTTGAGTTGGGCTGGGTGGCAATCGTGCCACAAGGTTCTTCGCTGTGGTTCTTGAAATCCTTCGTTGCCAGTGTTGGATTGGCGCAGGGAAAAGAATACGCGAGCAGCGAGTGGTCAATTCAGCACTTTATTAGAGAGAATCAGAACAGCCGACTGTGCTGCCGGGCTTGCCTTATAAAGGGAGTCGGCAGGCAGGCCGGCCAATGACAGATCTTCAAATCTCCCGCCGGTGGACTAAGCAATCCGGCGGGGATGCCCATATAAGGACATAACACTTTGGATCTGTATCCCTCAAGGGTTGCATCTCTTCTTTCCTTCCTAAAGATGCAGAACTGGTGAGGTCTTCAGGCTAGGCTTTTGTCCTCTCTCTGGGTGAAAACAACAGCAACACCAAAGTCTCTCTGAAATCTACCAGGAAGTTTGGTGTAAAAGGAGGGATTCAGATCAAAGTTAGCTTCAAAAACATAAAACATAATTGTGGAAAGTAGCTATTTCAGCAAAATATTGCTGGCATCTCAGCAATTACCTCTGCAGAACAGTCTTTCTTTCAGCCTATTAGCATGTCAGATCCTGGTGGTACTTTGACTTCTAAATATGCCCTGGAGGACAGCAAACTGTCTTTGCCAAAAAGGCCAATTTGCAGGTTTCATAGCAAAATGCTCAAGGCACCCTTTGATCAGACTCCTTCCTAAATGAAAAGCAACAGGATAAGTGTGAAACATCGTTAACAAGTAATTAAGCCTTAACCACAGTCCATGAACATCCCTCTAATGAATAAAGGCATATGTTGTGAAGGCAGTTTTTGTCTTCTAATGTTCCTCCCACCCAAAGCAACCAAATGGAGGAGGAAACCTACAATTCCTGCTCAGAGAATCTCTTCAGACAACTTGCAAGAAAATTTTCCATGCCTGATGGAGAGCCAAGCAGATGGACAGTGGCAGCCCAAAGTTTGGGAGGGGGCTTAAAAACATTGAGCTCAATCCTTCACCCAAGGCCAGGATCCCAGTTGGACCATCTCGGCTTCCCCAGCAGGGACACCCCCTCTTCCAGCTGGGGTTTCTGTCAGAAAGGCCTCACTAGTGCTTGGATGCAGCCTGGTGTCCTCTCTTTTTTATCCAATCCTTTGTGACATGATGGCATGCTTAGGTGTTATTTCTTTCACAGACCTAAAGACTGTCAGAGTTTGTTGCAGCACACACAATCAGACAATTCAGCGGGATTCAAAACTTCTTTATCTATATAATAACACATAGGGCAAATATACTGTAGAAAGAAATATCCTTCTGGGTTCTGCTCCAAGTGGGGAAAAAGACACTGGAAACATGGAGACTGCTTGGAAAGATGGTTTAATGGTGGACAGGATCACATGCCATGAGTTCCTGAAAAGAAAAGGGATGAGATACAGCGAGTCCCCGGGTTTTATGTTTTCTCTGGCTTTGAACTTCCTGGGGCCCCAAAAGAGTATCCTGATTGGTTGTCAGACTCCCAGGGGGTGGGGGTCTTAACTAGCCTTGCTGGCTGATGTAATCTTCCCAGGTGCCATGTGGTGAGTTTCTGTCCTAGATGGGTCCCATTGTGTTAGTTTCTGTTGCTATTGTGTTGCAGATGGGTCCTATTGTCAAAGATTGAGTTTCTGCCTCTGGCCCATTAACAAAGGGGGGGGAGGGAGGAAGGTGGGAGTTGCTTTGTCTTTAAAACATGCTTCTCCATTTCTCAACCAGAGAAACATAATATTCTGCCTTTTTAATATTTCCCAAAATATTTCATTCGTCCAGGAAAGGGGTGGGTGCTAACTTCCTACAATACAATACCCATGCTCATTTTTCCAATGTGGCAGAGAGAAGAGATTGTAAATAGGTACAAACACAGCAGAGTCAAGACTTCTCCTATATACAGAACAGTTAAGCTAAGGCGCGCTTATGATGACCTCATGTCTGTAATAGCGTAGCCGAAATAGAATGTCTGCGGTTAAGGGTTAAGTTCAACTGAAGAAGCTTCTTGAATGAGAAGCGAAGCTTTTTTGAAGAAAAAACAAAGAAAGTCCAATTGCCTTTTGAAAAAACACCTTTGGGACTGAACTGACAGAACTATTACACAGTGGAGCAGCCTGCCTCCTGGAGTTGTGGGGGCTCCTTCACTGGAAGTTTTTAAGAAAAGATTGGACAACTCATCCTTTATTCTTGGACAGAATAAGGTCTCTTGCCTTGTGCCTTATGATTCTATTTCTATTTCTAATCAAAGAAAAGAACATATCCATCTTTGTTTCTATTTCAAAACCGCTTCTGATTTTGTGCCTGAAATTTTTAAAAAATGAAACTTTGACTTTGGGTTTTGTTGATTAGATAACTTTGTTGTTAGAAAAATAACAACATATTATGTACTTAATAACTACATAGTAAGTATTTAAATAAATAAAAGTATTTAAAGTAAAAAGGGGAGACTGTAATGTTACTAATGTATTCTATTGTGCTAAAAAGAGTTGGAAATCAATGCTTTCCTTTCTCCCGCCCCCCCCCGCCTTCCCCTACCCTTCTTTTTCTTCCACGTTCCCTTCCCCATTTTCCCACTGTTTTTATTTTCTTTGTATTTATATCTTGATAAGCTTAATAAAATTATTAACAAAAATGTACAAGGAACAAGAAGTAAATATTGAAATAACGTAATAAAACATTACATTACTTGGAACAGCATTATATGGCCAATTTCTACAAAAAAAAAAGTGAATAAAGATAAAGCCAGGCAATGGCTTACAACTGGAACATTAACAAGAACAAGCTATCTGAACTAATGCAAAAGACCAAAATTGAAAAATCATTAAATGACTTACAGTGCAGATGTGTAAAAAAGCAGAAGAAACAGTAGATCATATCCTCAGTTCATGCAAGAAAATCACACAAACTGATTATAAACAATGACAAAACACAGTCATCAAAATGATTCATTGGACATTATCATGTGCCAGTGATGAAAAATTGTTGGGAGCATAAAGTTGAGAAAGTAGTTGGAAATGAGCAGGTTAAAATATTGTAAGATTTCCAAATAAAACTGATAAAATCTTGGTTCAGTTGTACAGTAACTGTGTTTGAAAAGAAGAAAGGGTGAATAATTTATTTATTTATTTATTTATTTATTTTTCATATTTGTATACCGCCCTACTCCCGAAGGACTCAGGGCGGTGAACAGCCATAATAAATACAAATACATATAGAAGTTAAAAACTATTAAGAAACAGATTAAGTAATTTAGGCTCAAAGATTAAAAAACATCCAAATTTATCTAAAGAGGTTTAAAACCCAATTTAAAAGACAGTTTAAAAGCCAATTAAAAAGGGAGAGTTAGGCCAGACCAGCTTGTTGGAATAGAAATGTTTTCAGGGCTCGGCGGAAAATGCGTAAGTCTTGGATGTTTCGTAACTCCGGGGGAAGCCCGTTCCAGATGGTAGGTGCCCCCACAGAAAAGGCTCTCCCCCTGGGGGCCGTCAGTCGACATTGTTTGGCCGACGGCACCCTGAGGAGTCCCTCTCTATGGGAGCGAACTGGTCAGTGAGAGGCTATTGGTGGCAGGAGGCGGTCTCGTAAGTACCCTGGTCCTGAGCCATGGAGCGCTCTAAAGATAGTAACCAAAACCTTGAAGCGCACCCGGAAGACCACTGGGAGCCAGTGCAGCTCGCGCAGGAGGGGGGTTACATGAGAGCGCCACATTGCTCCCATTACCACCCGCGCGGCTGCATTCTGGACCAGTTGGAGCCTTCGGGTGCTTCTCAAGGGGAGCCCCATGTAGAGAGCATTACAATAATCCAGGCGTGAGGTGACAAGGGCGTGAGTGACCGTGCGTAACGAGTCCCGATCCAGAAAGGGATGCAACTGGCGAATCAGGCGAACCTGATAAAAAGTCCTCCTGGCTACGGCCGTCATATGCTCTTCAAAAGACAGCCGTGAGTCCAGGAGGATGCCCAAGTTGCGAACCCCATCTGTGGGGGCCAACGACTCGCCCCCAATACTCAGAGATGGCGCCAACTGACTATATCGGGACGACGGAAACCACAGCCACTCGGTCTTGGATGGGTTGAGTCTGAGTTTGTTCCTCCCCATCCAGATCTGTACGGCCTCCAGGCACCAGGACATCACCTCGAGGGCATCATTGGGGTGGTCTGGGGTGGAGATGTACAGCTGGGTGTCATCAGCGTACTGATGGTACTTCACCCCAAAACCACGGATGATCTCACCCAGCGGCTTCACATAAATGTTGAATAGAAGGGGCGAGAGGACCGATCCTTGTGGCACCCCACATATAAGGGGCCTCGGGGTCGACCTCTGCCCCCCTGTCAACACAGACTGCGACCAGTCAGAGAGAAAGGAGGAGAACCACTGTAGAACAGTGCCCCCCACCCCCAACCCTTCCAACCGGTGCAGCATGATATCATGATCGATGGTATCAAAAGCCGCTGAGAGGTCTAATAGGACAAGGACTGAGGAGCAACCCCTGTCTCGAGCCCTCCAGAGATCATCAACCAATGCGACCAATGCTGTCTCTGTGCTGTACCCGGGCCTGAATCCCGACTGGAACGGATCTAGATAATTCGATTCATCCAGGTACTGAGGCAGTTGTCGTGCAACCACACTCTCAACAACCTTTGCAACAAAGCGAAGGTTGGAAACAGGACGATAATTTGCTAATACAGCTGGATCCAGGGAGGGCTTCTTGAGGAGGGGCCTCACCACCGCCTCTTTCAAGACGGTGGGAAAGACACCCTCACTCAAAGAAGCATTTATAATCTCCTGGAGCCAGCCTCATGTCACCTCCCGGGAGGCCAGTACCAACCAGGATGGACACGGGTCCAATAAACATGTGGTCGCCTTTAGTCTGTTCAGTATCCTGTCCACGCTTTCGGGAGTCACAGGATCAAACTCTTCCCAAATAATATTCTCAGGACCTGCCCCTGTCATCTCCTCTGGATCAATCCAGTCAGAGTCTAGCTGTTCACGAATCTGAGCAATTTTGTCCTACAGATATTGTACAAAATCCTCAGCTCTACCCTCCAAGGGGTCTTCCCGCGTCTCTTGATGGAGCAGAGAGCGGGTCACCCTAAACAGGGCAGCTGGGCGATTATCTGATGACGCAATAAGAGTAGAAAAGTAGTTACTCTTCTCTACTCTTATCGCCACTAGGTAATTCTTAATATGAGATCTTACCAGTGTTCGGTCGGATTCAGAACGACTAGCCCTCCAACTGCTCTCTAGGCGTTTTTTTCCGGCGCTTCATCTCCCTCACCTCCTCAGTATACCAAGGAGCCAGGTGAGACCGGCGCCGGGTCAGAGGCCGCAAAGGCACGACTCGGTCTAAAGCATCAGCCGCCGCCCTATCCCAGGTGGCCACTAAGTCCTCAGCCGAGTCGTGTGCTAGAACCTCAGGAAATGGCCCAAGCTCCATCTGGAATCTCTCAGGATCCATCAGGCGCCTGGGGCGGAACCACCTGGTCGGTTCCGCCTCCCTGCGGCGGGGTGTGGCGGTTCGAAGGTCCAGGCGAAGGAGGGAGTGATCTGACCATGACAAGGGTTCAATCACTATATCCCCTATCTCGAGATCACTCAACCACTCTCCAGAGACAAAAACAAGGTCCAGTGTGTGTCCCCCCATGTGAGTAGAGCCATAAATTAACTGGGTCAGGTCCATAGCCGTCATGGAAGCCATGAACTCCCGAGCCACCTCAGATGTCTCGCCAACTGATGACAGGTTAAAATCCCCCATGACCATAAGCCTGGGGGTGTCAACAGCCACCGCAGCTATAACATCAAGCAGCTCAGGCAGGGCTGCTGCCACATGGCAGGGAGCCAGGTACGTGACTAGCAAGCCCAACTGCACCCTATGACCCCACTTCACAAGAAGGGACTCACATCCAGCCGTCTGAGGAACAGTGGCCTCCCTTGGTCCAAGACCCTCGTTAATAACAACCGCCACCCCTCCGCCCCTCCCCTGAGACCTTGGCTGATGGAAAGCATGGAAACCTGGTGGGCACATATCAACAAGGGGGGCTCCCCCTTCCTGGCCCAACCAGGTCTCCGTAATACCCGCCAGGTCCGCACCCCCCTCCTGAATAAGATCACAAATGAGGGGGGCTTTATTTACCACAGACCTGGCATTGCACAGCATCAGCCGAAGGCCTGGGGCCCGAGGTTCCCTACAACCTGGGGAACGAGAAGAGCTTTGAGGGTTGGAGCGCGCCACCGCTTGTAAACAGCGAGGACGCACTCCCGTAGGATGATGTGGCCCCCTGCTCCCGCCATATCTGCCCCTCCCACCTACAGTATCGATGTTATGGGCATCTGTATCGTAAGATCTAATCATCTCCTTGACCCCAGAGTTCACACCTCCCATGCCATGCCCTACGGCTGGCCCAGATACCCTCCCCCGCGGGTCTTCCCCCGAACCCACGTAATCTCCCCCCCTCCCAGAATCCCTTAAAATCTTATTAAGAAATTTCCCTAAAAAACCCCATAACCCTCTTTTTGCTGTATGCCATATCTCCGGACTCCAAAGTCCGTCATCGAGATAGGCCCTCGATAAAGAAGAGGGCCAGACCTGCGAGAGGGGGGCATCTCGCAGTTTGAGGAGTTCTCCCAATGAGTACATTTTGTAGCTAGATAGTCTATAGCTGGTAGGCATGTCCTAGTTATCCAGGGTCCTGTGGAGAGAGTATCAATTAGAGGTACAAGTCATTTTAGTCCTGCTGAACTCTCATATCAGCGGTAGAAAGAGCCATTTTGAACTCAGATGTGAACATCAATCACCCTCTCACGGCAACCAGATATAAGGGAGGAAAACAGCAGCTATAGTCCTGTTCTTTCAATGTTGTACCTAGGCATAGATGGAATAGCCAATCCTTGAGATTAGAGATACGGATAGTCTGTGGGAAATATATATAGTAGGCGAAAATCCAGGGAGACTCAGATGAAATAAAAGTAAGGAAATTCTCATCCTGATATACAGGAAACAACAAACCTGGATAGCAAATGATTCACAAAAAGCCGAATATCTGGTCATAAAAGGGCGATAGGAGATAAAAATACAGGAGGGGAGATGGAATAAGGCAGTCACTTTGTAGAAGCAAAGCCCCCATGATAGATATAACAATCATTTCTAATCTCCTTAGCTTTCTTTAGGTCTTTTATGCATGAAGGTTTAACCCCCCCCTATAGAAAGAGAGGGGGGGAGGCCTCTGGGATGGTAATCCAGAGCTGGCCCGACAATGGAAGGATCAGCATCTTTCCATTGCCCAGGAGATCAGTTGAAAATAAATAAGAAAGGTCCCTATTCTCCTTTCTGAGGCCTCTTTGGTCTCTAAATTGCTTTGGTTTTTGCTGCCTGTAACTGCCAACTGTAACTGCTATTTCGGGCGCCATTTTGGAATTTTAAACTGCCACCACCATCGGTCTCCTCCGCACCGATTTCGCCCACCGCCGGCCTCTGCAGGCAACCTCCAATCTTGCCAAGGGTCTAACGAAGTCAGCCCAGGGTGCCAGACAGTCATCGCAGCTGTATATCGCCATCCATCCGGCAGCCTCTGATGAATGTAGGGCCGGCTGTCATGAAGCTATCGGCCCAAATTCGCTGACTCAAATCCCACCAGCACTGCCCGTCTCATTATAAGCTGTTTCAGAGAGCGAAGCCACAAAACCGCTCTCCTAGAAGGTCTTCCGGAGCCGAAAATGCTCCCATCGGATCGGCAAATCAGCCCTCTCAACACACCATGGGCCATAGATGGGTAATTGGCCCTAAGGACCCCCAACTGTCAGGACATTACCCCCGTAAAACCGGAGCTCCATCGGGAGTCGCCATCTTGGGCATGTGCGAGGGTTCCATTTTCAATTGAGGTGGCAATACCAGGAGATAACAGAAAAATTGGAGAAAAGGATTCTAATAGAATAGATCAAGATCTGAAAATCAAAACTGAAAGATTATGGCATAAATTGTCTGTGGTGGTCCCAGTGTTTATTGGCACACCAAAACATGTCCCAAAGGTGCTTTCTTTCAAATGGCAACTGGACTTTCTTGTTTTGCTAGAAGACGTTTCGCTTCTCATCCAAGAAGCTTCTTCAGTTCTGACTGAATGGTGGAAAACGGAAGGATTTATATTTCTGGGAGTCTCTCAGAAAGAGGTCTAATGACCACATGACTGCACCCTCTCATTCTTGACCATTCAGTCAGAACTGTTTTATATGAGAAGCACAAAGTCTTCTAGCAAGACAAAGAAAGTCCAGTTGCCTTTTGAAAGAAATCATCTGTGGGACAACCATGACCTAGACGACTGAGAATCTCCATAGACATTCAAAAAAATCTTTGACAGCACTTAGAACATCTGCATTGACAAAATTTCCATCAGTTGTCAGTTATAATTTGCTTGGATCTGCACATACCTGTACATCCCAGATTCTTGGGAAGAACTTGATGCAAATGAAAGCCAACACCAGATAAAGTACTGGCAGTTGTGATTTCACAATGTTGTGTACATTATAATAATAAAGCTTACATCCTGTAATGATCTCTTTAACACTATCAAACAACCACATCTGCTTATCCCAGATCCTTGGGAAGGATTCCATCAATGGCTAAAAGTGCCAAATGGGGGTGAAGGTTCGTTCTCTGAGCTTGCGGGTAGTGCCAAATCTCATCTAAACATGTAGCTGACAGCAATCAACCTTAATACTTTTAATTTATATGCTGCCTGACTCTCAGTGACTCTCAGTTGTCCCAACGCCGATTCCAGCCCAGTGATGGGCAATGAGGAAGGAAAAGGTAGAACAATATTGCCTGACCCTTCACTCCAAGGTAGCCTGACTTTCCTCCACTCCTACCAACTTGAACAGCAAGAAAGAAGATCCAGGGGCAGTAAGGAAAGAGAGATTTATTTTCCAAGTGTCCCCTTCAGAGTAAGAAATCCACCATACATGACTAAGTGGGGGAGGGGTGAAGGTGCCTACAACCTCCCCTCCCTCTCCTCTGGCTCACTAGAAGCTTTGCAAATGGCTGGGTGACAGGCAAGAATTATCCCCATTCTGCAGCAATGCCATTAAGGCACCTCTGAGAGTGCTATTAACATCCTAAAGGCTCCAAGCCCAGTTTCCGTACACAATCAGTGGTGCTCAGCAGCGCCACTGGAAACACCCATGAGCCGTCACAATCCTCATTAGTCCTTGAAAAACAGCTCATTAGTGTTGTTAGGACTGACAGGTAAATACAGCTAATGGGGTAAATCTATCAATAAATTCATTGTATGCAGAAAACTGCTTTTCTGTGCCAGAGTTTCTTTGAAAGACACAGTGTGGCTCCTGTAGTAAAACTCAGAATAAGCAACAACACACATTTAGCTGAAGAGATACTGGACAAAGCAGGTAAATAAAACTAGGAATGAGCACCTTTTCTATTTACACAGGCCAGTGACTACATAGTGAGTTCAGGTTGCCACAAATTCACAGTTGTTGGGACAAAATTATAATTATGAAACTGCCCCTTATAGCAATGCTTAAAAATAATTGGAATATAGCAAAATGTTGCTCCAACCTGAAGGCAGGACAGGAGGTTGCTAGAAGTCTAATATGTATTTCTCTGCAATGGTGCAGCTATTATGTGAGAGAAGGAAAAAAGCACAGGAGCTGCTGCTCCAGGTGCAGAGAGTACACCTCTCCTTAGTATGAAGCATCTTTCCTGCTTCAGTTCCACATTCTGCACATCTCTACTGATTTGCATACTGCAGGTGGTCCTCACTTAATGAACACTCATTCAGCAACTTTTAAACTTACAATAGTCCTGAACAACTAGAGGTAGTTCTCAACACATGGCCACAATTCAGCCCAAAATTTCTGTTGCTAAGCAAAACAGTTTTGCCCCATTTTGCGACCTTTCTTGCCACAGTTGTTAAGTTAGTAACATGACTGTTAAATGAATTTTGACCTCCCCATTGCTTGTCAAAAGGTCCCAAAAAGTGAGACACTATAACCATCATTTTCCAGCTTCCATAAGCAAAGTCTATGGAGAAGCTGGAAGGAGGTTGCAAATAGCGACCATCTGACATCACACTCAATGAGGGCACAGGATTCGCTTATAAGGGCCACAGGAAGTGCTGGCATTTATGTTTCTTAGCAGCAGTATTATGTGATGTTGCACTTTATAATTGTGCTGCCTAACAATGCAAATTACAGTCCCAATTGGCCTAATTCAGGGGTCTCCATCCTTGACCTTTTTAAAACTTGTGGACTTCAACTCCCAGAATTCCTCAACCAAGAGCCTTGGTAGTACAGTGGTCTAAGGCACCCTGTTATTAAGCTGATTATTAAGACCAGATGCCTGCAATTACTGCAGGTTCGAATCTCGCCAAGGCTCAAGGTTGACTCAGCCTTCCATCCTTTCTAAGGTAGGTAAATTGAGGACCCAGTTGTGGGGGCAATAAGCTGACTTTGTATAAATATACAAAAGAATGAAGGCTATTGCTTAGCGCATTGTAAGCCGCCCTGAGTCTCCGGAGAAGGGCGGCATATAAATCAAAATTTAAAAAAAAAAGTCTTAAAATGGACAAGGTTGGAGACCCCTGCCCTAGTTAATCAAGGACTATCTGCAGCTAATTGTGTTTGGATGGCATGGCAGTTAAGTAAATACATAGCTATCTTAAAATCCATCCCCAAAGAATAGAAAAAAATGGGGCTTCATCACGTTGCAAAGGAGTATCGAACAGGGTGTCCCAGGATTGGTCCTGTATCCTCTGGAATTCAATATTTTTGGTGAAGAGGTGGAGGACATATTTATCAAATTTATTACTATATTATTTATTATTGTTACTCTATAATGTGGAGGACATATTTATCAATTTTTTATGCTATAAGGAGTTATATGTATTCTATATTTTGCTGTAAGCTGTTCTGAGCTGTATGAGCGAAATGGCCTAAAAACAGTTGTGATTTTAAAATGAAGCAGAAATTGAACCTGTAGTGAAGGACAGAAACAATGAAAAATAGTTTGATGGTAAATGGTTAATTGTGGTTCATTTAAGAATAAGACACTGTATCAGAAACTATCATTTCTTCCCTTTCTTAGGTGGGTCTGTAAAAAACAGAATAACAGAGTTGGAAGGGACTTTGAAAGTGGCTGTCCAGTCTTTTCTTAAAAGCCTCCAGTGACGGAACATCCACAACTTCTGAAGGCCACGCATTCCATTAGGTAATTAGTCTCACTGTCAGGAAATTTCTCCTCAGTTCTAGATTGCTCCTCCCCTTGATTAGCTTCCATCTATTGATTCTCGTCTTCCTTTCTAGTGCTTGAAAAATAGGTTGCCTTCAGGAGGTACACATAAGAAAACAAGATATAAAATATATACAATATAAGAAATTAGGTATAGTATACTCATCATTGGCAGAAGAAAAAAAAAGAGGAGTAGTGGTATATGTTAAGGAAGGAATAGATAACAATATAAGATATGTGGATACCGAAGGTAGAATAGTGATGATAGAGCTAAAACTGGATTTCAAAAATATATTGTTAGCAGTAATATATGCCCCAAATAGTAAACAATTAGAATTCTATAAAAAAGTGCATGAGAAAATTATAGATCAAAAAATGGAAAATGTATGTATGATTGGAGACTTCAATGCGATTTTTGATCCAAGAAATGATTATAAATGTGTCCAGCAAAATAAAAATATGAAAAATGTTCTGCCCAGAGCCTTTAGAGATATGGTAGAAGAATTAAATATGATAGATGGCTGGAGATTTTATAACCCCGAAATTAGAAATTTTACATATTATTCGAATCCACATAAGTCTTGGTCTAGGTTAGACATGGCATGGGTATCCAGTATTTTAATGACAGAAATAGAAGTGGTAGAAATTCTATCAAACGATTGGGTGGATCACAATCCAATAATGATGACGTGGAAAGGGCACCAGAAAAGGAAAAATAGATGGACAATGAATACACAGTTGATGAGAGAAAAAGAGTATAAGAATTATATGGAAAAGGAGTTAGAATTGCTTTACAAGGAAAATACAAAACAACACACCTCCCTACAAAACTTATGGGATACAACTAAGGCGTATGTAAGAGGCCTTACAATAGCATATAATACAAAAAGGAGAAAAGAGAGAGAAAAAGAATACAATAAAATACGAGAAGAAATTAAAAATTGGGAAAGTAAATTGCAAGGAAATCCAGGGGATGAACAAATAAGGGTAAAATGGATAGCGACAAAACACAAGCTGAACATATTAGAACAAGGGAAATATGCAATTACTTTAAGGTACATAAGGCAGAATTACTTTCAACACGCAAATAAACCAGGGAGGTGGTTGGCATACAGATTGAGGAAGGAAAAAGAAAAGAAAACAATACAGAAGTTACAAGATGAAGAGGGAAGGATCCATCAGAGATTAGAGAAAAAAAAGGAGATAGCAGTCCAATATTATCAAAAATTCTATGAGAAGGAGATAGTAACAACAGAGGAAATTGAACAATATTTAAAAGGAAAGGGAGTGCAAGTACTAACAGAGGAAGAGAAAGAACTATTAGATAAGGAGATTACAATAGGGGAATTAAAAGAAGCGCTGAAGAGACAGAAAAATAATAAAACTCCGGGGACCGATGGTCTTCCAGCGGAGTTTTATAAAACATTTGGGGAATCACTAAATGGAATTTTATTAGAAACATACAATGAAGCGCTGATGGAGGTAAAATTACCAAATTCATGGAAAGAGGCGTATATATCCCTAATACCAAAAGTGGGGGCAGATACCACATTAACAAAAAACTATAGGCCCATTTCTTTGCTGAATACCGATTACAAAATCTTCATGAGTATAATTGCCAACAGGTTGAAAAAAATATTACATAACAAAATACATCAGGACCAAAATGGTTTCTTGCCCACAAGACAGATAAGAAATAACTTAAGGATGGTAATGGATGTTTTGGAATATTATGAGGTGCATCCAGAGAGACAGGTAGCTCTGATCTTTCTGGATGCACAAAAAGCATTCGACCAAGTAAACTGGCAATTTATGAAACAACAAATCAAAACTATGAATTTTGGAGAGAAATTTACTAAAATGATAATATCAATATACCAGAACCAAAAAGCAAGTATTCTGATGAATGGAGATCCAATGAGATTTTTTGGAATAGATAAAGGAGTAAGGCAGGGATGTCCGCTATCACCCCTACTTTTTATCTTAACCTTGGAAAACCTGCTAATTAGAATTAGAGCAAATAAAGAAATACAAGGATTTTTTTAATTTTTTTTTTTTAATTTTTAATTTGATTTATATGCCGCCCTTCTCCGGAGACTCAGGGCGGCTTACAGTGCGTTAAGCAATAGCCTTCATACTTTTGTATATTTATACAAAGTCAGCTTATTGCCCCCACAACTGGGTCCTCATTTAACCTACCTTAGAAAGGATGGAAGGCTGAGTCAACCTTGAGCCTTGGAGAGATTCGAACCAGCAGTAAATTGCAGGCAGCTGTGTTAATAACAGGGTGCTTTAAACCACTGTAGTACCAAGGCTCTTAAAGATTAAAGATTAAGAGAGAGGAGTACAAGGTCCAGGCTTTTGCTGATGACCTTGTCTTCTTTATAGAAAACCCATTGGAAACAACCCCGAAATTATTAAAAGAGATTGGAGAATTCGGAAAAGTAGCAGGTCTAAAAGTTAACAAGGAAAAGACAAATATGATAATAAAAAATATGACAACAAAACAAGTAGAGAAATTAGTAAAAGATTCAGGATTACAGGCAGTTAAAAAAGTGAAATATCTGGGGATACAGTTGACGGCTAGAACCATAACAATAAAACAAGATAATTATGAACCTTTAGTTCAAAAAATAAAAGAGGATTTAGAGAAATGGGGGAAATTAAGACTATCTTTGTTGGGGAGGATAGCAGCAATAAAATCAAACATACTGCCAAGGCTCCTTTATCTATTCCAAACAATTCCGATAAAATTGGACAAGAAATTTTTCGATAATTTGGATAAAATAACCACAAAATTTGTCTGGGAAGGGAAAAATCAAGAATAAAATTAAATATACTACAAGATGATAAAACCAGAGGGGGATTTGACTTCCCGGCATGGCAAAAATACTATAACGCTGCAAGTTTACTTTGGATTAAGGAATGGATAACTTTGGATAATCAAAGGTTGTTAAATTTGGAGGGACATGACTTGATGAAAGGTTGGCATGCCTTTATTTGGAACACAGGGAATAAAATATATAAACACTTTAATAATCATACTATTAGGAAATCTTTAATTAATACATGGCAACAAATTCGGCACAAACACTACATGAAAATTCCTGGCTGGCTATCAACGATAGAAGCAATAACCTATCCCAATATATTATCTAAACAAAAAATATTAAGATACAGAGAAATACTAGATAGACAGGGGAATTTGAAAACTAGAGAAGAATTAAAGGAACAAGGAATAGCAATAGACTGGTGGCCATACTCACAAATAAAGATAAGATATAGGAAGGATCAGGAGGAGGGAGGAATAGATATAAAACAAAACCGATTAGATAAATTATTAGAATCCAAAGAAGGGAAGCTAATTTTGAAAATATATAAATATCTACTCGAATACGATCTGGCAGAAGAATTGGTTAAAGGGCAGATGATAGCTTGGGCGAGGAACATCGGTCACAGTATACAATTAGAAGAATGGGAAAGAGTGTGGGAAAATAACTATACCATGACAAAATCAGTAGCCTACAAAGAAAATCACTATAAAATGTGGTATCGATGGTATCTGGCCCCCGCACGGTTAGCAAAAATGTACCCAAATGTAAATCCGATTTGCTGGAAGTGTAAAAAAGCACACGGAACATTTTATCATGCTTGGTGGCTCTGCCCAGAAATTAAGAAATATTGGAACAAGATTAAAACATGGATAGCAGAAATAACAGATTATGAAATTGAATTAGAACCCGAAATTTTTCTATTAGGTATGATCAAAAAGAACCTTAGGAATGATATAAAATACTTAATACTTCACATAATAACGGCGGCCAGACTAGCAGTAGCACAACTTTGGAAAACAAATAGATTGCCAACTGATCAGGAGCTAATACAAAAGATATACACATGCGCAGAAATGGACAAATTAACTTTAGAGTTACAGGATAAGGAGGACTCAAAATATTATAGAATATGGAATAGATGGTACCAGTGGATAAATCAAAGGAGGCTAAATGGGTTGAGATGAAATTTAGATGAAATTATTATAATTAAAGGAAAATGAACTGTCAGATAGATAGAAAATGAAATATGTCACTGTAGGTTTGTATATATGTATATATAATAATAGAAATTAGTTAGTAGTTGATGTTGATTATTGTATATGTATATGCAAATTTGTTTCTTGATAAGTTAACTTTTAACTTAATCAAGTTTTTGTATGTTTTAAATGCTTTTTTTTTAAGAATGAATAAAGTTTTGCTTTTTAAAATTTAAAAAAAAGAAAAGAAAAATAGGTTGAGCCCCTCTTCTTTGTTGCAGCCTCTGAAATATTGGAACGCTGCTATCCTGTTGCCCCTGGTCCCCTTTTTCAATGGACTAGACGTACCCAATTCCTGTAACTATTCTTCATGTGTTTTAGCCTCCAGTCCCTAATCTTGTTGTTCTTCTCTGCACTCTTTCAGAGTCTCAACAAAACCAAAAATGAGCCGAGATGGCGCAGTGGTTAGAGTGCAGTACTGCAGCTACTTCAGCTGACTGCTAGTTCAGCAGATCAGTGGATCAAATCTCACCGGTTCAAGGTTGACTCAGCCTTCCATCCTTCCAAGGTGGGTAAAATGAGGACTCAGATTGTTGGGGGCAATATGTTATTTAGTATACTGTCTTTGGTGTAAGCCACCCAGAGTCCTCGGAGAGTGGGCGGCATAGAAATATGAATAATAAAATAAATAAATAAATAAATAAATAAATAAATAAATAAATAAATATGAGATGAAGCAGTTGAGATGTGGAGATACTAGAGCAGGGGTGCCAAACCCTCGATTTCATTGAGGGCTGCATCAGGGTTGTGTTTGACCTTGGGGGGCCAGAGTGAGCATGGCCAGCTTGACATCACTCATGTCGGGGGAGCCTATGGGGGCCCAAGTGCTCTGCCAGTGAAAATGGGCTCCCAACTCCGTTTTTGGCTGCCATAGCCTGCAGCCCTCTGCCAGTGAAAATGCATGCGGCTCTCTTGAGTTCCATTTTTGCTGGCAAAGGCACTATGGGCCGGTCCTTCACTGTTTCCAAGGCATGCACAGATCACCCATGATGGCATTGTGGTGGGCGGGTGGAGCCTCCCACCGGTTTTACTACCAGTTCTATAGAACCGGACCGAACTGGGAGCAACCCACCACTGGAGTCAATACACCACTGGAGACAATCTTCCCAAAGCAGAATGGAAACAATGCAACTCTTCAGCAACCATAAGCAAAAGGAAATTAAGTGATCCCATAGAAAGAACTGCTGTTGAGAAGAAGCCAAACTACATTCCATGGGGGTGATTCATTAATAGACATATCCAGGTGACAGAGCAATAAAAATGGCTAAATGTTCCTGCGGTGGCCAAGGTAAGAGTTTTGGAGCCAACTCTGGAAAACATTAGAACGGGACCTGCATTTACTGGAGCACCACCAATGATTAATTTAGTTAAAGAAAGGGACTGGAGCTGGATCAATTCAGTGAAATTGGATCAATTGGCCCATTTATACAGTAGATGAAAGCTTTTGTTGAAGGCAAAGGATCTGTAAAAGAGTGCACTGGAAACTGAGAGAAGCTGAAACAATTCAACTAATTATTAAAGTTGCTTTGTATCCTCCAACATTAAATGATGGTTCAATGCTCACATTTGGAACACATGAATTTATGGCATGTCTAGATAAACCAAAAGATTTAAAACACTAATGGAGATAAATTTCTTAAAGCAGAATGAAAGCAATTTATTTTGAAAAGTGAGTAAACCAGTTAAAATGACCTGGATTAACATTAAAAGACTAGGAAAGTTTTTGGATATGCTTGGACTATACATTTGTAAAAGAAAGAAAGGGAGGGAGGAAAATTCCTAAACACTGTGGCCCATTTGAAATTCAAATGCCATGAAGCAGTGATCCCAGACTGATGGAAAGGCAGACTCTACACCTGTCAGGTGGGTTAGTCAGAAGCTGCTGACTGCTGTCTTCATCCAGGACGGGAAGTTTGTCAGTGGTTCTGGCTTGCAAGAGACCTGTTGTTGTCATTGCACTTGATGAGCCAAGCAATTGAGATGCTGAAGACAGCCAAGAAGGGAGTCTAGTTTTGCAGATGGAGAAGACTTGAGTCTTGGGGAAAGGATATTGACCCAAAGAGGGCCATTTGATTCAAAAAGCTGCACTAGATCAGCCTGTCAAAGCAGATTCTTGAATGGAAGTAGACCAGAGGTCTAGAGCAGAGATCCCCAAACTTGACAACTTTAAGATTTGTGGATTTCAAATCCCAGAATTCCCCAGCCAGCTTTGCTTCACAAGTCTTAAAGTTACCAAGTTTGGAGACTCCTGAAGAAAGCAGATGGAATTAGAGGTTTCCAAGCACTTTATAGCCCACATTTATGGAAAATGCTGTTGTCAACTTGCAAAGCTTTCAAGTTGCCATGAGCAGGAGGGAAGCAGGTGGTGAAGTCTGACACTGATATGAGTGACAAAACCCATTACAATATGTTATTTATAACAGTTATACTGTAAGTCTGGGTAAGTAGCCTGTCCAAAAGATTATATAACCTTTTTATTTATTAATCACTTTTTAAAAGAAAAATGAAGAGTGAACAAACAAGGAAAGAATGAAAAAATAATTGGTATAATTTATCACAACCCAGGTTCCCTCTGTGCAGAATATGGGCAGTTTCTACATGTGATAAATGAAAATAAATAATGTCTATAAATGTACTAAGTATACCAAGATTATACAGTTGGTGCTCAGGAATCTAGGATGCTTTAGGTTGTTAGTTCTTGATAGATTCTTTCAGTAAAACTGATCCTTTCTTTCTGGATCAGAACTTGAACTCTGCACTAACAAGAAGGCAGATTCAGCATTTTGAAGAGCTTTGGGTTAGCAGAACATGTCATGTCTTTAAAAAACTCTAATGAACCCCATTGACTTTAAACCTCTCTGCACACATTTTGTATTTGTGAGAATATTTAAGCATTTGTAGAAAACATGTTTTCTGAAATTCTTCTCTTGCCAACTAATTTAGCATCTGCAGGATGGATGTCAAAGCAGGAGGACACTAAAAGAAGCATCAGGGCTGAAATAGAGAAGATCAAGTCTATTAAAATAGTCCCAGTTACTTACTTATGGCCCCAGTCTGCCACCATGAACCCAGGAGGTGGGATGGTCTCCCAAGTTCGACTCACCAAGGGGCTGCTTTCATTGGGCACCTTTGATATCTCTGCCCCCTCTCTTTCCTCCTCCTCTCCAGGTGTTGCTTAGTTTTTCAGGCATCAGCAACAGAAAGTTAGGACACATTAATGAGAATTAAATGTCCAGCAGGTCTTGGACTTTTGTGACGGCAAAAGAGGGAAATAATGATCTAATTGGGATTAGTCCAGACAGTTTGTTACCTGACCACTTGCAAGAGTAACTAGGCAGGGTCATCTTGTCTAAGCAGGCCCTCTTTTAGGGGTTAAGAGGAAAAAATGCTAGATCTATGGTGTAATTTATTTTTCAGTGTTATATTGTATCACATGCTTAAGTTTCTACTCATACTAATTGTTAATGTTAATGGGATATAAATCAGTCATATGCTTTGAAGCATATCCCATGGGAGGAGAGGGGAACCTCTGTTCTGTTGGTGTTGCTTTTTTTTTTTTTAATTTAAAAAGTTTTACAAATACATTTTCTCCCCAGTTTCCCCAAACCCAAACCCCCCATACGCTCCCTAGCCCTCCCCTTTCCCCCCCCTGGACTTCCACAATATAAAATCCTAATCGAAAAATACATTTTATAAAACTTAAACCCCTCCACCCCCTATATACTATTTATACATTCATAAAACTCTATTAATTTGTCCCTACATAATACATTCATTCAGCTAAAAGCTATCTGATATTTCTTAGTTTGATATTTATTCTGCACATAATCTATCCACTTTTTCCACTCCCATACATAAGTCTCTTGAGTTTGGTCTTTTAAATATGCTGAAATCTTCGCCATCTCTTGGTGTTGCTTCTTGTCGCTTTGCTCCTGTCTGTGATCCCAACTTTGCCCCCATCAGTCTATTATGGCAATCTTCTCTCTGTGTGGCAAGACCATGGAAGTGAAAAATGAGATGGATGCAATTATTAGATTGCACAACTTCCACAAGAGGCAGATTTCTCCAGCAAGCCATGAGCAAATGACCAATTAAGTTACTTTTGTACATCGTTCTTATTTTCATTCCTAAATGTCTCTCCTTGAATCCATTTTAAAATGTTGTTTAATGACACGTTTTAAATTGTACCACTTTTTACTTGGTATTCCTCCATTGTTAAAATACCCCCTAGTTAGCTCAATTTTATTTTCATTTTTTGAATTAACTTTATAATTAATATAAATCTGTGTTTGTGTATCTTACTCTTGGTTTTGTTCCTCTGTATAAAATTTATAACATCCCCTTTTCATCATATTGTAGATCAGTTCATAAGTATGTTTGTGTCATCAGTTTAACTGAGGATGAGGAGAACAGAGTCAGGACTTGGTCCAACAGTGATGCAGACTTTGTCCTCTCCCAGTGGTATATGTTGACCTACATGTAGCCAGTGCTCCTGTTTTGAAAGTATAAGAAGCTTCTTAAAGAACAGATTTTTTTTTTTTTGCCTTCAAATCTGAAATGCTACACAGACGTTTTTTGGAGGGATAGACTGTGATTCAATGCTCAGTTGTTGCTGAAACCCATGGCATTTACTCTGGGGTAAGGAGCATAACTAGATCAGGCCACTTGGTTCCTCATGGGTAGATGCAGCAAAAGACTACAGGCTGCATAGACAGAAACCTAGCGAATACACTGCAGTTTTGATTTGAGAATATCTCATCGGCTGCCAGTTATTTTGACTGCATGTGTGGTGTTTTTCTTATTTATTCCAAGGTCAACTTCTTTGCTTTCTTACCCACAGACCAAATATTTGGACTCATCTCAATTTTGTTTGTAAATCTTTTTTTTTTTAACCGATGCTTGTGATTTTCCAAGTGTATCAATGTGTCTCTACTCACCCCAAATGCACAAATGCACACATACATATACAAACATATACACTGACAGAGGATTAAAATAAAGCCTTACAAGAATGCTGGTGGGAGAAAACTGGATATTTTACTCTCACGGGATTCTGAATAAGAAAGCAGACTGACCAAAAGAATCATTTAGGCCACTGAGACCAACCCTTTGCCAAGTTCAGGAATGCGAATTAAAGCAGCTCAGAGGCTAGCTACCTAGCCTCCCCTTGAAGACATGCAGTCCTGAGGAACCCAACATTTCCCTGGGAGACTGATCTTCTTGTTAGTATTTTTCCTGTCATTCAGTTCGAATCTGCTGTATGTGCCTAACTACACTATTTCATCTCCTAAATCCTGAAAAAAGATAAAATAGACCTTGGTCTTCTTCAGTATTACAGCCTTTTAGGCATTTAAAGAGTACTACCGGTATCAAACATGCTTGATTTCCTCCAGAAGATTTAATTTCTAGTCCCCAAAAGTCTTTACTGGTCTTATTTTAAATTATACCAATTTCTCTGAGTTTTTTCAACAGAGGATGACTGACCAAATCAGAATGAAATGGAATTATTCATTCCGATCATTTGGAAATTATAGTTCTGCTGAGATAGCCTACAACTGCATTTGTCTTTTTTTGAGTCACAACAGAGTGGTGTCTGATTCTCAGTTTGTAATAAGCTCCTGTTTCCCCTTTTTGGGAAGTATTGTTACTAAGCTAGATATTTTCCATCTTTTGGCGTTTCACATTTGTTTCTTCACTGATGGGCCCTAGTATTTGTCTTTGTTAAGTGTCATTCTGTTACTTTCTCAACCCATCAATTTTATTTCTGTCCTTTAGGACAGAGGTTTCCAACCTTGGCAACTTTAAGTCTTGTGGACTTCAACTCCCAGAACTCTGAGAGTTGAAGTCCACAAGTCTTAAAGTTGCCAAGGTTGAAGACCCCTGCTTTAGTTACATCCCTCTCCAATTCTATCAAGCGGGTATTCAACTAGTATTTCCTTGGGAGCTTTATCTAAAGGGTTAATAAAATACTGAGGACTCAGGACAGATCCAGTGGCACCCCATGTATATCCCTCTCCACTCTGATTACAAATCATTAGGGAGTAAATTTTCAGGCCAGCCTTGTATCTACTTAATTGTCAGGCCTTCCAGCCCTTGCTTAAGTAGCTTCCTAAGAAGCATATCTTGTCAGATGCTTTGCTGGGAAGTCAGGACTACAGGATTGTCCCAAACCACTAAAGTTATGTGATCAAAAACAAACGTTAGCTCAACAAGATGTTCTTGACAAATCCATGCTGACTTCCGGTACTTACTGGACAGTTTTCAAGGAATTTACAAATCAATCTCATTATGAATTAGAATTTCCCAAGAAATCAATGTCAGGCTGACTGGTCTGTAGATAACTGAATTTTTATTTTTCCTCTTTTTGAGGAAACAGGCAATATATCTTTTTCTTCACTTGCCCCACACTCAGGGGTGAAATTCAGCCGGTTCTATCCGGCTCGGGTGAATCGGTAGCGGTGGCTGCGGGAGGCTCCGCCCACCTGTGCAGATTTTGCTTTTATGTGACAATTTTAAGCCTCTGTGCATGCGCAGAAGGCTTTGTGCAAGCACAGATGCCGCCACATGCGAGTCACACACATTTGCGAACCAGTAGGGAAGGTTAGTGAATTTCACCCCTGCCCACACTTCACCAACTTAATCAAAGACAATACACAACAGCTTAGCTAGTTTCATTACTACCCTATTTACATTTGTATCTGTCTTAATTCCTGGATGTCGAATATTCCTACCTCCATTTTATCCGTACCGTGTGACACAGGATAAACAGAGAGATGTCTACAACGCAAGTATCTAATAACATTTGAACCTGGGTGTCTCCTGTCTCTGCTGAATAGTTCTATGACTACCCTAGTTTTTTAATGAAACTTGTTAAAAAAATTTGGGATACAAGGATGGCATTTTACCAGCATCACAATATTACTGGTTGGACAATATGATTTCCCAGCCAGATTATCTCTAGCGGATGACTTGCAATGGACAAGAAACACTTCTGTCCCTCCCTTCCTCCAAATGATAATCTAAATAAGCCCTAATTAAACTAGGGTCACCAGTGATTGCCATTTTCATACCATCTAAGAGGAAGTTACTTATAATGACTAAATTGCACACCTGGTAATGATGAGTTAAGTAAATAGGAAAAATGATGAATTATTTATCTAATACAATATGTTTTTTCATGCTGATGAATCATTCACAAAACATGAAAACTAGATAATCTCTGTGTATGTCTATGCAATTATGGGGTATTTGTGTGCTAATACCTGAAACAGAAGTCTGCAAGAACATCTCCAGAGCATATTATAACCCATGGGAAGCGTCTTCCAATTAAGGAAGCACTGGCTTTCTTGTTATTTCTTTCTGATTGATGCCATGTGCCCCATTCCAGAAGAATTTGTGGCACTAATGATCCACACCACACAATCATGCGCACACACACATATACACAAGCACACACACACCAGGAAGGATGTGTGATTTGTATGCTGCCTTGAATTCCTTGAGGAATGGCAAAATATAAAATAATAAATCCACTGTTCAGAGTCGGTGTGGCTGCAGTTTCATGGTATACACTAGTGGCTTGAACACCCCCCCCTCCCCCAAGGTCCTGGACACATCTCATCTTGAGCCCAGGTTGGGGAAATTCAAGGCAACGGCCTTCCCGCTTGCTTTTCTTGCCCCTCCAATTTGGATCAGATGTTGAACTGGATGGCCCCCCAGTAATTGCTGTTGACATATTTTGGACTTTTGCCTCATAGCTGGAGACAAGCCTCTCATTCATGAAGAACTATAGCTCATTAGGCAGGCTCTGAACTACAAACCTGTTTAATTAACTTGTGGAAAGCAGTTTCACTCCGCTGGGAAATTTGCACACAAAGGCCTGGTGTCTGGCTCTCTCCCCTCTACCATTGTGTCTCACAAACAGTTTTCCAGCCAAACAAAGCCCTCTCCCACCCTCGTGCAGACATGCTCTTGCACTAGGTACATGCTGAAAGCCAAGGGTGGTCCTCATTAAGAAACCCCCCTTGCCACAGGATGCTTTCCCATGATTCATTCTCAGGCCTTTCTCTTCCTTATAAGCAAGGGAGTGTGAGTGCTGCAAAGGGTCCTCTGAAGTTTGCTTACTGGAGAAAACACAAAAGGAAAATATATAAACAGAGGACAAAAAGCCCTCTTGGAACTATTATACGAACATTTGAAGTTGACAGGATGGGTTGCTTTGTCCCATTATGTTGATAGATATTTTGCTACATCCTCTTGCTAAGGGCCAATACAAAGCCCAGGATGGGAAATGTTTCCCATTTCTCTCCATTTCCAATGGAGAGGAAACTCTTTTTGGCTACTGTGATTTTGAGCTGGATCCTAACTTTCTGGACTATTGTGAGCCTACATTTAGCAGTGGAGTCTGGCTTTGCTAGAATTAAGAGTTCCTGGAGCTATGCTGCATTGAGTTCATCATCCACAGCTACCATGATCAACCTTTATCCTCAGGATCAAGCCAACATCTCCTGTGCCTGCTTTGAAAAGATCATGGCAGAACACAAATATGAAGCACATAAACCAGATTGAGTCCATGTCCCGCAGAAGCAACACACTGCACACAGAGCAGAGACAGTTCACAGGTGGAAGTGATGCCAGATGGATCCCATCGCCATGCATAGCCCAAAGGCAAGAACTGTGAAGTACAGGACAGGAAGAACAGCTCTGGATCTTCTCCAAAAGAAAATGGTCACTGGGCTTTGCTAGGGAGCTGTTGCTGGACCAAATGCAGCCTCCCACAGGGCTTATTCAGAGAAGAACTTCAAGGGCATTTTCTCCTATGAGGTGGGAGACAGTGAGGTCTTTGAAAGTACCTGGCACTTCTGACCATATAAGCATTTTCCAGCTTACATTTGAAATACATTATTTGTGTGGCTCTTGTCTTATAAGAAGCTGAGACTTTGTCAAAGGGATGAGCTGCATACATAGAACTGTGTTTATGCATGCTGTTGTAAATGCTCGATATGAGGAATCCATTTTGTTTTCTTTTACAAGGGACCTTTATATTCTAGCAGTGCTGGAATATAATAACAACATAGTTGATTATTATTAAGACCAACTAGAGAGCCAAACCAATTAAAGCAGTTGCTTTGTCCACATTTAAATGAAACATTGAGATAGACATCATAGAAGTCATAAAATGACAGAATTGGAAGGGACCTCTGAGGTCCTCTAGTCCGATCCCTGCTCAAGCAGGAGATTCTATATCATTTCAGACTTTTCTTAAAAACCTCCAGTGATGGGGCACTCCCAGCTTCTGAAGGCAAGCCATGCTACCAGTCAATTGTTCTCACTGTCAGGAAGTTTCTCCTTAGTTCTAGGTTGGATTTCTCTTCGATAAATTTCCATCTATTACTTCTTTTCTTGCCCTCAGGTGCCTTGGAGAATAAGTCAATCACCTCTTCTCTCATACATGGATTCATTCTTTGTCTTTCTGCATAAAGTTGTGCTTATTTGATCATTCCACTGCCAGTTTCTTCACCCAGGAGCACGTCTGTTGTCATTCCTTCATTTGAGACAAATAAGGCAGTAGGCAAAGTATTACTAAATCCCAAGTCCCCTCTGAAAATCAAGTAGTTCCATCAGAAACCTGGAGTGATTAAATAAGCACAACTTTCTTGAGGGTAGAGCAGAACCATAATCTCCAAAGCAATGAGAAATGGATCTGACTACAGCAATGGACAAATGTTACTGTTCCTTGTGTTCAGATCAGTGTGTAAGACACCCACCCCCCTCATCAAAAGCAAGTTGTAGTCCTCCAGAATTTGGAGGAGCATGGAGGAGTTAAGGTCACTTTTATTGAAGGTGAAAGAAAAGAGTGCAAAACTACCCTATTGCTTAATACTAACTCACTCTCTCTCTCTCTCTCTCTCTCTCTCTCTCTCTCTCTCTCTCTCTCTCTCTCTCTCTCACACACACACACACACACACACACACACAAATTATGTCAACAGGCAATGCAAACTCAGAGCAAGCATATGGAGAAGTTGAAGTAGTAATAGATCTTGTTCCTTATGCTCAGAAATTTACAAAGATGTAGACATTGGTCATGAAATTGAAAGGCTATGAGAAAATTGTACAAAATATCAAAGTGCAGAAACAAACTGACAACAATTACGATGACAAAATGTGATATCTAAGCTAGGCCTGTGCAACGTTCAGCCCACGAGGCAGCCTTCTATTACCGGCCAACATTTCTTTCAAAAGAAGATTTCTTCCCTCTGCCTGCTCTTTCTCTAAGTGTTTACTAATGTGATTCTGGCACTAATCCTCTGCTTTTCTTCCCAGCACATGCTCTTGCTAGGATGCAAACTAGGCTTTGGATACCTGGATGAGGGATTAAATGTAAATATGTTTTTCTGTCTTATTTATTTATTTATTTATTTATTTATTTATTTATTTATTTATTTTGTTATACTTATATGCCGCCCTTCTCCCGAGGGACTCAGGGCAGCTTACAGAAGTTAAGACAATGAAAGCAATACAAATAACTACATAAGCAATCAATTTAAAATCCATCCAATTAAAACCACGCACCAGATCAGCAAATTTGTTGTAAAAGCCATGTCTTCAGCTCTCGGCGGAAAGAGCGGAGGTCGGGGGCCATCCAGAGCTCCATGGGTAACCCATTCCAGAGGGTCGGTGAGCCCACAGAGAATGCCCTCATCCTGGGTGCCGCCAGCTGACATTGCCTGGTCGATGGCACCTGGAGGGCAGCCCTGTGTGAGCACACAGGGCAGTGGGAGGCAGACAGAAGTTGGTCCTGTAGATACCCCGGGCCCATGCCATGTAAGGCTTTATAGGTAAGTACCAGCACCTTGAAGCGAATCTGAAGGACCACCGGTAACCTGTGCAGCTTGCGCAGGAGAGGTGTTGCACAGGAGTAATGGGAAGCTCCCATAACAACCCGCACAGCCGCATTCTGGACCAACTGGAGCCTTCGGGTACACCCCAAGGGCAGCCCCATGTAGAGGGCATTACAGTAGTCCAAACGAGAAATGACGAGAGCTTGGGTGACTGTGCAGAGGGCATCCCTGTCTAGGAAAGGACGTAACTGGTGCAACTATAAGACCTGCTTCACCAATCCTGGTGCCAGTTAGATTTTTGGTGTCAGAACTCTCAAAAACAGAATAGTTGAACTTCCAGGGAAGATAGCTTAGACTTCCAGAAGAAATGATTCAGTACTAGATGAAGCATAAAGCAATTGCTCATTGGAAGCCCCAAGAAGGAAACAAACAAACAAACAAATGAAAAATCAAATATCATTGGAGAAGACCCCGGTGCCTGGATAAATCAATGGGCTTTAAGAAAGGAGCAATGAAGCAATTGGAGATCATTGTTCATTCAAGGAGCAACAACAAAAGGGAGTCAAATATTAGGTGGGGTAGAGAGCACCTTTGTGATCCTGAAAGCTCAAGTTTTACTATTTCACATTTAGCCCTGTAATCCTTGATTAATGCTGCAATTGGGACTAGGAGTGCCATTATTAAGTGACTGAGTTGTAAAGTGCAACTTCATGTGACTGCACTGCACAGCAACAGCAATTCCAGCATTTCCTGTTGCCATTGTTAAGCAAATCACAGTTGGTTATTAAGTGGGGGATGTCACATGTTACCATTTGTTACCTCCTGCCGGCTTCTCCATTGACTTTGCTTGTCAGAAGCTGGCAAAGAAGGTTGCAAATCGTGACCACAGGATGCTCCAACTATTACAAGGCAGGCACCGGGTATTCCAATCACAATCATGTCACTGAGACAGTTGACTTCAACTTATAGACCCATCATAAGTACCACATGGTCACAAGTTTGAATGGTTGCTGGGTGTCATTAAGCAAGGACTACCTGTATTGCATGTGTGTGATCTTGGTACAAATTAAGCAGAAAACAAGAGTTCTAGAAACATTTTTCTTGACAAAAAATATTGAAAGGAAAATGTGTTCACCAAGTTCTGAACCTTCTGATTTGTAAGAAGCTAAAACACAGTCTAGGATATCAGCCCTGGCTGCTCTTTGGAAAGACAGATGCTGAAGCTGAAGCTCAAATATTTTGGCCACCTAATGAGGAGAGAGGACTCCTTGGAAAAAGCCCTCATGTTGGGAAAGGTTGAAGGCAAAAGGAGGAAAGGATGGCAAAGGATGAGAGGGTTCAGATAGCATCATCAATGCAATGAACATGAATTTGGACAGACTCTGTGAGACAGTGGAGAACAGGAGAACCTGTGTGCTGTGGTCCATGGGGTCATGAAGAGCCAGACATGACTTAGCAACTGAACTACAACTACAGCAACAAACACAGCCTGTATATAGCCCTAAAACATAACATGCAGGAAAATAAAGTTTGACTTCAGTGGGAATTCCACCCAAATCAAGATGTCCCTTGGATGTTCGAGCATGGAGTTTGCAGAGAAGGAGCCGCTCTCCCCCCAAACCAGCTCTTTCCTTGGTGGGCAGCTTCTTCCTGGTCAGCCAGGTAATCTGGGCCCACCTGTCTGCTCTGACTGGAAAAATCTCATCCGCCAGCTTCTTCCCTGTCCAACACATCTCAGGAAGTGGAATCCGGGTAGGCGTGAAATTGCTTCCTCCTCACCTCCCAGATTTCTGCCCACCTTTGTCTTTCCACGGCTGAAATTCCAGCTGCACTGGAACAAGTCTTGCTTGGCTGTGTGTTTGGATGTGAATTATGTCAGGAAACCATGTATTGTGAAGACTCAGCAGTGGCACAAAATGGCTTTTTGGCAAGGACATCCAACAACATGGTAATTTATTTAAAGCAGATACAACCCTGAAAGTGACCCACTTAAAAATATTAAAGACACATGGTGTTTTTTCCCTGTTCATAAAGCAAGCAGGGCTGATGAATATGCAAATGTTAGGTTACAATTAGCATGATTAGCTCCTGCTCTACTACTAGCTTATGTGTTTAGGTGCTGAAACTAATGAGGTCATGTTAATAGGATCATCAGCGCTTAGGACAACTGATGACAGCGCCTTAAATACTGGGAACCCTTTTCTCACAAGGAAGGGGAAAATGTGAAATGAGCAAAGTTCTCCCTTAATTCAGCTAGAAAACAGATAACTTTGGATTGTCATCTTAATGAAGGAATGTATATTTCAAGATCTCGAAAGCCCTCCAAAAATGGCAGAGAGTATCAGGAAAGATGGGAACCAATGTTGGAACACACAGTTCCTTTGTGGTCAGCCCTCTGCCCAAAATGGGGAAGGAATCTCTTCCCTTTCCTGTTGTCAAACTTCACCCCAGAAGGCTACACTGGAACCAGGTAAACAGATACACAAGAACTAAGGAACTTCTGATAAAATAGTTTAATTGCTGAAAAACTAAGAAACTGGCTGAGGATCACGAAGCCTTGCAAGAGATCAGCCATGTCACTGAATCAAAAGACCTGTGGTCACCCAATGCCCACTGGTAACCTGCTGAGTTAATCCTACGTACATTTTTAGGAAAGCATTCCTTCACTAAATCGCCTCGGTTCTAAACTTTTGGGATAGAACTTACATTATTTTGCATGGTCTTGATTCCAGTGGTTAAACCATATTAACATAGGCAGTCTTGATTTATTACTAATTTTTTCAATATACATTCTTTGGCATATGAAATAGTTCATGCTGGAACTATATAAATTATACAAATTTTAATTATATAAATTTTGTGGGACTGCTTCTTCCTGTTGCATATCAGTGATCTATTAGAGTTTTAATGCATTCGTTTGTTAGTAAAGTTGTTTTATATAATTTAGACAGTGCTATAAACAAAGCAAACAAACTCTAATTTAACACAACCAGAACAGATCCCCAAACGCAGAATGGAGTGTGACAATTGAGAGTGGATGTTATGCCCCTATAGCTTCTGTTACTCTCACTGCCTCTGATTCAAAATCTTTTATTTTTAATTCTCTTTCAGTTAATTTCTTTACCCAACTTTCCATTCCTCTTCTTTCTGATTCTGACCTCCGTTTTGTATTTTCACAATATATTATATTGCAATATTTATTTTGTTTAAAGGCAATAACTTTTCAATTGCATCATGAATTATCTACAAATCATTCACTAATTAGCTATTTTTTTTACTGTATAGATAGAATGTCCTACAATAGGCAAGTCTAATCTGGATCTTGTCTTCTGCCCAATATTATGATGCTTTCAATAGTACCTGAAATCTTTTTTTTTTATTGAAAAAGTTTTCAAATACAAGTTTTTCCCCCTTTTCCCCCCCCTCTTCCCTAACCCCCCCCTCACCACCCATCCCCCCCTGTGACTTCTTCACAACATTAAGCTAATTCATAACTAATTACATAATATTTTACCATTCCCTTACTCCCTCCTCAAAATACTGACCCTTAGCATAATATTCTTATAACTCCCATTTTCACAATAATCTGCCCTTTTTCTCCTCCCCCAAACTTATAGTATATTATTACAACAACATAACATTTAATCTTTTATATATATTAATATAACATTTCAAAGCAGCCTTCTCTCCACATCCAAATTTAACATTTATTCAGTTCTATCCAATTCCTCCACTCCCCTAAATATATAACTTAAAAATCCTTTTTCTTAAACTAATCAATCAGTAAACTAACCTATTTCAACCCAGTTTCCCGCAAAATTACCATGCACTACAATTCTAAATATGAACCACTGCCCACTCTGCTAAAATATACATATATCTATGTATACATTCCATTTTATAAAAAGAAAAAAGACAATGACTTTAAATGTATAATTCATATAATATCTTCTTTGATGTCTTTCCACTGGATTGTTAAATCCATCATCCATAATAGGGTAACATAACATCCTGGTGCAACAGTTTATTCAAGATCTTCAATCATCTTCTGCCCCCATCAGTAATGAATATCCTCATATATATATAAAAATAAAAACAACCACCCGAGTGACATTATAATTATATTCCATATAGTTGTAATTGGTTTTCATCAGGATTATTAATTTCCATCATCTTAGTGGGTAACAGCCAGATCTTCTGCATGCCCCAGCATGACTCTCTTGCCTTGTAACTCGAAATAGTTATAATATATTTATCGGTAAAAGAAATCCAAAATAGATAATTCAAATCCAACAATGTAAGGCTCTTTTCACATCCCAAAGTCACGGCATTGCAGATGTCTGCCACTATCCTCAAGATAGTATTAAGCAATACTTCGCCTCCACTATTTTCACATATTCGTTCATTTTTTAAAGTCCCTGGCTTCACTGTTGCTTAGTTTAGAAACTGCTATTTTTATGAGATCTGTTTCTTTTCTTTTTCTTTTGTGGGTTGAATTTCCATCCTGGTTTCCTTCCTACAAATTGTGTATCAGCTGATCGATTTTCATTCTGCTTTATAAGTTGATCTTGTTGGTTTTGTTTTATTATCTCATATTTCTTTTCCATCACTTGCATATCAACTGGTTGATTTACGCACTTGTCTGTAACTTGGTAATTCATCACATTGGAATCAGATAACACTGCTCTCATATTTATAGACCGTCCAGCTGGGGTATCCAGGGAGTCCGAAGACAATTTATCTACCACAGCCTCTATGATTTGATATTTTCCCTTTGTTTCCAACTCCTTTTGTTTGTCCTGTATTATGCCTAAAGATGTTGAATTCATTTTTAAGATTTTTTGATGAAATTCTTCCGCTTTTTGAACAGTATTCAGTTGGTATCTTACTCCTTGGTGTCTCAATATTAAACCAACTGGAACATCCCACCTAAATAGGATATTTCTTCTTTTTAACTCAGACACTAGAAAACCAAATTTCTTCCTCTCCATTAACATCTTGGGCGGGAGCTCCTTAAAAATCCAAATCTTTCTTCCACGAAATTGCAAAGTAGAACTAAAAGAGTTCTGCACAATATTATTCCTAATTTCTTTATCTGTAAAATAAATCACCACATCTCTAGGCAATTGCCTTTGTTTTGCCAACCAGGAGTTTATTCTATAAATTCTGTCAATCCTGCAAAACACTTCATCAGGTTGAACCTTTAAAATCCCAGCCAGAATTTCAGAAGATATCTTCCTTAAATCATCTCTGTCACTTTCCTGCAGACCTCTCAGTCTAATTGCATATTCTGTAAAATTGTATTGAATCATTAAAACTTCTCTTTCAATCCTCTGTTGTACATTTTCTTCATTACCAATCTTTTGGTCAACCTCCATTTTAGGTTTGTCTTCTGAACTATTATCCTGAGTGTTTGCCAAATCCTTTTTAATTTTTTGGATCTTGTCATCCAAATTCTCCTCAGTTTCTTTCATTTTAGACTCTAATAATTTAGTATTTGCATCCAACTGAATCACAAAGTCTGCTAAACCATTAGCTGTTTTTAAAATCTTTCGATCCAAAAAGTCAAACTTAGATTTCACCAATTCACCAATTTCTTTAATTTCCAGCTTAAATTTTTCAAGTTGCTGATTCACAATCTCATCCCTTCTTACAATCTCCTCAAGAAGAAATTCTATTATATTAAAGTCAGGTTTCTGAGACTGGAGAGTTAGAACTTGTTGATGTAATTTGTTAATGGGGGAATCCCCCCCCACAGCCTGTTTGTCTAACTTTATAAGTCTCAGTGCCATTTTTCCACACAGACAAGATTTACTGGAAAAGAGGAAAAAAAAAGCTTTTTCCCAACCAAGATCAATATCAGATCCCCAGGAAAAAAAAAAAAAAGGAAAAAACAAGAGTGAGAGTGAGGTTTTGCCTTCAATTACAGCCAGAAGTATTCACTCCGCTACTTTGTAATAGAAAATGGAAGGACTTTCCCCTTCAGCCTCTCTTCAAACCGCAGCAGTCACAGCAGCAATCGCCATTTTAAAAATCTTTTTTCCTTTCACTTCTTAAACAACTTCAATAACTTTTCTAAAATAAGAAGAATACTTGCGCTTCAGGATCAGAGGTCCAACTCACGTCTTCTTTAATTAATTTAACAGATTTACAGGCTTGCTTTTGCCCCCTAGCTCTGCATGTAGCAGAGATCTCCCAGAGCCCGGAGCATCGGCTGGGTATACGGGGAGTCTCTTCCGCTCCCTCCCAAAAGTAAATAAAAAACTTTTGGGATTAGGCAGAGGACTCTACCCACCCCAGCCGGCTCTATCTCCGTTTCCTAATGGAAACGGAGTTTTTTCGAGCCGCCATTCCGCTGAAAAAGGCGGCTCTTACAGGCAGTGGGTTCGACGATCCCGAAGGAGCGTCCGGCGGGGACAAACAGCAAACCGGAAGTCCAATAGTACCTGAAATCTTGATTGGCTTTGCAACAAACTATCTTCTCTGCAAAGCATAGAAGTGATGTAGATTTACACACAATCTAACATTCAAGTACGACAGTTTAATGCTGTTTGTAATCCTGTCAATGATCCAACTCAGCAAATGTTTGTAAAGTTGGCAGTTAAACTAGGTGCAGCAGTGAATCCAATTCTCAACTCCTGTTCTGTTCCTGCCAAATTGAGAAAAAATTCATCCCATTTTACGTATTAGGTTTTTTTTTAAAGAATCAGTATAGTTCACTAAACACCTTATATATATACATCAAAGCAATATATCAAATTATATTATATTATTCACAAGACATTGTTAAATAAAATTTACCAATAAATGAGCACTTTCACACAAACTCTGGGCAGCTTAGGTGTTAAGAAACAGAGGTCTTTGAAGTTTAACTTTGCTGTTGATTTACATACAGTAGATAGATGACAGGCTAAGCTGGTTTTAAATAGATCAGTGTTTCTCAACCTTGGTAGCTTGAAGATGGGTGGACTTCAACTCCCAGAATCCCCCAGCAACACTGGCTGGGGGATTCTGGGAGTTGAAGTCCAGCCATCTTCAAGCTACCAAGGTTGAGAAACACTGAAATAGATGTAGAGGTTGTGGTCCTGCTTTACAAGGGAGAAACTAACATTGTTGTGATCAACCAGGAGATTTATCAGCGCTCAACCAGGGGAAATAATATATGTGTTGTTTTTTTCTTTTGCCCTTTTCAATGCATACCTTTTTAAAAATGATTTGTCTATTTTTGTTTGAGTTTTTTGCTTGTTATTTTATGTGTTTGTTTGTTTGTTTATATTGGAATTTGTATTTTAACTTTCTGAATAAAATAAAAAACAATTTTAAAAAAGTTTTCAAAAACTATGAAACAATATAACAAATTAAATCAGAAGTAAAACAGCCAAACCAGGGGAAGGGACTGTCTCATTCTTTAAAGACAACTCAAAATGGGTAGATAAACCTAATAGCCTGGCCCAGTCTTTGCAGAAAGAGGCAGGTTTTGGTAATTGCTTGCAGGTAAGCAGGATCAGGGCTAAATGGCTCTGGGGAAGGATGCCATTCCAGGGGTTGAGAAGCTCCCATAAAATGACTGCCTGGTACTCCTTTCCTGCTGGTTCTTCCTGATTCATATAAAACAAGGGAAATTGGGAGACACTCATATCTGCATATGGAATCTTTGAAGGAAGAGAAGGAGGAGGACTTCCTTTCTTACTGTTCATATGTCTTGAATAGCAAATTAGTTCAATCGTTTGAAGGAGAAAATGACAGTTGAACAAGAGACAACAAAGGGAAGTTGGCATAGAAGGCAGAAAATGTCAAGCTCCATTGAAGAGGTTAAAGAACTAAGTCGTACTTTTTTATAGGGGTAGATTTGCAAAATTTACCATCAACAATAAACAGAGTTTGTTTTCCTCTGATCAGGACTCAAATCCACAGAAGAAATGTATGAAGAAGTCTATGGACTTCTGAAAGTTGAATAGGAAAAAGATAGGTTGCGTTCATGCAAGACTTTGTGCTTAAAGGAACTCCATAATGTAAGAATTACATCAGGGAAATCTGAATCTAAATATGTTTCTTGGGGATCTATATTGAAAGAAACTGAATATAAACTTCTGCATGTTAGAAAAATGTACAAACTTACTTTAAAAAAAAAAAGACGATTAAAAACAGTTTAAAACTCCTGACCAGTATCCTCCTAATACAGACAGTAAAACCAGATTTCAATATATCAATATATGGTCGATATATCTCTGAGACCATATCTAGCAGAAAAGGTGCATCTCAGGATCCCTCATGTCCAAAGACCTTGGCCCTCTGCTACAGAAATGTGAGCTAAATCCATAGGTCATCTAAGTAAACTCCAAGAAGGCGCTTCATTTGTCTCACCCTGTGCTTAATGGGCTTTCCATAACCTGAAATGCCAAGAAAGTCCATTTTTTTGTTTATTTACACTGCAATGCCCCACCATGTTCTCTTCAGAAAGATGCCTTTATTTTTTGTTCATTGGGGCAAAAAAATCAACACCTTCATTGCCAAAATGCAAAGCCTCAATTGGTTGCTTTAGGATTTTGGTCTCCTTGTGCCCTTCTGGCTTGTCCCTCCCTTCTGTCTTGTGCTGACTGGGCATAGCCAGGCCGTAAATAATTCTCCCTCCAAGCACATTGATTAAACATCCCAAGAACATTTAATACACTTTGCATAAATCATGTAAATGGAATGATATCTACTAGAGATTTTCTCATCAGTGTAGCCAAGATAAATGGAAATACTCTGGAAAAGAGTCATCCGTCTCACTGGTGGCGAAGGAGGTAGCTCATGGCAAGGCCCGCCTGCAGAAGAAACAGACACCCCTCACATGGGGGACCCAAGGCGGAACCCCTTGACAAGCCAATTTTGCCCCTGTCGCATAGATGCTGCTGAAGGTGAACTGTGTGAGCAGCATTTGCAAAGCTGTAAAAAAATCAGTTCAAGTTCAGGCCATCAAAGCAAACTCTTTTTTTGCTTTTAAGGTGAAAACCCTCACAATGTGAAGTTTTTAATGTTGCTCAAATTGTGGAAGAAAAGCTTTTTGGGGAGCCTAATGAAATGGAGAGCTCCACCAGGTTTCCTCCCACTTATGCTAGTCAAGTCCTGGGTCTTGACGACGCAAAACAAGGAATTAGAAGATTCGTTAATACAATTAGAGATGGATAGGGCGTCGTTCTACCTGCGCTTTCAAAATGTGGAAGAAGATAAAGATGAGGATCTGGGAGAGAAGATGGCGGAACTAATCACAGAAGTACTCCAACAAGATAAACGTGAGATCATCAGAGAACTGGACGACATTTATAGAGTCCAAACAAATTATGCGAGGAGGAATAGGCTCCCCAGAGAAGTCCACATCAGATTCGCGAGAAAAAAAGTAAAAGACATCCTATACAATATGGCGAGGGACGGACAAATAACATACAGAGGAAAAGAAGTGATAATATTAAAACAGATTCCAAGAAGAGTGAGGGAGGTGAGAAAGGAATACAGATTTTTGGCTGTGCAATTGAACAAAAGAAATATATTATTTAGATGGCTCTTGCCAGAGGGGATGTTAATCACCTGGCAGGGGAGAAAAATAAAAATAGATAGCTTGAGCACAGCACAAGACTTTCTTGATCAGTTAAGGGGTGCAGAAGAAGAACAGAGCAGTAAGGAGGAAATAGAGGTGACAAATTTAGAAGAGGAAGGAAACGCGGAGGAGAAGAAGACCGAAGAAGAAGCCAAGGAGAAAAAAACAAGACCAGTAAGAGCCGTAAGACTAAACAAGAACTAAGACCGAGCAAGGAAAATAAGAATGAATGATTTGAAATTAATCTCAATAAATGTTAATGGATTAAACGATAGTAAAAAGAGGAAATTAACACTTACAAAACTAGCAAAACAAAATATGGATATAATCTGCTTACAGGAGGTCCATATAAAAAAGGATGAGGGTAAACGTTTGGAGTATAAAAAATATGGTAAACTATTTACCTCATTAGCTGAAAAAAGAAAGAGAGGGGTAGCAATCTATGTTAAAAAAGGAATTGAAGCAGAATTGAAATATAATGATACAAAGGGAAGAACCCTCATGGTTGAAATTACGAGAGAAAACACTAAAATACTACTTGTGGGCATTTATGCCCCAAATAAAAAACAAGGAGAATATTTCCAAAAGCTTCGTGAACAATTAGGGAAAATGGAATATAATGAAATTTGCATGATAGGCGATTTTAATGGAATCGTAGACCCAGACAATGATCACAAAAGTAATAAAATGAACAAAAATAAAAGGGCGACTTTACCAAAAGCTTTTTTTGATTTGGTGGAGGAAATGAATCTAATTGACATATGGCGAACTTTACACCCAAACGAAAGACAATATACATTCTATTCTAATCCGCAACAGTCATGGTCGAGAATAGACATGGTTTGGGTCACCAGGACGTTGGGGTTAGAAATAGAGACAGCAGAAATTAGCCCAAACATTTGGGCTGATCACAACCCCCTGGAAATGAAATGGAGAACCACAAAGAGAAAGAAACAACAGAGATGGAGGCTCAACGTAAAACTACTAGGCGACAAAGAGTGTGTAGAAAAATTGAAAGGAGAAATAAAGACTTTTTTTATAGAAAATGAGAATCAAGGAACATCCCGCGAAATAGTATGGGACACAATGAAGGCCTATCTAAGAGGGGTAATAATATCCTACTCTGCATATAAAAATAAACTAAAAAGGAAATCCCGGGAAGATCTCATTAAACATCTAGATGAAGCAGAAAGGAAACTCCAGAAAACGCCTGGAGATACTGTAGCAAAAGAAAATTGGCTGGTGTGGAGACATAAATTAAACATCCTAGATCAAGAGGAGCTAGCCCAAAAAATAAAAAGAACAAAACAGTACTACTTTGAAAACGCCAATAAATCGGGCAGGTGGCTGGCCTATAAATTAAAAAAGGAAAATGAAAAAGGGACAATTCAGACACTAGAAGACGCTGAGGGAAATCTTTTAAATAAGAAGAAAAATTAGAAAGAGCGAGAGAGTATTATGAATCCCTATACAAAGAAGAAGAGGCCTTGGAAGGAAAAATAGACCAATATCTGGCAAATGCGGAGCTCTCACAAATAACGGAGGAAGAGAAGGAGATGTTAAACGCTAAGATAACAACTGAAGAATTCAAAAAAGCCCTCTCCAAACTCAAAAACAACAAATCGCCAGGCCCAGATGGATTCCCAGGAGAAATATACAAAAAATTGGAAGAAATTCTACAACCCAAATTAATGGAAATTTTTAATGAGGTTTTGATGGGCTCCAAAATCCCCGACTCGTGGAGGGAAGCACATGTTACACTGCTGCCGAAAGAAGGTGCCGACCCCAAAAAAATCCAAAATTACAGACCGATCTCACTTCTAAACACTGACTACAAACTATTCATGGGTATAATGGCAGAAAGAACCAAAAAAATATTAAACAACTGGATTCATAAAGATCAAAATGGATTTCTCCCGGGGCGACAAATTAGGGATAATTTGAGAATTGTGTTAAATACTCTAGAATATTATGAAGAACACCCAGAAAAGCAGTTGGCCATAGTTTTTTTGGATGCCCAAAAGGCATTTGACAATTTAAATTGGAATTTTATGACCAAGCAAATTAAAATAATGGGATTTGGGCAAAACTTCGAAAAGATGATAAAGAATATCTATGACAATCAGAGGGCGAGCATTTTGGTAAATGGAGATAGGACAAGAACATTCCAAATCGACTTCCGGTTTGCTGCTTGTCCCCGCTGGACGCTCCTTCGGGATCGTCGAACCCACTGCCTGTAAAGAGCCGCCTTTTTCAGCGGAATGGCGGCTCGAAAAAACTCCGTTTCCATTAGGAAACGGAGATAGAGCCGGCTGGGGTGGGTAGAGTCCTCTGCCTAATCCCAAAAGTTTTTTATTTACTTTTGGGAGGGAGCGGAAGAGACTCCCCGTATCCCCAGCCGATGCTCCGGGCTCTGGGAAATCTCTGCTACACGCAGAGCTAGGGGGCAAAAGCAAGCCTGTAAATCTGTCAAATAAATTAATTAAAGAAGATATGAGTTGGACCTCTGATCCTGAAGCGCAAGTATTCTTTCTATTCTATTTTGCCTAAGAAGTGAAGTAAAGGGAAAAAAAGTTTTTTTTTAAAATGGCGATTGCTGCTGCGGTTTGAAGAGAGGCTGAAAGGGAAACTCCTTCCGTTTTCAATTACAAAGTAGCGGAATGAATACTTTTGGCTGTAACTGAGGCAAAATCTCACTCTCACTTCTGTTTTTTTTTTCTTTTTTTTCTTCTCTTTGAGGATCTGATATTGATCTTGGTTGGAAAAAAGTTTTTTTTTCTCTCTCTTTTCTAGTAAATTTTGTCTGCGTGGAAAAATGGCACTGAGACTTATAAAACTAGACAAACAGGCAGTGGGGGGGGATTCCCCCATTAATAAATTACATCAACAAGTTTTAACTCTCCAGTCTCAGAAATCTGACTTTAATATAATAGAATTTCTTCTTGAGGAGATTGTAAGAAGGGATGAGATTGTGAATCAGCAACTTGAAAAATTTAAGTTGGAAATCAAAGAAATTGGTGAATTGGTGAAATCTAAGTTTGGCTTTTTGGATCGAAAGATTTTAAAAGTAGCTAAAGGCTTAGCAGACTTTATGACTCAGTTGGAAGCAAATACTAACTCTAAAATGAAAGAAACTGAGGAGAATTTGGATGACAAGATCCAAAAAATTAAAAAGGATTTGGCAAACATTCAGGATAATAGTTCAGAAGACAAACTTAAAATGGAGGCTGATCAAAAGTCTGTTAATGAAGAAAATGTACAATGTACAAATGTACAACAGAGGATTGAAAGAGAAGTTTTAAGGATCCAATACAATTTTACAGAATATGCAATTAGACTGAGAGGTTTGCAGGAAGATGACAGAGATGATTTAAGGAAGATATCTTCTGAAATTCTGGCTGGGATTTTAAAGGTTCAACCTGATGAAGTGTTTTGCAGGATTGACAGAATTTATAGAATAAACTCCTGGTTGGCAAAACAAAGGCAATTGCCTAGAGATGTGGTGATTTATTTTACAGACAAAGAAATTAGAAATAATATTGTCCAGAATTCTTATGACTCTGTTTTGCAATTTCGTGGAAGAAAGATTTGGATTTTTAAGGAACTCCCGCCCAAGATGTTAATGGAGAGGAAGAAATTTGGTTTTCTAGTGAATGAGTTAAAAAAAAGGAATATTCTATTTAGGTGGGACGTCCCAGTTGGTTTAATATTGAGACACCAAGGAGTAAGATACCAACTGGATACAGTCGAAAAAGCGGAAGAATTTTATCAAAAAATTTTAAAAATAAATTTAACATCTTTAGGCATAACACAGGACAAGCAAAAGGAGTTGGAAATAAAGGGAAAACATCAAATTACAGAGGCTGTGGTAGATAAACTGTCTTTGGACTCCTTGGATACCCCAGCTGGATTGTCTATAAATTTGAGAGCAGTGTCATCTGATTCTAATGTGATGAACTATCAACTTACAGACAAGTGCGCAAATCAATTAGTTGATATACAAGTGATGGAAAAGACATATGAGATAATAAAACAAAACCAACAAGATCAATTTACAAAGCAGAATGACAACCGAACAGCTGATACACAACTTGTAGGAAGGAAATCTGGATGGAAATGCAACCCGCAAAAGAAAAAGAAAAGAAACAGATCTCGTAGAAATAGTAGTTTCTAAACTAAGCAACAGTGAAGCCAGGGATTTTAAAAAAAATAAATGAATATGTGAAAAGATATTGGAGGCGAATTATCGTTTAATACTATCTTGAGGAAAGTGGCAGATCTCTGCAATGCCGTGATTTTGGGATGTGGGAAGAGCCTTACACTGTTGGATTTGAACTATCTATTTTGGATTTCTTTTACCGATAAATATATTATATCTATTTCGAGTTACAAGGCAAGAGAGTCATGCTGGGGCATGCAGAAGATCTGGTTGTTACCCACTAAGATGATGGGGATTTATAATCCTGATGAAAACCACAATTACAACTATATGGAATATAATTATAATGTCATTCGGGTGGTTGTTTTTACTTTTATATATACATGAGGATACTCATTATTGATGGGGGCAGAAGATGACTGAAGATTTTGAACCAACTGTTGCACCAGGATGCTATGTTACCCTATTATGGATGATGGATTTAACAATCTAGTGGAAAGACATCAAAGAAGATACTAAATGAATTATAAATTTAAAGTTATTGTCTTTTCTTTTTTTATAAAATGGAATGTATATATAGACATATGTATATTTTAGCAGAGTGGGCAGTGGATTATATTTAGAATTGTAGTGCATGGTAATCTTGCAGGAAACTGGGTTGAAATAGGTTAGTTTAGTGATTGATTAGTTTAAGAAAAAGGATTTTTAAGTCATATATTTCGGGGAGTGGAAGAATTGGATAGAACTGAATAAATGTTAAATTTGGAGAAGGCTGCTTTGAAATGTTAAATTAATATATATAAAAGTAAAGGTTATGTTGTTGTAATAATAATAATATTTTATAAGTTTGGGGGAGGAGAAAAAGGGTAGATTGTGAAAAGCGGAGAAAAGCGGAGTTATAAGAATACTATGCTAAGGGTCAGTATTTTGAGGAGTGAGTAAGGGCATGGTAAAATATTATGTAATTAATTATGAATTAGTTTATTGTTGTGAAGAAGAAGTCACAGGGGGGGATGGGTGGTGAGGGGGGGTTAGGGAAGAAGGGAGGAAAGGGGGAAAAACTTGTATTTGAAAAACTTTTTCAATAAAAAAAAAAAAAAAAAAAAGAACATTCCAAATCAAGAAGGGAGTAAGACAGGGCTGCCCCCTGTCACCGTTATTATTCATCCTGGCCCTAGAAGTGTTGCTACGAAAGATTAGAAATAACGAAGAAATCAAAGGCCTAAAGATTAGAAAAGACATTTACAAAACGCAAGCCTTTGCGGATGATGTGGCGCTAATACTTGAAGACCCATTAATATCCGGACAAAAAGTATTAGAGGAATTGGGTAAATATGGAGAGGTGGCTGGCTTTAAACTGAACAAATCTAAAACCAAAATACTAACTAAGAATGTAACTGAAACGCAGAAGAAAGAGATAGAAGGAGCTTTGGGCCTACAGGTTGTCCCAAAAATAAAATACTTAGGAATCTGGCTAACCAAAAGGTGTTCATCTCTAAAAGAAGATAATTATACCCCATTAATTAATAAACTAAAACAAGATTTGGATAGATGGAAAAAGATTAAATTGTCACTTATAGGCAAAATTGCGGCAATTAAGATGAACATCCTCCCCAAGATGCTATTTCTATATCAAAATTTACCAGTGACCTTAGAGAAAAAAATTTTTTTAGAATTAAATAAGAATATCAGGGAATTTGTTTGGGAGGGAAAAAAATCGAGGATCTCACTCAAAATCTTACAGGAAAAAAGGAATGTGGGAGGATTTGGACTCCCGAATTGGGAAACGTATTACAGAGCAGCAAAACTGATATGGATAAGGGAATGGATCACTTTGGAGAACAAGAGAATCCTAACGTTAGAAGGCCATGACTTACAGAGAGGGTGGCATGCGTATCTATGGGACAAAGACAAGAAAAAGAAAACCTATTTCCACAGGCATAAAATTAGGGACTCCTTAATACAAACGTGGGCGGGGATTAGGCAGAGATATTACTCAAAAGTCCCAAATTGGCTCTCTACGGTAGAGGCATTGATTTACCCCAACAGGTGGGGAATGGAGAAACTGTGCAGATACAAAGACATTGTCGACGGAGGGGGAAACCTCAAATCAAATGATACCCTGAGAGACCAAGGTATAACTCTAGACTGGTGGACTTACCTGCAAATAAAATCAAGATACCAGAAAGATAAAGGTGAGTATGGCTTTGAACTAGGAAACAACAGATTAGACAAAATTTTGATGGGACCAGGAAAAAAAGCATTGGCCAAGCTATATAACTACTTATTAGATGAAGACAGAGATGAGGATACAATCAGAAACCAATTGAGAGCATGGGAGAGTAACATTGGCCACAGTTTGAACTTTAATGAATGGGAAGAGGCCTGGAATAAAAACTATAAATTAACTAGAGCGGCCACATACAAGGAAAATCATTATAAAATGCTTCATAGGTGGCATTTAGCACCTGCAAGATTAGCAAAGATGTTCCCCAATGTACACCCAAATTGTTGGAAATGTGGCCATGGTCAGGGCACCTTCTTTCATATGTGGTGGACATGCCCCGAAGCAAAAAGATACTGGAGCAAAATTCGGAGATGGTTGAAAGACATAATTAAAGAAGAAATCGATTTGAATCCAGAAATATTTCTCCTGGGAATGGCAAAGAAAGGGTATGGAAAGGAAAAGGTCCACCTCCTAATACACATAACTACAGCTGCCAGACTGGCATACGCTCAATACTGGAAAAAGAAAGACCTACCACCAGACGACCTTATAATCAGCAAAATATTAGAGTGTGCAGAGATAAGTAAATTAACACATGAGATAAACGATGATGAAAATTCAGATTATGATACTGTGTGGGGAAGATGGTACGAATGGATAAATGATAGAATCAAAGAAGGAGTAAAAGGTGTAGAAATCAATTAGAATTAAGGAAGGAGTAAAAGGTACAGAAATTAATTAGAAATTAATTAGAAATGTATAGTATAAATGACACCAGATATTTTTTCATGTATATATGTATAAACACTGCGAATCCGATGTCAAATAGAATTGTTATTATATTTTATTTGTGTAAAAAAAAACCCAATAAAGTGTAATAAAAAAAAAAAGAAAAAGAAGTTTTAATGATGCAACACAGGTTCACAGAATTTGCGATTAGAATGAGAGGATTACAGGAAAATAACAGAGATGATTTAAGGAAAATATCTGCTGAAATTCTGGCTGGGATTTTAAAGGTTCATCCTGAGGAAGTATTTTGCAGGATTGATAGAGTCTACAGAGTAAATTCTTGGATTGCAAAGCAAAGGCAATTGCCTAGAGATGTGGTGATTTATTTTACAGACAAAGAAATAAGAAATAATATTGTGCAAAAATCTTTTAATTCTACTTTACAACTGTATGGAAGAAAGATTTGGATATATAAAGAGTTACCGCCCAAGATGTTATTAGATAGAAAGAAATTTGGATTCCTGGTGACTGAGCTTAAAAAACAAAATATTTTATTTAGGTGGGATGTTCCAGTTGGTATAATATTGAGATACCAAGGAGAAAGATATCAACTAAATACTGTTGAAAAAGCGGAAGAATTTTATTATAAAACTTTGAAAATGAGTTTAACATCTTCATGCATAATACAGGATAAGCAGAAGGAGTTGGAAATAATGGAAAAACATCGAGCTACAGAGGTTTTTGTAGATGAATTGCCTTTGAATCCTTTAGATGTCTCAGATGGACTACTTATAAATACGAGAGAAGCGGCGTTGGACTCTAATGTGAAGACTCATCAAATCACAGACAAGCATGAAAATCAATCAGTTGATACACAACTTATAGAAAAGAAACCTGAATGGCGATCTAAGTTACAAAAGCAAAACCAACAAGATCAAGTTATAGATCAGAACGAAAATCGAACAGTTGATACACAACTCATAGAAAGGAAATTAGGCCGGAGATCAAACCCACAAGAAGTCAAGAAAAAAAAAAAGAAATAGGTCTCACAAAAACAAAAATTTTTAAACTAGGCAACAGTGTTATCTAAACAGTTATCTAAAAGATGACTGAATATATGAAAAGACAGTTGAGGCGAAGTATTGGTTAATATTATCCTGAGGAGAGTGACAGACCTCTGCAATGCTGTATTTTTGGGATGTGAAAAGGGCCTTAAACTGTTGGATTGGAATTATCTATTTTGGATTCTTTGATAAATGTATTACGTTTATGCTGAGTTATATGGCAAGAGAGCTACGTTGGGGCATGCAGAAGATCTGGTTGTTACCCCATTATGATGGTTGGAATTAATAATCTTGAAGAAAGCCACCACTACAGATACTATATGGAATACAATTATAATGTCACTTGGGTGGTTGCTTTTTTATATATACATACATGAAGATATTTATTATTGATGGGGGCAGATGACAACTGAGGATTCCAAACATTTTGCTGGAATTAGGATGTGATGTTACCCTAATATGGGTGAAGGAGTTAACAATCCAGTTTAAAGACATTACAGAAGACATTATATGGATTACAAGTTGAAAGTTATTGATTTTATCTATATAGGGGATATATTTTTTTTTTAGCAGGGTGGGCAGAAGAATAAAGATATTAAGAATTGTTATTTTGTAGGAAAGTGGATGGAGACAGGCTAGTTTATTGATGGTTTAGTTTAAGAAAAGAGATGTCTAAGAGATATATTTATGGGAGTGGAGGAAATGGACAGACTATGAGTTGAATAAATGTTAAATTAAATTAGGATTTATTATATAGTTTTATAGTGGAAGGCTGCTTTGAATTATATTATATTATTATATTATATAACATTATATTAATGTTATATTAATATACATAAAAGGTTTGATTTAAGAGATATATGTATGGGGGAGGAGAAAAAGGGTAGATTATTGTTAAATTGGGAGTTATAATAATATTACTATGTTAAATCAGAAGTCATTATACAATGTTACAGTAGAATGTTATTTTGAAATGTATAGTAAAAGGGGGATATAATAATATTATTAGAAAGAAAGGGTCAGTATTTGGGGGATGGAGTAAGGGAATGGTAAAGTATTATATAATCTGTTATGAATTTGGATTTTACTTTGAAGAAGTCACAGGGGGAGGGGTGGTGAGGGGGGGTTAGGGAGGAGGGGGGGAGAAAAAAGGGGAAAAAATCTGTATTTGAAAAACTTTTTCAATAAAAAAAAATAAAATCTTGAACCTCCTCTTTTGCCCTAAATTTCCCATTGTTTGCAGTTTTGCACCTACCTTTTTTGGTGAGGAAAAAGAAAAAGAAATCTCTCTCTGCCTCATTTTGTCATGTTGCAGCAAAGACCCTGCTTTACTTTTAGTTTCGTTTTTTCAGCATAGCTAGGGGAAAAAAAATCTGCTCCTCTCTTTGCAGCTAGCAACAGAGCCCTCCACAAAACAGCTGAGAGCAAATCAGCTGAGAGTCTGGAGGCTGATCAAATCAACTTATGGTAATTAACCTATGCTGAAGCTGAAAGGGGCTGTTTGTTTCTATTTTTGCAGGCACCGGTCTTCTCATTTGTTTTCTTTTAACACTGATCAGCTGTAGGGTGGCCCTTTGAAGCCCCTCGGCAAGAATTTAAACCATTTGTTTCCCTCTAGCCATCAGCTGGGACTCAGGAGGCAGCAATAGATTGAGAGTGGGTGGGGTAAGCGAACGGCAATCCAACAGAGGCAGAGGGTGAGGGTGAGTGAAGGCATGGGGGGGCGAGAGAGGGCTTTGGCGACCCCTGTGAAATGGCCGTTCGACCCCCAAAGGGGTCGCGACCCCCAGGTTGAGAACCGCTGGTCTAAGTGCTATTGCGATTGCTAGTTCTGAGCACAGTTGGTAGACCCAGGTTGCCTTGGCAGTTTGGTTTCTGTGAATTTTGGTTATGTTGGTGATTTTTTGGTGTTCTGGGATTTTTAAAATAGAGGTAGTAGGAAACGATCAGGCTGAGCCCAAGGGAGGGGTCAAGCACATTATCAGTCTCAAGTCCCTTTGCCCTCACAAGTCCAGCCCTCCTTGAATTCTTACCTACCACCAGTTTGCTTTGACCGTTAATAGTTCAGATTCTTCTTGTACACAGCATTAATGTACCAAAAAGCCTATATTCTTTTCAACTGCCTGACTCCTGATTTCCTGCACTTGACAATAGGGCAATATAGAAATGTTTGCACTTAAAGATTGTATGATTAAGTGGGCACAAAATTTTGCAGAGCCAGTGATGTTGGAAACATGGGAAAAAATTTGGGTTCAGAATGTTAAATTTACACAATCGCAGAATTTGAGGGAAAATTTTTATAAAATGTTCTATAGATGGCATTTAGATCCTAAGAAATTGTCGTTTATGTACCCTAATGTTCAGCCAAAATGTTGGAGATGTGATTGTTTAGATGCTACATATTATCATGTTTGGTGGACCTGTAAGAAAGTTAAGGCTTTTTGGATAAAAATTTGGTGGGTTATGCAGAATGTTTTGAGGAAAAAAATTCAATTTTCCCCACAATTGTTTTTACTGGGTATAGTTAAGGGTTTTACAATGGATGAAACAAAGTTGATATTGTATATGATAACAGCAGCGAGATTATTGATAGGTAAATATTGGAAAAATGAAGTTTTGCCCACTATCAAGGAATGGACTTTGAAGATGGCCAGCTTTGCAGAGATGGCGAAGATTTCAGCATATCTAAAAGATCGCTCACAAGAGACTTATGAATGGGAATGGAAAAAGTGGATAGATTATGTGCAGAACAAATATCAAACTAGGAAGTATCAAATAGCTTTTCACTGAAAGTGATTTTTATTTTCTATAAAAATAGAAATATTTGAATTTTGTGAAGATGAAAAATTATATGCGGGATGGAGGGGTTCAGGTTTTATAAAAAGGGGATTTTGATGGGATTATATTCTGTGGAAGTCGGGGGGGAGGGGAGGGTTAGGGGGGTTGGGGAGGGTTAGGTTGGGGAGCTTGGGGTGGGTTGGGGGGGAAATGGGGTGAAAATGTAATTGTAAAACTTTTGCAATAAAAAAAAAATGTTTGCACAACTAGCCAGCCATTGAGGCCCCTCAGATAGTCACGTATGCCCTGCTGATCTCAGGACTGGATTATGCAATGTGCTCTACATGGGGCTGCTTTGAAGACCACCTGGAAGTGACACAATTTAGTGACCTGAGCTGTATAACAGGCACCTCCCGATATACCTGTATCACCACTGCTAAGCAAGCTGCATTGGAGCTGACTGGATTTGAGTGCAATTCAAGGTGCTGTATTATCTATAAAGCCCTATATGGCAGAAGGCTTGAGAGACTGCTTGTCTCCAATCGTTTTTGCCTGCCCAATACCTTCTGGCAGAGAGTGTGTCCTTCAGGTCCCTTTGAAGCTGCAAGACGTGGTCATCTTGTGGGACCTAGGAAGCTTGGCTTCTCTGTTGCATCCTCGCCTTCTCCTGAGGTTCTCAAAAGTTTTGAAAATCTGGCTTTGATCCCTTTGATCCCGGGGGTTGATGTTTGTTCAATGGCCCCTGTTTTGTTTTGTCAATTTTGTTGTCTATTAGATTATTTTAGTCTGAGCTATTCGATTTAATGGAGGGTTTTTTTTTTTTAGATATTTTTATGTTTTCTCTGGTTTGTATGCTGCCCAGAATCCACTGGAGTTGGGCAACCAATGAGTTTAAATAAATACTTAAATAAATAGCAGGAGGAAATAAATTACTTGGATTAGAAGGAATGCTCAGCAGATTTTTAGGTGATACAAAATTGGGTGGGATTGCAAACGGCCCAGAAGACAAAAATAAAAGTCAAAACGGTGATATGCTAGATAAGTTTCAATTAGCAATCATCATGCCTCCAGTTAACCTCACTGGCTATATGTTAGACAAGCAGTTTGAAAACAACATGATGAAATTTAACAGAGATGTATCCAAAATTAGCTACTGGGGTGGTGGGGGTATAATCAGATTTAAATGATTGAGCTGCCTCCTGGAATACGATTGATCCCGGACCTCCGGACCTTCCGTAAAGCCCTGAAGACGTTTTTATTTCATCAAGCCTAAATGGTTTTTTAATTGGGATTTTAAATTTTATGGATTTGGGGTTTTAAATTTGGGTAGCCAATGATTTAATTCTTTTAATTATCTTAACTTTTGCATTTGTATGTTTTTTAATTTTGGCTGTTCACCGCCCTGAGTCCCCTCTGGGAGAAGGGCGGTATACAAATTAAATAAATAAATAAATAAATAAATAAATAAATAAATAAATAAATAAATAAATAAATAAATAAATATCTGAATGCAGGATTCCTGTCTGGCAGCAGACCATGCATTGGGAGGTGAATTGGGAGGTGAGTGGCCCTGCTGTGGAAGTGGGAGTGACTCTTATCACAGGACAACTTTTGCCTGGCCAGTCCTGAAAGACTTGCCTCTCTGTCCTATTCCTAGTTAGCCTTGTTCAGCTCCTGTCCTCGGCCAAAGTTAGCTGTGTGCTGCCCTCTGCTGAGGTCTTTTAATCAGTTGCTTTTATTTATTTATTTCTCTCTCTAATTAATATAGGCTCCCATCTCACCAAAAGGATCAAGAGCAGTGTATAACAAGTTGTTTCTAGGGTGAATCTGAATCAGGAATGTGATGTGGCTGCAAAAATGTCAAATACAATATTAGATTTCATCAACAGAAATAGAGTTTCCAAAGTCAAGGGAAGAAATTGGTTCATTAATTCACTTCTCTTCAACTCCAGGGTTCAGTTGTGGGGGCGAAATTTTAAGAGGGATGTGTGAATACCAAAACAGGTCCAGAGTAGTCAGTGGGGATAATCAGGTATGAGTACTAAGTTTTGTACAGAGAAATATAAGCAATTGGAATGTTTACCCTTCAGAAAGAAAGACTGTGTTGTGTGTTTTTTTGTGTGTGTGTGTATGTGTGGTGTACGTCCATGCAAATATAACACTCTTTAAATATCTGAAAAAAATGTAACAGTTAAGAGGAAGATCATAACACAGTGGAAGACAGAAAGGTACTGGCCGGTTTATTGCTCTTCAGTTTTCTATATCCTGTATGCTGCCAGAATTGCTTATCTCTAGCTGAATCACAAACCTATCTCATAAAACAGTAAAACCATAAAATAACATTAATATTAATTACAAGGAATAAAAAAATTAAAGCATATTGCCAAACAAATGGCAAAAAATTGGATGTCCAAAATCTAAGATCTCCTACTTCAGAACTAGAAGATCTCCCTTCCAACTCTGTTATTCTATGTTCTGTATTCTATTCAGAACAACCAGGTTTGGATGGTTCTATGGAAAATAACCAAAGAAGGGATGGATTGGATGTCAAGAAGGGATGGGCTTCTTCAGGAACATGGGCTCTCTGGACGAGGCAACTTTAAGACTTGTAGACTTCAACTTCCAGAATTCCTCGGCCAGTTCTAGAATGTTGGAACAGCAAGTGATTCTCCACTGTTTCCAGGCTCCTTTCCTTTTCCATGTTCCCCCCAAGGGAGACCCTTCCCAAGCAGAACCAACAGGCCTATGAGGGTCAACTTGAAGGAGAAAGTCATCAGGTGGGCTGCATTTATTCCCTGCAGAGCTTCCTAGATTAAAATAGCACCTTGAATAATAGTGAGAGACCTATTGAAGTCAGTGCAGCAGCCACAGTATAGGTGTCAGATCCACCATCACCGGTTTAGTGCCTTACCGGTGCCCTGCCATTAGAGCAGGAAGGGGGAGGGAGGACAGGGTTTATTGGGTGCTACTGCTATAACTTCAAATGTGGGAAATAGGGAGGGGGAGAGCAACCATCGAAGAAGACCAGATCACCAAACCGGCTTATACCAGGATCTTCAAGGCCATTTGCCCTGAGAAAGGAATGTTACCAGTTTGACACCTCAGAGTTTCTCAAAACATCTTACTGGTATTGTATTGACTGGTTGGGGGTCTGGTCATAGGGGAAGGGATTGGGGATTGGAAAGAATAGCATTGCATTTTGCGCAGGACCATCGCTTGACTTTGCTGCAACCAGTTTCTTTCAGGACAAATTCCTTTCCTTCAACTGAATGGAGTCATGAGTCTTCCTTTCCTAAAAGAGTAGACAGGGGCAGGTCTGACAATAGGTATTACACTGCTGAACTGGTGAATTGTAATCAGCATGTGGGCTGCTGTTTTGTGCACCAACTGCAGTTCTAAGTAGTCCTCAAGGGCCGCCCCAGGAAAAACACCTTTTAATAATCCAATCCAATTATGCTATGGGTGAATGTTGCCAGAGCCTCCCATTATAAAGAACGGTTGCAACTGGAGCAGTAGTCACAGCTGGGCAAAGACTCTGGTCACAGTTTCCCTTCTCCTGCTAATTAAGGTGGATCCTAAATTGTGCGACTGCTCTTTCAGGGACAACATTTAGAGCCATTCCATTGTCAGATTGTTGCTGAATATACAGTCACCCTCTCAACTTGTTTTGGCCATGAAGATTCTGATAGTCCCTCAACAAGGAATTCCAAAGCCCCATCTGTTTGATTCTCAGTGATGTATAGCTGGGTATCATCAACATCTTGATGAAACCTTACCTGGAAGCAACTGATGACCTCCCACAGTAGCATCTAAGAGATGGGAAAGTATGCAGGTTCCAGATGAATGGCAGAAAGGGGCTTCCTAATTGCCATGTCAGTGAAACCAATAACCCATAGGGTCTCCTTCCCTATGTGTGTTTCAGTACAGCATAGAACGACTATTTCTCCCGGATGCTTGAGTTTGGATTCCTTCATAAGCAAGGAGTTGCACTTTGTGGTGATGATCATGATGATAGGATGGAATTTATGGAAATGACCTTGGAGACAGTCAAGTCCAAAAGTGTGCCTAAAGCAGGAATTCCCTGTTACAGAGAGCCAGCCTGTCTCACTTTAAGCATCTCTAGCAAAGGAGAGAAATTCTTCCCGATTGTCAATCTACTTCCTTGGAAAACCTACTTCCTTGGAATTTAAATCCACTGTTCTTCTCAGGGGTGAAATGCTCCCAGTTCAGTCAGGTTCGCCCGAACCGGTAGTAAAAAAGGCTACTGGTTCACTGAACCGGTAATAAACAGAAAAAAAAAGTTTCGACGATCAGGTGAGCAACGCGCGATCGTTGGAACTTTTTTTAAAACTTTTTAAGCGTTTTTTTTTTACTACTGGTTCTCCAGTAGTTAAAAATGCTTTAAAAAGTAAAAAAAGAAAAAGTTCCGAAGATCACACGTTACTCAGCTGATAATCAGAACTTTTTTAAAAAAAACTTTTAAGGCATTTTTTTACTACCGGTTCTCGGGAACCGGTAGTAAAAATGCTTTTAAAAAGTTAAAAAAAAAAAAAAAGGCTCCGACGATCACAGCTGTGGCGTGCGATCGTCAGAGCCTTTTTTTACTTTTAAAAGCATTTTTTACAACCTATTCAGCTGAATAGGTTGTAAAAAAATGCTTTTAAAAAGTAAAAAAGGCTCCGAAGATTGCATGCCACAGCTGATCACCCCCCCCACCGCGTGCTGTTCTATTACCCTATGCCTCCTTTTGGCGTGCACTGTGCTTGCACGCACCTCACATTTGGTGTGTGGTGCACACTGCGCATGTGTGTGCATGCGTGCATGGCATGCGTTTGACACGCAGTGCGCATGCGCAGCCAGTGAATCGGTAGTAATCCGGTTCAGATTTCACCACTGGTTCTTATCCTATCTTGTGGAACAAGTAGGTAATTCTGCATGACAGTTTTTGATATACTTGAAGACCGCTGTCCATTCCCCTGCAGCCTGGTAGCAAAGTCCAGCTCTCATACTGCCACCTTCTCTACTGTAAGGTCTATTGAATGCATAGTTTAGGGATGCCATGTCCACCATATTCCCATGACAGCTAATTTGGTCACTCTATCAACAAAGAAATTATTTTGTGTACTTGTTTGTGATAAGTCCATTCTGACCCCTGTCTAGCAGTGCTGCCCTTTCTAAATGCCTTCAAACGGAGGGTTTAATTAATTAATTATCTATGCCACTTTTTTATTGGTATCAGCATCAAGCTGACTAGCCAGCCTATTTCAAGTTCATCAGCACGTCTAAAGTAGTCAGTCTGGCTATATCTTGCAACATCTCTCCTTTTCAGGAGCAAGCTTGCCTTAGAGGAAACACTATAGTTCGAAAGTGGCTCTTTTCTTGTCCCTATCATTTGAAGCCTGCAAATTCCACTTTGATGTTCTTTATCAAGGAACCTGTAAAGATGATGTGCCTAAGGAGATGCTTGGAGGGATTGTGACAAAAGACAAGGAATTGAGATGACTGAACAGAGAAGGGATCCCAAGTTTAGGCTTACATCATGGTGGTAAACTGGTGAAGTGCCATATTTCTCCACACCTGGTGTCTGTGAAGCACCACCAGTGGTGGGTTGCCCCCGGTTTGGACCGGTTCTATAGAACCAGTAGTAAAACCAGTGGGAGGCTCCGCCCACTGACCCAGACATCATCATCACTGATCTGTGCATGCGCAGAAGCTTCTACGCATGTGCAGAAGAGCACGCGCACACAAGCAAAGCAAGCACATTTACACGGGCACAATGCAAACCGGTGGTAAAGGTAAGTAGAACCCACCCCTGAGTACAACCCACCAGTGTTATGTAGGGTGACATCTCCTCTGAGATCCAGAGATTTCCTTGCAGCCTTTGTGAGCACTTTGTGAACAAAACTGCTCCCTCTGAACTGGGTGCTAAAAGATGGTAGGGAAGAAGATTGTGTTGATTCTTTTAAGACAGGGATGCCTAAGAAAGTCATCAGAGGTCTTATCTGGATGTAAATCAGACCTTAACCCTCTTGGGTGACACATACAACAGTAAAGGCATGATAATATGGGTACTTGTGAATACATCTTTGGAGAATACGTGATTTCATATGCCTTGAACAAGCAGAATGCATCCCATTCTCAAAAAGCCATCTCCTCATTTATTGCCTGTCATAGATAAATGTTAATCTCCAAGCAACCCATCCTTGATAACAAGGCTGAGGAAGGGATTGAGCTCCAACTACAGAGAATCTTGGATAAAACAGATTGTACAGATTCATTTCAGGCTGGGAATGAAACAGTCCAACTGGCCTGTGGTAGGACTTGGATGGAGATGTGGTAGGGCCTCTTATCATCATGTTAGAGTTCTCAGCAGTGCTATAAACCATCAGCCATACATCCTTTTATACTATTGGCAAGAGCTGTGGATTGGAGGCACCGTTCTGATGTGCTTCTCTTCTTTCTTAGTAGGCAATTCCAATTGGTGTTATTGGGGAAGATGAGACTTTGCTATTAGATAGACCAGGAGTCTATCTAATTTTAAGTTTTAGACTTGTGAACTTCAACTTCCAGAATTCCTCAGTCAGCCATGGAGTTGAAGTCCACAAGTCCTAAAACTGCCATGTTTGGAGACCTCTGAGGTAGACTATTTAAGATCTGCATGTGGGAGGTCATCTATTGATTAATACTCCAATATCACTAGTTATCTGATGATAATTGCTACCCATGCCAAGCCGGTATGCATTGGAATTCCTGATTGGGTATCTGGAAGCCTTGAGGATTAGATGGGGCAGAAGAGATTCAGGCTGAATGCCAGCAAGATGGAGTTATTCCTAAGGCTCCTATGGAGAATCCATCTATTGCTGGAAATGGAATTCCACTTCCCCCGAAAGAGCTGGTGCACAATCTGGGGGGTTCATGGACTTGCGGTGGAAACTGGCCAGAGACCCTTTGGGCAGCTCTAAGTGGTCTGCCAGCTATGCCCCTTTCCCAGGATGTGCTAACTCAGTGTCCTTGTCATCTCTTAATTAGGCTACTATAATTTGCTGTAAATTGGACTACCCAGAATGTAGTTTTAGCTGGTTCCAGAGCAGTGCCTACTTTCTGGAGCTACACTGGTTTTCAGTAGACTTCTGGGCCCAATTTAAGGTACTCGTCTTGTTACTTTTGAAACTCTACTTCAGGTAGCAACTACTTCCTTACACATTGTAGGTAGGAGAAGACATTCCTGTGAGTGCTGAGAACTGACTTTTGAACAGCTGGCCCTCAGCTGTCTTTTACTCTTTAGGCAGCTGAGAAGAGCTCTTCTCTAGGGCAGTGTTTCCCAAACTTGGCTATTTTAAGATGCATGGACTTCAATTCCCAGAATTCCCCAACCAATATGTCTGGTTGAGGAATTCTGGGAGTTGAAGTCCATACATCTTCAAAGGGTCAAGTTTGGGAAACACTGCTCTAGGGGGAGGGAGATTGTAAATGAGACCCAAAGAGTGCTATTTTTAAGGGTTGATGCTAAATTGTTTAATGGGTTATATAAGAACCTACAAAGAAGATTCTATAAATAGGCAGTATACAAATAAATAATATTCTCAGTTTCCTTTGTTTCTTGTTCTTAATGTATACTTCTATTTAACTTTGTTTTTTTTTTTTGTTTCTTCAATTAAAAAGTAAAATAGCGAGCTAGTGGATGTCAGTTTAATATCTTTTGGGTTCAGAGCTGGGTTAAAATTCTCTTGGTCAGTAAAGCTGGCTAAACATGAAAAAAAGAATGAATATAGCATCAGAGTTCTGCCCTTGCTTTCTGCAGAGACATGGACATAGAATAGCCCTTTCAAAAATGAGGTTTCCTTGGACACTCCATTTCACAGCAATAGATGGGTGTACAAGCGCATATAAAGGTCAAGATAAAGAAGAGACTGGACACTCACTGGTCTGAAATGGTATAGGATCTCCTGCTAGAGCAGGGGCTGGACAAGAAGACCTCCAAGGTTCCTTCCAGCTCTATTCTGATTTCCCCTGTCCAATTGATTCTGACTCTTGGGAGCAGTGCTCATCTCTGTTTCTTAGCCGAGGGAGCCAGCATTGTCTGAAGACATGTCCTTGGTCATGTGGCTAGCATGACTATATGCCAAGATGCATAAAGTACTTTCTTCCCACCAAAGTGGTACCTATTTATCTACTCACATTTACACTTTTTTGGACTGTTAGGTGGGCAGGCAAGTAATGAGAGTTCACCTTTTTACACAGCACTCAGGTCTCAAATCTAGGCTGTCAGTTTTCCAGTTAATAAGCTCAGTGTCTTTAACTGCTGAGCCTCTGCGCCTCCTTGTGAGAAGTTTAAGAAACACTTTTGTTTTAAAAAAGGGAAAAGCAGTTGGCCAGACTGCACAATGGAAATCAGGATTCTTCCTGATCTAAGCAAAGTTGTCCTTTGCTGATCATCCATCACTGTTTCATGTAGTAAGTTGTTTGATTGCCTCAGCAATCTGATGTAATCAGGAATAGTATATACAGGGGTACAAAACACAGGATAGCCGCCAGGTGGCAACAGAGATGTAGAAACCTCTGCCCCATCACTATCAACTAGCAGTAATCTGGAGGCCTGTAGTTTAGACAGGGTAGCCTTCTGCAAACCAGTCCTTGGGTTCAAAAATGACCCCCAGAAATGCTCCTTCCCAACTTTACAGAAGGTGAAGACTGACAATTTTAGATGTTTAGCTATTTAGAAAGATCCTCCTGGTCATATTTCACCAATCTACATATAGTTATAAAATTATTTTGGTTCCCTGTTGAAACAATATCTCCCTCTAGTTATTCCCCTAGATCAGGGGTCGGCAACCTTAAACACTCAAAGAGCCACAAAGATCCTAACTAGAAGTCCCCCGTTCAATTCTGGAGCTGACCGGAAGTCCGGTTCCTCCACCATAGAGTCTCCTCCTAGTGCGGCATCCTTTTTCCTCTACCTGTCCTAACCAAAAGCCCTATCAATTGAGGAGCCGACTGGCGACAGGGAGCCGCAGCAGAGGGATGAAAGAGCCACATGCAGCTCCAGAGTCACAGGTTGCTGACCCCTAGTCTAGATAAAGCTGTGCCCAATAGGGTTAGTTGGGGACAATCTCCCTGGTTTCTCTGTCTTCTGCATAAGGGAATTCTTGAACTCCCTGACTCTGACTTGGGACATCCTGAGAGGGTCTCACTGCCCTTGAGTGAGTGGCTCAGAAATATGATGCTTGCACAAAACCCTGAACCAGGGATTAGTCAACTGCTCTCAGTTATCTCACTCTTGAACAAATGCAACTGCTGCGATCAGTTTATGGTTCAGGGAATCATGGGAACCAAACATTTGGATCTGAGTCTGACCATGCTTAACCACAGGTACACCCATCAAAACTTGTGCATTAACTCAAGTGCCACCCACTCACATTCCACAGTAAGTCTCTGTACTCAGAGAAGGAGGCCATACACAGAAGACTCAGCAGCAATTAAGTAAAATTGGGAAATGACAATTACTGGTTGGCAGTTGCAAGTGGAAAGCAGGGCACATGCCCTGAAGAAGTGCACTGCACTGAAGCCCCCTTGGAAGTCCTCCGCAAACCTGTTCACAATTTCTTTGCTCCACGTGACGTGAGAAAATTACAAAATACATTAATATATTTAATTTAATTTTTATAAATGAAGACTTTAGCTGGACTGCCTGACATTGAGCACGCAGCCTTTGGGTAGATTTGAAATAGAATAATTGAATCATTGGCCTGGAAGGGATCTTGGAGGTCTTCTAGTCCAATCCCTGCCTAAGGTAGGAGTCATTACTCCATCAGCAGTGGGTTAGAACAAGGTTCTGTCTTAGGCCCAGTACTCTTCAATAAATGACTTAGATGAGGAAATAGAAGGGAAACATACCAAATTTGCAGGTAATACTGAGCTGGCAGGAATAGCTAACACCCTAGAATTGGGATGGCGAACCTATGGCATGCATGCCACAGGTGGCACACGGAGCCATATCTGTGAGCATGTGAGCCATTGCCCTAGGTCAGCTCCAGCTGATTTTCAGCTGGCCCCACCCATGCCACCCCTCCCCTCCCAGGAGTCTCTACGCAGCCCATTTTGGATGCCAGGTAAGTACAGGGCTCGCACGGAGCCTCTGGGAGGACAAAAAATGGGCCTCTCAGAAGTCCGGAAATGGGCAGTTTCCAGGGGGGCGGGGGAGGCCATTTTCATCCTCCCCAGGCTCCAGGAAAGTCTCTGGAGCCTGGGGAGGGTGAAAAAGGGCGTACCAGGCCTACCAGAAGTTCAGAAATGAGCCATTTCTGGCCTGCGGAGGGCCTCCAGGGTGCCGGGGGAGGCCATTTTCACCCTCCCCAGGCACCAGGAAAGCCTCTGGAGCCTGGAGAGGGCAAAAAACAGACCTACTGGAAGTCTGGAAATGGGCCAGTTCCGGCTTCCAGAGGCTTCAGGGAGACCTGCTAGGCCCAAAACAGGGTGCGGGGGGGTCATGTGTGCATGGAGGGGCAGGGCAGCATGTGGGTCACACACACATGCAGGAGGGCAGTGGGGGGCACATGCATGCATGGGGGGGCATGCGGGGGTTATTGCATTGTAGGTGTGGGCACGCGAGCATGCATGATAGCGCGCTTGCACGCTTTTGGCACCCGAGGAAAAAAAGGTTCACCATCACCATCCTAGAAGATAGGCTCAGACTATCTAACAAAATGAAATTCATTGTAGAGAAAAGTAAAGTAAAACACTTTGGCAAGAAAAACCAAAAGTACACATATAGGAGCCTGGGTGGCGTAGGAGGTTAATGCCTCCTACTAAGGCAGCATTTAACATCCAGCTGCCTGCAATTACTGCGAGTTCAATTCTCACCAGGCTCAAGGTCAACTCAGCCTTCCATCCTTTCTAAGGTGGGTAAAATGAGGACCCGGTTTGTGGGGGCAATAAGCTGACTTTGTATAAAATATACAAAAGTATGAAGGCTATTGCTTAATGCATTGTAAGCCGCCCTGAGTCTCCGGAGAAGGGCGGCATATAAAAATAAAAAATAAAAATTAAAAAAAAATAGACTTGATGAAACCAGGCTTAATAGAAGTAACTGTAAAAGGGATCTTGGAGTCTTAGTGGACAATCAATTAAATATGAGCAGCCAAAAACGCCAATGCAATCTTAAATTGCATTAACACAGGGATCAAGTGAGGTACTAATACCCCTCTATAAAGCCTTAGTAAGATGACATCTAGAATACTGCATCCAGTTCTGATCACCACTCTATAAAAAAGATGTTGAGACTCTAGAAAAAGTACAGAGAAGAGCAGGGGCCTGGAGGCTAAAACATACGATGAACATTTGCAGGAACTGGGCATGGCTAGTCTAGTGAAGAGAAGGACCAGGGGAGACACGATAGCAGTCTTCCAATATTTGAGGGGCTGCCACAGAGAGGACGGGGTCAAGCTATTTTCCAAAATACCTGAAGGCCAGATAAGGAATAATGGATGGAAACTGAACAAGGAGATATTCAACCTGGAAATAAGGAGAAATTTTCTGACAGTGAGAACAATCAACCCATGGAACAGAAGTTGCCTTTGGAAGTTGAGCGAGCTTCATCCCTGGAGGCTTTCAGGAAGAAATTGGACTGCCATTTGTCAGAAATGATGTAGGGTCTCCTGCTTGGGAGGGGGGTTGGACTAGATGACCTACAGTAGAAGGTCACTTCCAACTCTGTTAATCTGTATCTTGGGCAAATGGTTGTCCAATCTTTTCTTGGAAACCTTCAGTGATGGAGCACTCACAACTCTGGGCGGCAAACTGCTCCATTGTTTATTTTCAATGTATCTTCCTCTGATGAACTTCCACCCTTTGCTTCTTGTCCTGCCTTCAGTGGCTATGGAGAATAAATTGATGGCTGTGAGCTGTGTTGGCGCAGTGGTTAGAATGTATTGCAGGCTAACTCTGCCGACTGCCAGCAGTTCAATCCTGACCGGCTCAAGGTTGACTCAGCCTTCCATGGTCAGTAAAATGAGGACCCAGATTGTTGGAGGCAATATGCTGACTCTGGAAATCATTTAGCGAGGGCTGTAAAGCACTATGAAGCGGTATATAAGTCTAAATTCTATTACTATTGCTCTTCCTGTGAAAACACCTCAAGTATTGGAAGACTGCTGTCATGTCTCCCCTGAGCCTTCTCTTCATTAGGCTAAATATACCTAGTATACTTAGCCATTTGTTGTATGGTTTAGCTTCCAAGCCCCCCCCCTTTTTTTTAAATTTGATTTATATGCCGCCCTTCTCTGGAGACTCAGGGCGGCTTATAATGCGTTAAGCAATAGCCTTCATACTTTCGTATATTTATACAAAGTCAGCTTATTGCCCCCACAAACTGGGTCCTCAATTTACCTATCTTAGAAAGGATGGAAGGCTGAGTCAACCTTGAGCCTAGTGAAATTCGAACTTACAGTAATTGCAGATAGCTGGTGTTAATCACAATGCTATCAGTCTGCTGAGCCACCAGGCCCTTATCTTTGTTGCTCTTCTCCACATTCTTTTTAGGAACTCAGTATCTTTTTTGTATTGTGGTCATCAAAACGGGACACAGTATTCCAAATGTGGCCTCACTAGTGCAATATAGAGCAGTACAATCACTTCCTCTGATCTTGATGCTATCCCTCTGTTGATGCAGCCTAGGACTGCATAGGCCTTTTTGGCAGCTGCAGCACACTGCTTACTTGTAGTTAAGTGGCGATCCACTAGGACAGTGATGGCGAACCTTGCACGCCCAAACTGCAAGGTGTGTGTGCATGCACGTGCGCACCCTGCTCATGCCCAGCACAGACCCGAAGATCAGCTGGCCAGTGGGAGGCATGTGGCATGCATGGTAGAGACCTGAAACAGAGCTGAGTCGACAATGCGTGTGCCCACAGATAGGGCTCTGCGTGCCACCTCTGGCACACATGCCAAAGGTTCGCCACCCCTGCACTAGGACATCTAGATTCTTCTCAGAGTTACTACTGTTGAGCCAAACTCCTCCTATTCTATACCTATGCATTTGGCTTTTCCTGACTAAGTAGAGGACCTTATTTTTCTCACCACTGAATTGCATCTTGTTGAATAGGGTCAAATGCTCAAGTCTATCTAGATCCTTCTGAATCTTTATCTTCCAAAAAGTTGGCCGATGCCTCCAGCTTGGTGTCATCTGCAAATTTGTTGAGTTTCCCTTCTATCCCCTTTCTAGATCATTTGTGAAGATGTTGAAGAATACTAGACCCAAGGCAAAACCTTTGAGGTACCCCTCTGCGTGCTTCCCTCCATCCAGACGTAGCTCAACTGAGGACTGCAGCTGAGTGTGGTTGGTCAGCCAACTGCAGATCCATCTGATGATGATACTGCCTATTCCATATTTTTCTATCTTACCAAGAACAGACTATGGTCTATTTTGTCAAATGCCTTACTAAAGACCAAAGATACTATATCCACAGCATTTCCTCAATCCATTAATTTAGTCAGATTATCAAAGAAGGCAATAAGGTTTGTGTGACATAATCTCTTTTTAACAAACCCATGCTGGCTTCTAGTAATTGCCTTGTTCAGCTCAAGATGCTCACAAATACACTGCTTAATGATCTTTTTGAGGATTCTCCCAGTTATTGAGGTGAAACTGATTGCCACATACCAGTAAATGCCATATGAATGCCACATTATGGGCTTCCCTTTCCCAGTCTTTTTCTGCTCTGTGCTGAATTAAGTGAAGGGATTTATGATGTATGCTACCCCCAATCACTTGTGGAGAAGGGGGCTGTAGAAATCAAATCAAACAATCAATAAAAAAGTCAGTTGAATACATTCCTTTGAGGGAGCAGAATTAATCACTGGTTGAACCCCTATCCACCCGCCTTCCAATGTTCCAGGGTGTTTAACGTGGCCATCTAGGAAGTGCTCTCCTCCTCTTCCTCTGTTCCTGTTTGTATTTCTCACTCGGGGTTATGTCGGCTCTCTGTAGTGCCTTTGTTTTTACATTTAACACAAAGCTGAAGGGCCTCCAGGCACAGCTGAAGAATAAATAAGTGGAGGCTGCATAATTCATGAGCAAGGCAGAGTCATCTGGGGGCCGTCAACCCTGCCGCTCCCAGGCAGCAGCAGGGAGACACTCACCTGGATTTGCATATCCCAGGGAAGCTCCCAGGTGCTCAGTCACTCCATCGAGGGTGGATCTGGGGTAATCAACACCATCCCTGCAGTTGTTTTAACACACGCTATAAATATTCAAGCATCTGCCTACCTAGCATGAAAAGGCTTCAAAACAGAAAAGTTTCTGGATGGCAAAATAAATATCAGCATGGGTGTTTTTCCTACATGCTCTTATGAACCTTGTGCTCTTTGCACACAATTGGCTTTGCTAGGTCTCTTTTTCCATTTTATTGGGTTTCATATATTTTATAGGTTATGTGCTTATTTATTTTTGATTGTTTTAGATTGTTAGGGAATTTGTAACTGTTGTTGTGCTGTATGCTACCCATGTTTCCGAGAAGGATGGCTATAGAGTATAAATATGAGGGAGGGAGGGAGGGAGGGAGGGAAAGACTAGGGAAAGAAAATGTGGTCATCTACCCAGGGTCAGATTTTCTTGCATGTCTTCTCTGTCTCAGAGGATTCTTCAGAGCATGATTTACTAATTCAGAATTGCAAGGAATAGAGATTATTTTTTGGTGAACAAGTAGAATCAAGCTAAGACCTAAATTCTACTCAGGAGAAGCAACCTATGAAAGCAGGTGGTTTTGAAGAAATGCTGGGGTGCTGCTCTTCTTTCGTGCCCACATCATTTAAAAGACATTTCACCACATTTTAAAGCAAATTTGCAAGTACGGGTGGTTCTCAACTTACAACCATTTCTTTAGCGCAATTCAAAGTCACAACACCACTGAAAAAAGTGACTTATGACTGTTTTTCACACTTATGCCTGTTGCAGCATCCCCACCTTCATGTCATCAAAATTCGGATGCTTGGCAACTGACTCATATTTATGATGGTTGCAGCGTCCCGGGGTCACATGATCCCCTTTTGCGACCTTCAATGGGGAAACCAGATTCGCTTAACAACCATGTTGCAATTTAGCAATTGCAGTGATTCACTTAACAACTGTGGCAAGAAAGATTGTAAAATGCAGCAAAACTGTCTTGCTTATCAACAAAATTTGGGGCTGAATTGTGGTTGTAAGGTTGAGGACTACCAGTATGCCTGTGCAACTTCCACTGACACTTGCCAACCCTCTGTTCTACTATTGTTTTGAGGGGAAAATACCTCATGGAATTACTCTAATATTCAAGGAAAGTAAAAGAAGTTGTAGTGAACAATAAAACTCCATCCACCCAAATGTGTTCCACTTAATTCCAAGGGCGTTCCACATCTTTTCTTTTTCTTCAAGGCTTGAATAAAACATTAAAGATGAAAAGCCTCTAATGCAATGTTGCTGCTGGGGGATTCTGGGAGTTGAAGTCCGCCCATCTTCAAGCTACCAAGGTTGAGAAACACTGCTCTAATGGTACCGGTTGCCAACAGGTATGTAGACCCTTCAAGGTAAGCCATGTCAGGAAATGGGCTCCTTGAGAAGGACTGAAACTTCACATGATTGATATTACTACAGGAACAGAATCTTGAAAGTCTCTATTTTCCCTTCCCTCCCTCTAATATTCCAGGTACAGGAATTTCTCGACTTACAGCAGTTTGTTTACAACCATTCAAAGTTACAACTGCACTGAAAAAAGTGGCTTATGATCATTTTTCACACTTACGACCGCTGCAGCATCCCCCTTGTCACATGATCAAAATTAAGATGTTTGGCAACTGGCTCATATTTATGACGGTCGCAGTGTCCCAAGGTCATGTGATTACCTTTTGTGACTTTCTGACAAGCAAAGTCAATGGGGAATCCAGATTCACTTAACAACTGTTTTACTTATTTAACAACTGCAGTGATTCACTTAACAACTATGGCAAGAAAGATCGTAAAATGGGTCAAAACTCACTTAACAAATGTCTCACTTAGCAAAAGAAATTTTGGGCTTAATTGTGGTCGTAAGTCGAGGACTACCTGTACTTAAATCAAGTTGGCTTGAGTTTCTTTATAATGCTTTGTTTCCTAGCCTTAACACATTTTTGTAATTGTCACCGTATAACTTTTCCAAGTCATCTCTGTGGCTCTCCACAAGAGGACAGTACTGAGGTGCTAAAAGCTCTGCCGTGTTCTTTAGTATTTATTCTTTCATTTTGTTTAAGAGAAGCTACTGTAAGAAAAGGTTGTGCTACTATTGTTCATGAAATGAGACCCTGCAGTGAATCATCAGTACATTTTAAGCTCTTGCCTGCCTTGAAATTCACCACCAAATGCAGATTGTTTACATCAATATCTGTGTTGACATAAGTAATGTTCATTGCTGTGCCATGAAGTGTAAAAATTCTGAATTAGGAAGAGCTGATTTGCAGGATCAAGAGTGAAATAGATGAACTGTAAACAGCAGTCAACACATTTCACCTTAAAAGATTGATGAACTAATTAAGGACAATTGGTGGATCACTCTAAGACAGTGTTTTGGTCATTTGAAGATGCATGGATTTCAACTTCCCCAGGCCAGCCATGCCTTAAGTGGCCAAAGTTGAGAAACAACACTAAGGAAAATTGCTATCAAGCCTGGCATTTCACAATATGTGAATTACATTACTGATGTTTTTCGTTATTGAAAATTTGTGCAGGGTGGGTTCTTTGCATACCAACAGTAAAGACAGAGTTGAAATTTGACAGCACTGGTGTCATGCTATGAGAAAGAGGATGAGGAGTTCCTTCATAGCACCATGGTAGTTGGCACAACATGGTCTCATTAGGATCCAGAATGGAAGGGACTATCATTGCAAACTTTTAACTGCAAAAACAAACAAACAAACCAGGCCCGCCAAAATGTCCATTGTGCCCAATAATGCTATAAGGCAGTGGGCCTTGCTGTGCTATATTCCGTATGAATGAGAATAATTTTCACTTTCACCCTCTATGGGTTATTTTCCTCAGCAGATAAACAGAAAGAGGATAACACAGTTGAAAGGGACCTTGGAGGTCTTCTAGTCCAACTCCCTGTACAAGCAGGAGACCCAATACCTTCCAGATAAATGGGTATCCAATCGCTTCTAAAAAGCCTTCAGTATTGGAACACCCAAAACTTCTGAAGGCAAGCTGTTCCACTGGTTAATTGTTCTCACTGTTAGAAAATTTCTCCTTAGTTCTCACTTGGATCTCTCATTGGTTGTTTCCTTTTGTTGCTTCTTGACCTGCCCTCTGGTGCTTTGGGGAATACGTTGTCCCCCTCTTCTCTGTGACAGCCCCACAAACACTGGAAGACTTAAACCTTATTTCTTATTAACTTTTACCCCAGGAACATTTTTAAGTTGTTCTGCCATAAGCACCAACCACTTTCACCTATCTCTTCTATAATGTCTTGATACTATGGTTTGTAAGCTTCTACCCAATATATCATCTGCATGTAAGAAATATCATTTTGAGGGATGTTATTTGGTGATCTTAGTTTTCACATTTGCCCAACCATCTAATTTTTGCTCAGAGAAGACTGCCTATTTCCTTAAGCCATGGCACCATTGGCTCCTCCCCAAGACAATGATGTATTTTAGATGATAAACAATATCCACAACTTCACACCAGATAGGTAAATCAGCCTGCAGTCAGCAGAGCTATCAGTGATCTATTTATGGATCCATTTTTCCATGACTACATTTTCAATCACCAACTACCAGAAGCTCACTTCTGGGAAATATACAGTACTTACTTTTGCAAGAAGACCTGTTCGTCTTACCATTAATTAATATCTATTAAATGATTCTTTCTTTTCAAAGTAGCTCCTTCATTCCAAAGGACCCCACTTTTTCATGACTGCAGAGGAGCCATAACATTTGAAGGGAGGGTGCCATTATTTCAGCCACTCCCTTAGCTTCCTCATCAGCAACCTGTTTCAGAGAGACAATTGTGTTCCTTGAAACCTAAGAGTGCCTGGCACTGATCCCACACTTTGTGGGATCCCACGCATTGTGAGCAGAAATATGATTTATGTATGACAGGAAAGATAGATTGATGATAAGACAGATACCCTAACTGGGTTATTGCAAGCTGTCTTTCTCTTGATGGTTTTTCTGTGGGTTTGTCTATTGATAAGTTACTGAGGTAGATTAAATGGACAGTGAAGTTGCTTAACCCAACAGGAAGAATATCATCTGTAGAGTGTGAGAAGAGAAGTTGAAGGTACTGTGGCTCCCCTTCCCTGGAGGTTGTCCAGAAGATGCTGGATAGCACTCTGTTGAGGACATTTTTGCTTGGAGGCCTCTAGTCAGCAGAGCCTTCAATGATTGTTCCCCGTCTAGATGGTGCTGGCTTTTTCCAATTGCTGATGTGCCGAAACGCTGTCAGGCCATTTTGTAACATAAAGCATACAGTTTTATCAGTGTCTATGGAGATTCTCAATCATGGTTGTGCTAAGGTGCTTTTTCAAAAGGCAACTGGACTCAAAACTGAAGAAGCTTCTTGGATGAGGAGCATAGGAAAAAAAAAAGGAAGTCCTGCTGCCTTTTGAAACAGCACCTTTGGGACAGTTTATCAGCCTTCTCGCCTGCTGGCTTTGGAGGAAAATGAAGGCCAGAAGCAGGGATGACTCTGAATATTACACACGCCTCCCATGTAGCCCACTGAAAGCAAGCTATTAATAGGCAAAGCCCTCTGTTAGGTCCAAAATACAAACTCAGGGAGAAGTTCTGGAGGATTAATCTGATTCCAGGCGAGAGTTCAAAAGGTAAAGAACACTTTGGGTAGATCCTCTGTTCTACGCTGTGTGGAAAATGCCCTGAAGATGTTTTTCATCATTCTCTATGCATGCAAATATAATGGGGGAATGCTTTTAGAGTAAACCCTTTTAATCATATAGATGTCACAGGTTCACACATGAACCATAACCCAAACAGGAAGATGTCACCCCAGATGGAATGCAGCATCTTCCTCTCCCTGTTCCCTCCCCGGCTGCACTCTGGGTAAAGCTATGCATATATTGGGGTTAGACTGAAACTTAAGGCTTGTAATTTCTAAGTAGGTATGTCATAACAAAGCTTGCTAGTTGCTGGACCATGCAGTATTTTCTTGGTTTACTTTCTTGGAATACTTGTGATTCTTTTTGTTGTTTTCACACACAAAAAAGAAGTAAAACTCTGTTTGCTCTCTAATAAACTTTGCCTCGCAACAAAGTTTCCTCTGCATGGACATTAATTATCCTGAGGGATTCTTGGTGTTCTCTGAGCTTGGTTGTTTTCTTGCAGATGTTTCATTACCCAACTAGGCAACATCATCAGTGCTAGTAATGAAACACCTGCAAGCAAACCAAGGTCAGAGAATACCGAGTACCCCTCATTTCAACCGTGAGCTACAAATATTCTTTTATTTATTTATTTAGAAATTTTATATTGCTGCCTACTCACACATGGCAATTCAAGGTAGCTTACAGGATATAAAAAAACAATATATAAGAAATAAAATTAAAATAATAAAATAATAACTGAACCCCCTCATCCCACCCCGGCGACAATACACATTCATACCAGCCATTTAATGGGCTCCATCCCGCTTTGGGTTCCCCAGGCCCGTTGGCAGAACCAGGTCTTCATGGCCTTCCAAAAGAATGTCAGAGTGGGGGCCAGTCTAATTTCCGGAGGAATGATGTTCCAGAGGGAGGGAGCCACCATGGAGAAGGCCCTTCTTGTGGGTCCTGCTAGATGTATCTCCTTAGGGGACGGGACCCACAACATTCCTTGCCTCCCTGCTTTAATGGGTCGGATAGATGTGACCGGCAAGAGATGGTCCCTCAGATAACCTCGTCCCGAGCTATGAAGGGTTTTAAAGGTGACAACCAGCACCTTGAATTCCACTCAGAAGAAAACCAGCAACCAATGCAGCTCCCGCAGGGAAGGTAATATATGCGCACACCGAGGTCTGCACAAAACCATGCAGGCTGCTACATTTTGCATCAAATGGAGCTTCCAGATGCTTTTCAGGGGCCGCCCCATGTAGACCACATTGCAATAGTCAAGAGGGGAGGTGATTAGGGCATGAGTGACTGTGAGTAGGATTGTTGGTCCAGGAAAGGACATAACTGGTGCACAACCCGCAGTTGCGCAAAAGCCCTCCTGGCCACGACTGTCACTTGTTCTTTGAGCAGGAGTTGTGAGTCCAGGAGAACCCCCAGATTACGCACAGGGTCTGTTTGGGGCAGTGCCACCCCATCCACCAAGACCAAGGGTGACAACTCTCCATGGGCCAAAGAACCCCAAACCCAGAGTTACTCAGTCTTGCCAGTCACAAAGGTGCTTTTCCAGGAGGCAACTGACTTCCTTGTTTTTGGTTCTTTGAAGACGTTTTGCTTCTCAACCAAGAAGCTTCTTCAGCTGTGACAGGATAGTAGAATGGAAGGATTTATATTCCTTGCAGACAACTAGTCATTTGCATCCTTTTAGAGGGTCGTTGAGGCCACTTGGAGGTTTATCAGTGTCCGCAGGGTCACCTGAGTAGTTCTCCTGGTTCCTGTAGTCTGCAATTTTTTCCTCTGGAAATCCATTCCTACTCCATTCCAAGGGTTTTCATCCCAAATCGTATAGCCAAAAATCCTGTCAGAGCTGAAGAAGCTTTTTCAAATTCAAATCCAAATCTTTATTGTCAGTGCACAACATATGTACAACGAGATTGGTTGAGCTCCATCAGTGCACCTCCCCCAATACAATACAACCCACAGTGAAGACAGAAAATCCCTAACCCAATAAACCATATTAACAACCACCCAGCCCTATTGCACCACTGTGAACATGTTACACATTGCACCGGCCCTGCAGTCCATCATACTACATAGTTATGTGTCAGCGTCTCAGCGCTGACATAGAAAAGGGAGATAAGCCCTGAACTTTTGCCTGCTAAATCCCTTTGAAGCTCGATCTCCATGGAAATGAAGAGGGGGGAACATTCCTGTGAAATGACGAGACAAGAAGTCAGGAGAGTGACTTGGAAGACAGCCAATGAGAAGCAGAGAATTGGGGATCGGAAAGGGAGGGTTGGGGGGCAAAAGGTCAGTCTTGTCCGTACGAGTCATGATCCGGTTGCTGTGCTCGAATAAAGAGATTTCCTTAAAGATTGGCAGTTTGGAAATTCATTTATTTTGAGATAGCATTGAAGTCTGACAGTTATGTAGTATGGAGTCTGACAGCCCACGGATAAAAACTGTTCTTCAGCCTGTTTGTGCGGCTGGCTATATTTCTATATCTCCTTCCCGATGGTAGGAGGGTAAAGAAGTGATGACCAGGGTGAGAGCCGTCCCTGAGGATTTTCCTCACTCTTCGAAGGCAACGAGCCCTAGCGGTCTCATCTAGTAGTATCAGGGGACAGCCAATAATGTTTTGTGCTGTACTCACCACCTTCTGTAATGTTTTTCTATTCGCGGCTGTCAGACCAGCATGCTATACCATGATGCAATAAGTGAGGACACTTTCTATTGTGGATCGGTAAAAGGAGATCATCAGTTGTTGTTCCACCCTGTTTTTACACAAGACCCTAAGGAAATGGAGTCTCTGTTGAGCCTTTCTGACCACCTGAATTGTGTTGCTTTTCCAGGTGAGGTCTTCGCTGAGATGGACTCCCAGGAATTTAAAGAAGGAAACTCTTTTGAGTTTCTTGAATGAGAAGCAAAAAGTCTTCAAAGAAAAACCAAGAAAGTCCAGTTGCCTCCTGGACATCCATGACCTGGATGACTGAGAATTTCTATAGACTTTCAGTCTTGCCAGGGTTCAGTTTCAACCCATTGCTCCCCATCCAGCCCCTAACAGCCTCCAAGCACTGCGAGAGGGAGGTCACAGCATCGCTAAACTCACCATAGCTGAGACATACAGCTGAGTATCATCAGCATATTGATGATATCTCAGTCCATGGGGATGGATGATCTCACCCAACAGCTTCACATAGATGTTGAATAGGAGCAGAAAGTACCGAGCCCTGCAAGACCCCTCAAAGCAGTGGGCGCGGGCTGGATCTCTTGCCTCCTATTTTTTTTTTATTTTTTTTATTTATATGCCGCCCTTCTCCGGAGACTCAGGGCGGCTTACAATGTGCTCAGCAATATTATTAACACCGACTGAGAGCGGCCACAGAGGAAGGAAGTAAACCAGGACAGCACAGAGCTATCTCCCCACTCCCAACCCCCAAAGCAGCTCCAGAAGGATACCATGGTCTGTTAGGTTCAGCTTGTAGCTTACTCCTAACTTGTTGGTCAGGCAATATATCTGTTTCTTTAAGAAACAACTGAGCCACGGCTTCCGGTTTGCTGCTGGCCGCCGCCAGATGTTCCTTCGGGATCGTCAGCTTCCACTGCCTGTTAGAGCCGCCTTCACAACGGAATGGCGGCTCGAAAAAACTCCGTTTCCATGAGGAAACGGAGATAGAGCCGGCTGGGGTGGGTAGAACTCTCTGCATAGTCCCAAAAGTTTTTCTTTTACTTTTGGGACGAAGCGGATGAGCTTCCCCATATCCCCAGCCGCTGCTCCGGGCTTTGGGAGACCTCTGCTATATGCAGAGCCAGGCGACAAGAGCAAGCCTGCGAATTTAACAGATTGATTAAAGAAAATGTGAGCTGGACCTGTGATACAGAATCGCAAGTATTTTACTTATTTTATAAAAACTATTCAAGAGAAAAAGGGAAAGGAAAGAGGAAAAAAAAGGACTTTTAAAATGGCGTCTGCCGAGGCTTGAGAAGAGGCTGAAAGGGAAAGTCCTTCCGTTCTCTATTATTACAATGTAGCGGAATAAATACCACTGGCTACAATTGTAGACAAAACTTCGCTCCCGTGTTCTTTTTCTCTCTCTTTTTTTCCTGGGGATCGGATATTGCTTCTGGTTGGAAAGAAGTCTTTTTTTTTTTTACAAAGCTTGCCTGGGCGGAAACATGGCACTGAGACTTATAAAGTCAGACAAACAAGTAGTGGGGGGGGATTCCCCCACTAACAAGCTAAAGGAACAAGTTTTAAGTCTCCAGTCTCAGAAACCTGATTTTAATATAATAGAATTTCTCTTAGAGGAGATTGTAAGAAGGGATGAGATTGTGAATCAGCACCTTGAAAAATTTAAGCAGGAAATTAAAGAATTGGTGAAATCTAAGTTTGATTTTTTGGAGCGAAAAATTTTAAAAATGGCTAATGGCTTTTCAGAATTTATGATACAGTTGGATGCAAATACTAAGTTACTAGAGTCTAAAATGGAAGAAACTCAAGATAATTTGGACAATAGAATTCAAAAAATTGAAAATGATTTGATAAATATTCAAGATAATAGCTCAGAAGAAAAACCTAAAATGGAGGCTGATCAAAAGACTGGCAATGTAGAAAATTTGCAACAGAGGATTGAAAGAGAGGTTTTAATGGTACAATATAATTTCACTGAATATGCGATAAGACTGAGAGGTTTGCAGGAAAATAACAGAGATGATTTAAGGAAAATATCTTCTGAAATTCTAGCTGGGATTTTAAAGGTTCAACCTGAGGAAGTGTTTTGTAGGATTGACAGAGTTTACAGAATAAACTCCTGGATTGCAAAGCAAAGGCAATTGCCTAGAGATGTGGTGATTTATTTTACAGATAAAGAAATTAGGAATAACATTGTGCAAAATTCCTTCAATTCTAATTTGCAATTGTATGGAAGAAAGATTTGGATTTACAAAGAACTCCCACCTAAGATATTAACGGAAAGGAAGAAATTTGGTTTTTTGGTGACTGAGTTAAAAAAAAGAAATATTCCATTTAGGTGGGACGTCCCAGTTGGTATTATATTGAGATATCAAGGAGAAAGATACCAGTTAAATACTGTTGAAAGAGCGGAAGAATTTTATCAAAACATTTTGAAGATGAATTTAACATCTTTAGGCACAATACAGGATAAGCAGAAGGAGTTGGAAATAAAGGGAAAATATCGAATTATAGAGACTGTACCAGATAAATTGCCTTTGGATTTTTTGGATACCCCAGCCGGATTATATACAAATTTGAGAGAAGTGCCATCTGACTCTAACGTGATGACTTATCAAGTCAAAGACAAGTATGGATACCAACCAGATGATATACAAGGGGCAAAAAAGAAACACGAGATACAAAAACAAAACCAACAAGATCAACCTATAAAGCAGAATGAAAACCGATTAGTTGATATACAATCTGTAGAAAGGAAACCAGGATGGAAATTAAACCCACAAAAAGAAAAGAAAAAAAGAAATAGGTCGTACAAAAATAGAAATTTCTAAACCAAGCAACAGTGAAGCCAGTGACTTTAAAAAATGTATGAATATGTGAAAAGATAATGGAGGCGAAGTATTGGTTAATATTATCCTGAGGACAGTGACAGACCTCTGCATTGCCGTAATTCTGGGATGTGAAAAGAGCCTTAAACTGTTGGATTTGAATCATCTACTTTGGATTTTTTTTTTTTTTGTACGGATAAATACATTATAATTATCTTGAGTTACAAGGCAAGAGAGTTATGTTGGGGCATGCAGAAGATCTGGTTGTTACCCACTAGGATGATGGGAATCAATAATCCTGATGAAAGCCACAATTACAACTATATGGAATATAACTATAATGTCACTCGGGTGGTTGCTTTTACTTTTATATATATATGAGGATATTTACTACTGATGGGGGCAGATATGATTGAAGATTTTGAACAAACTGTTGCATCAGGAAGCTATGTTACCCTATTATGGATGATGGTCTTAATAATCCAGCGGAAAGACTTCAGAGAAGATATTATATGGACTATAAACTTAAAGTTATTGTCTTTTCTTTTTTATTTAGATATATTGTAATATATACGTATATATATATATTGTTTTCTCAGGTTTTCGCGGGTGTTTGTATGTAGGTCTTTGGTTATTCGGGTCTTCTCCCACGTAAAATTGGAAGTGTCTTGGCGACGTTTCGACGAAGTCTCATTCGTCATCTTCAGGCTGGTGTTCTTGGCTTCGTGCTTCCAGGAGCAATGTGAGATCGCAGCTGTCTCTTCCTTTTAACTGCTAGTGGGGGTGTGAGCTGATTGGGTGGGAACTTGGCTGTGTTCTGATTGGGTGGAGGTGTGTTCTGATTGGTTAGGGGCTTGGCTGTGCTCTGATTGGATGGGGGGTTGGTTGTGCTCTGATTGGCTGGGGGTGTGTTCTGTTTGGGTGGGGGCTTGGTTGTGCTCAGCTTAGTCTGAGTTGCAGGGGGATTTGAGCTGGTGAGCTGCGTTGTTGTTGTTTGGCTTCGTGTTTGTGGCCGTGCGAGCTCTTCATGGTGGGTGTCAGTCTGCTTCATGTATGGATTGGAGGGGTTTAAAGTGGCTAATGATGCAGCTGCGGTCTGGCTTCTAGTCCTTGGTCGTGGCTCATTATCAGTGTGGGTTTGAGTCTGCTTTCTGCGTGGATGTGTGGTGGTGACATCCTGTGTGGCTCTCGTGAGTGTGGGTCTGGTGTCATTCGTCGTGTTAGGGATTCGTTTGTCAATAAGGGCGGGTTTCCAGATGGCTGGTAGGCGGGAGGTATCGTCTCGTTTGTTCATGCTGTGTGGGCGTTTTTCTATCTCGATGGCTTCTCTGATTATTCTGTTGTTAAAGTGTTCAGTTTTGGTGATAGTTCTGGTCTTTTTAAAGTCAATATCATGTCCTGTGGCTTTAAGGTGTTGGACCAGGGAAGAAGTTGGTTCCTCTTTTCTGACTGAGTTCTTGTGTTCTTCTATGCGTGCACTTATTCGTCTGTTGGTTTGTCCAATGTATGTGGTGGGGCAGGCGGTGCATGGGATTTCATATACTCCTTGATTTTCTAACTCAATTTTGTCTTTGGGGTTCCTTAGGATGGTGGATATTTTTCGGTTTGTGCAGAATGCTGTCTTGATGTTATGTTTGTGGAGGATTTTGCTTATTCTGTCTGTGGTGCCTTTTATGTATGGGAGGAGGGCTTTGCCGTTTTCTTGTTCTCTGTCTTGGATTTTAGTGGGGGTTTCTTTTTGGATTAGGTTGGTGATCTTACTTCTTTGGAATCCATTGGATGTTAGTACGTTAGTGAGAGTGTGTAGTTCGGTTTTTAGGTGTTGTTCGTCAGCTAAGCGTTTTGTTCTGGAAATGAGTGTCTTGGCTACAGAGTTGATCTGGGCAGGGTGGTGGTGTGAGAGTGCGTGCAGATAGCGGTTTGTGTGTGTTTTCTTCTGATAGATAGTGTGTCCTAGGGAGCCATTGGATTTTCTGTAGACTAAGACGTCCAGGAAGGGAAGTTGGTTGTTCGCTTCTGTTTCCATGGTGAACTGTATTTTGGGGTGTAGGCTGTTGAGGTGTGTGAGGAAGTTGTCCAGTTTTTCTTTCCCATGTGGCCAGATTATGAAGGTGTCGTCCACATATCTGAGCCAGAGTTTGGGTTTGTGATCAGATTTTTCTAGAGCTTGGGTTTCAAAGTATTCCATATAGAGGTTGGCAATGACAGGTGAGAGGGGTGATCCCATGGGTGCTCCTTCTGTTTGTTTGTATTTCTGTCCATTATAGATGAAGTATGTGTTGGATAGGCAGTGGTTGGTCAGATCTAAGATGTGCTTGGGGGGGTTAACCAAAGACCTACATACAAACACCCGCGAAAACCTGAGAAAACAAATATCGCACCTCTACGGGGAGGAAATCCACCATCTGACCAGGACCTATGAAAAACTCGAAGTCCAAAGAGCTTCCATTTTATGTGACCTTGCATTCCTACGCAACTGCTGAGATCAAAATTTAATCCCCACAGGCTTCCAACTGAAATTCCACTCCAACTCTGCAGCCACCAAACGCATTCTGAAAAGAACAGAACTAGCCCTAATCAGAAATGAACTCCACAGAAAAAGATTCCTCCTAGACCGAATCAACAAGGATCTCCTCACACTTCACCTCAAACTCAGCAACAAGATCCACCCCGCACTTTGGGACAAATCCAAACAACTTGCCGTCTGGAGAGCCGAAACACAGACCACCCTCAAGACAGACACACACACCAACAAACTCCGAAGACTACAATAACGCCAGAAACAATCCCCTCCACCCTCACAGCCACACATGAAACAAACAGTGCATAACATCTCAGATAGGATCCTCACCAAAGCCGAAACCAATGTCCTTTCCAAAGGATTCAACTTTGCAGTCGCTCCCAAAAGCATCCCCACTGAAACCATTATATGCGGAGTTGAAACCAGCCTGACCAAAATCAACCCCGACGACGCAAACAGAATCAGACTCGAAATCACCAACATCCTCTGCACCAGCAAGCCACCCAAAAGTAACTTACCCAAAGAGGAACAGACAGCACTACTTAACCTGAAAGAAGACACCAGCATAATAATCCTACCAGCAGACAAGGGCAATGCCACGGTGGTTATGAACACATCTGACTACCAAACCAAATTAACCAACCTACTCCAAGACTCCATATACAAACCCCTAAACACAGACCCCACCACCTACCTGGAAAAAACCACCAGATCCAAAATAAAAGCCTCCCCCATCAGCGAAGAGATTCAGCAAAGAATCATTCCCAGAGAGAAATCATCCAGATGCCCTAAGCTTTATGGTCTCCCCAAGATACACAAAGAAGGAACCCCACTTAGACCCATAGTCAGCTCCATAGGCTCACCTCTACAAAACCTAGCCAAATTTCTCGCCAAACAACTACAGCCCTATGCAGAATCCATCACCTCATACGTAAAAAACTCATTCCAGTTCATAGACATCATAAAGCAATAAAACTTACAGCCCAGTGACCTACTCGTGAGCTTCAATGTCATATCCCTCTTCACCCAAGTACCAATCAAAGAAGCCTTGACAGTTATCCAAAACAAATATAACCCCCCCAAGCACATCTTAGATCTGACCAACCACTGCCTATCCAACACATACTTCATCTATAATGGATAGAAATACAAACAAACCGAAGGAGCACCCATGGGATCACCCCTCTCACCTGTCATTGCCAACCTCTATATGGAATACTTTGAAACCCAAGCTCTAGAAAAATCTGATCACAAACCCAAACTCTGGCTCAGATATGTGGACGACACCTTCATAATCTGGCCACATGGGAAAGAAAAACTGGACAACTTCCTCACACACCTCAACAGCCTACACCCCAAAATACAGTTCACCATGGAAACAGAAGCGAACAACCAACTTCCCTTCCTGGACGTCTTAGTCTACAGAAAATCCAATGGCTCCCTAGGACACACTATCTATCAGAAGAAAACACACACAAACCACTATCTGCACGCACTCTCACACCACCACCCTGCCCAGATCAACTCTGTAGCCAAGACACTCATTTCCAGAACAAAATGCTTAGCTGACGAACAACACCTAAAACCGAACTACACACTCTCACTAACGTACTAACATCCAATGGATTCCAAAGAAATAAGATCACCAACCTAATCCAAAAAGAAACCCCCACTAAAATCCAAGACAGAGAACAAGAAAACGGCAAAGCCCTCCTCCCATACATAAAAGGCACCACAGACAGAATAAGCAAAATCCTCCACAAACATAACATCAAGACAGCATTCTGCACAAACCGAAAAATATCCACCATCCTAAGGAACCCCAAAGACAAAATTGAGTTAGAAAATCAAGGAGTATATGAAATCCCATGCACCGCCTGCCCCACCACATACATTGGACAAACCAACAGACGAATAAGTGCACGCATAGAAGAACACAAGAACTCAGTCAGAAAAGAGGAACCAACTTCTTCCCTGGTCCAACACCTTAAAGCCACAGGACATGATATTGACTTTAAAAAGACCAGAACTATCACCAAAACTGAACACTTTAACAACAGAATAATCAGAGAAGCCATCGAGATAGAAAAACGCCCACACAGCATGAACAAACGAGACGATACCTCCCGCCTACCAGCCATCTGGAAACCCGCCCTTATTGACAAACGAATCCCTAACACGACGAATGACACCAGACCCACACTCACGAGAGCCACACAGGATGTCACCACCACACATCCACGCAGAAAGCAGACTCAAACCCACACTGATAATGAGCCACGACCAAGGACTAGAAGCCAGACCGCAGCTGCATCATTAGCCACTTTAAACCCCTCCAATCCATACATGAAGCAGACTGACACCCACCATGAAGAGCTCGCACAGCCACAAACACGAAGCCAAACCACAACAACGCAGCTCACCAGCTCAAATCCCCCTGCAACTCAGACTAAGCTGAGCACAACCAAGCCCCCACCCAAACAGAACACACCCCCAGCCAATCAGAGCACAACCAACCCCCCATCCAATCAGAGCACAGCCAAGCCCCTAACCAATCAGAACACACCTCCACCCAATCAGAACACAGCCAAGTTCCCACCCAATCAGCTCACACCCCCACTAGCAGTTAAAAGGAAGAGACAGCTGCGATCTCACATTGCTCCTGGAAGCACGAAGCCAAGAACACCAGCCTGAAGATGACGAATGAGACTTCGTCGAAACGTCGCCAAGACACTTCCAATTTTACGTGGGAGAAGACCCGAATAACCAAAGACCTACATATATATATATATATATATATATATATATATATATATATATATATATATATATATATATTTGTTTTCTCAGGTTTTCGCGGGTGTTTGTATGTAGGTCTTTGGTTATTCGGGTCTTCTCCCACGTAAAATTGGAAGTGTCTTGGCGACGTTTCGATATATATTAAATATAATATATATATATATATATATATATATATATATATATATATATATATATATATATATATATATATATATATTTAAGCAGAGTGGGTAGTGATTCAAAGATATTAAGAATTGTTGTGTATGGCAATTTTGTAGGAAAGTGGGTGAATAAGCTAGTTTACAGACTGATTAGTTTAAGAAAAGGGATGTTTAAGTGATATATTTAGGGGAGTGGAGGAAATGGACAGAGTTGAATAAATGTTAAATTAGGATTTATGGGGCAGGCCGCTTTAAAATGTTATATTAATATACACAAAAGATTAAATGTTAAAGCAGGATTTACTATATATTTTTAAAGCGGAAGGTGGTTTTGAAATGTTGTAAAATAATATATAGATAAAAGTTTGAAAGAGGAGAAAAAGGGCAGATTATTGTTAAATTGGGGGTTATAAAAATATGTTAAATTAGAAGTCATCATATAATGTCATAGTAGAATCTTTTCTCTTTCTCTTTTTTTTTTCTTTTTCTTTTTTCTTTTTTGAAATGTATGGTTAAAAGGGGATGTTATAATATTAATAATATTTCTAGTAAGTAAAGGTCAGTATTTAGAGGAGGGAGTAAGTAATCTGTTATGAATTAGGTTTTTTGTTATGAAGAAGTCACAGGGGTGAGGGGGGGGGTTAGGGAGGGGGAGGAGGGGAAAAGGGGGAAAAACTTGTATTTGAAAACTTTTTCAATAAAAAAAAAAGAAAGAAACAACTGAGCCACGTAATCAGGGTTTGCTGAACCCTGTAATTAGGCTACAGTGCATAAATAAGCAGCGCAGAGAAGCGTTCTTTGTTCCTGATTGATCCTGTTCCTGTTGCTTCCTGCGTCTTTCTGCTGATTGGTGTTAGACTGAATTGTTATATGGTACTGTATACCGAGAGTTACTAAAGTCTGTTTGCTTTGGTAAGGGAAGATACTTACTGGACTGATATTACTGTTTATGACCTTGGACTGTTTTACTTACACCGAGACTGCGTATTATCTTGTATATAAAGTATTTTTCTCACACGAGCTGCACGTTTATCTCCTTCCCTGTGTGTTTCTGCTCTGCTCGTTGCACAAGCAACAAATACTTTTTACACACACCCTAACATTGGTTATGGGCCCAGAACGTTCCAGGGCTCTTTAATTTGTTTTTGCGGAAGTGAGAAGTGCAGGCAGTGGGTGTAGTAGTCAAGATGATGGCTTTTGAGCAAGGTACAAGTTATTCTACCATAACCCAGTTGGATGGTACAAACTATGTTACCTGGTCCACAAAATGCTGTCTACTTTTGCGAAAAGAAGGACTGTGGGACATGGTTAATAATCCACCGGACATAACTGCATTGAATGTTGCTGACGAAGAAGATGCCAAAAAGATAGCGAAGTTCCACAGGGACAACGAGCGTGCTTTATGCATCATTGGCCTGACACTGGGAGACCAGCAACTTGTCCATTTCCGGGGCGAAGAGTCTGCTGCGAGGTGTTGGACAAAGCTAAAGAAGCTCTACGTTCGTGACTCTGTGGGTGTCCATATCTACCTGACACGGAAATTATTTCGCTTACATCTTCAGAAAGGAGGAGACATGATGGCTCACCTGGACTCCATGACAGGGCTTTTCCAGGAGCTACATGAGAAAGACCTTGTGTTTACTGAACTGCAGCAAGTTTATATTATTCTTTCATCGTTGGATGACAGTTATGACTCTTTTGTTTCATCATTAGAAGTATTGTCTAGAGATGAACTAACATTGGCCAGTATAACTGGTAGGTTACTGGATGAGGCCAAACGTAGGCAAGAACGAGACCAGTTAAGGATGCAACAGCAACCAAAAGTGGAAGCTGTATATGAGAATGTCAATATTGTTAAACGCTGTTATGCATGTGGGGCTAAGGGGCACATTGCAAAATATTGTAATAATAAGAAAGTGTCTGCTAGAAACTCTGCTAAACCCAGGAAAGGGTGTAATTTAGCAACCAGGTCATCTATTAATATAAGAGATGATTGGTGAGTGATTGATAGCGGTGCCTCTCAATCCATAACAAAAAACAGAAAACTGTTTCTAAACATGAAGAAAAGTACTAAAAAGGTCAAATTAGCTAATGGCTGGAATGTGACTGTAGCTGGGGAGGGACTTGTTCAATGTTCTATTAGTAAGCACCCTTTACCCATGCTTTATATCCCTAGTTTGAAATATAACCTTTTATCTGTAAAGTCATTACTATATTCTGGGTTTACAGTAACTTTTAAAAACAACAAATGTTTGCTGGAATGTGAAGGCACTGTAGTTACTGCTGAATTAGAAAATGACTTATTTGTCATTAGGGATAAGTCATTACTGTTAGTTCAGTCAAAAGCTAAATTTGGAAATGTAAAGCCGCATGATGAATGCGTACATTTACTACATAGAAGGCTTGGTCATCTGAATTTCAGGTTGTTGCATTCGACTGTTAAGCAGTCTAAAGGCATTAAGTTAAGGGCTTGCAGCAAATACCTGAACTGTAATACTTGTAACCAGCATAAAAGTAAAGTTACACCTGCAAACCGCTGCAATGGGTTTAAAACAACTAAACCTTTGGAAGTAGTCTTTTTAGACTTAATAGGGCCAAAGAAACCCAGTTTAGGGGGAGCATGCTATATTTTGAGTATAGTTGATCACTTTACCAGATATGGTTTTTGCTACCTTATGAAGTCCAAAAGTGATACGTTCCAATGTATCACAAACTGGCTTCATTTTGTAGAAAGGAAGCAGAAGTTTAAGGTGAAATGCATTGTTACTGACAATGGAACTGAGTTTACTAACCATCAGTGGCTAAGTTTTTGAAGGAAGCTGGGATACAGCATAAACGTTCTGCCCCTTTTCGGCCGGAACATAATGCATATATAGAACGAAGAGGCCAGGCCCTACAAGCTATGACTAGGACTATGCTGGCTGATGCTTGTTTACCTGATAAATTGTGGGGAGAAGCAATACTATGTGCCAATCATATTTTAAATAATGTGGTGCACTCCTCTACAGGAAAAATACCTTTTACTTTATGGCACGGGAGGAAGCCTGATTTAAGTTATATACATACTTTTGGTGCACCAGCCTGGGTGCATATACCAGTTAGTCAGAGAAGGAAGGACCAACAGAGAGCAAAGAAAATGATTTTTGTTGGTTATGAGGCTAACCATAGGTCCTATAGGTTCTGGGAAAAAGGAACAACAAAAGTTTTGTGTAGCGCTAGTGCTAAATTCCTAGAACATGAAGGCTGGGACAGGTTAGAAAAAGCAGACTATGGTTTTACAGATGTAGATGTTAAGATAGACCATATTCCTGATGATAGTTCATCTGAGATGGATGATAAACCATCTATTAAGGTTGAAGAACAGGAACAGGAATCAGGGTTAGGGGAGGATGAACCCAATATACCTGATATTAGTCCTGTTATGCCTAGACGATCTTCCAGGGACCGGCATCCACCAGATCGCTATAAAGCCACAGTGGTTTGCCAAGTAGATATCAAACCATCCAGTTATCATGATATAAAATTATATCCAGAAAAGGAGCAAAAAGCCTGGCAAGAGGCAATGGATAGAGAAATTGATTCATTGAAGAGGCTTGGTGTCTATGAAGTTGTAAGAATACCACCAAATGAGAAACTTATAGGCTGTAGGTGGGTCTACAAGGTAAAGAAAAGTGTAGATGGGGTAGTAACCCATAAAGCTTGACCTGTTGCACAAGGGTTCTCACAGACAGATAGAGACTATGATGAGGTTTTTGCTCCAAGTTTACGAGCGAGCACTTTGAGAACGATACTGGTTTGGGCAGCTAGAAATAAATGCTCTATTACTCATATAGATGTCGAGACAGCTTACTTGAACGCTCCGTTGAGGCATACAATATATATGAAGAAACCTCCTGGTTATGATACACAGGATAGCACTGAGTGTTGGAGGCTACAAAAAAGCCTATATGGTTTAAGGCAATCAGGTTACGAGTGGAAGCAATGTATAGTGCAGGAATTACATAACATTGGGTTCTATGAGGGCGTAGCAGATAAATGTCTGTTTAAAAAAGAACAGGATGGATGTGTTTCATTCTTGTTACTCTTTACAGACGACATTGCCATAATTACCAGAACTGACGCTGACGCCAGAGAGATTATCGGTCAGTTGCAAACAAAATTTAAACTTAGAAATCTAGGACATATACGGCATTATCTAGGGCTGGATATCCTGAAAACATCTAGAGGATTTAAAATTTCACAATCTAATAAAATCTGCAAATTGTTTGAAAAAATATGGGATGGAATTATGTAAATCTGCCAAGACTCCTATGACACAAGAATTCCAGGAGGATAGTTTGCAGAGTCCACAGTTCAGTAAAGAACTGTATCAATCATTAATAGGCAGTTTGTCGTATTTGAGTAACTGGACACGGCCTGATATAGCTTTTAGTGTTAATCAACTAGCACAATATAGTTCAGAGCCTACTGATAGGCATTGGCAAGCTGCAAAACGTATTCTTAGATATCTTAAAAGAACGTTACATTTTGCTATGTATTTAGAACCAAATGCCAATATGGTGTTAAAGGCATATGCTGATGCCAGTTTTGCCAGAAAATCTACGTCTGGAATAGCAATCATGTTGGATAACTGCCTGATTGGATGGAGATCAATTCGCCAGAAACACATCAGTTTGTCTACCATGGAAGCGGAGTTTTCTTGTCTATCACTTACATGTACTGAACTGATTTATTATAAACAGTTGATGGAAGATATTGGATTCAAAATGGACTATTCTATTACGGTTTATGAAGATAACCAGGCAGCCATTACAATGGCAACGAATCTTGCTGTAAAGACAAGGACTAAATACACTGATATACGTTATCTGAATGTTCGGCAATGTGTTAAGGATAACATGATTACATTGGAATATTGCGCATCAGAGGACAATATTGCTGATAATTTTACCAAAGCGCAAGGTGCCATTAAACACACCAATTGTTGTGAAAGATTTGGATTAAGAATCTGAAATGTAACTGATACCACTGTACAATGTATGATTCGGATGTGTATTTTTGTTTCTGTATCTATTGTGTATATTGTCCTGCCCAATGGGGAGAATGTTAGGTTCAGCTTGTAGCTTACTCCTAACTTGTTGGTCAGGCAATATATCTGTTTCTTTAAGAAACAACTGAGCCACGTAATCAGGGTTTGCTGAACCCTGTAATTAGGCTACAGTGCATAAATAAGCAGCGCAGAGAAGCGTTCTTTGTTCCTGATTGATCCTGTTCCTGTTGCTTCCTGCGTCTTTCTGCTGATTGGTGTTAGACTGAATTGTTATATGGTACTGTATACCGAGAGTTACTAAAGCCTGTTTGCTTTGGTAAGGGAAGATACTTACTGGACTGATATTACTGTTTATGACCTTGGACTGTTTTACTTACACCGAGACTGCGTATTATCTTGTATATAAAGTATTTTTCTCACACGAGCTGCACGTTTATCTCCTTCCCTGTGTGTTTCTGCTCTGCTCGTTGCACAAGCAACAAATACTTTTTACACACACCCTAACACCCTAATGGTTATTGAAAGCCACCGAGAGATCAAATAGAGCAAGGAAGGATGCACTATCCCATCCTGCGACCAATGCTGTTTCTGTCCCATATCCAGGCCTGAATCCTGACTGGAAGGGGTCTAGACAATACGTTTCATCCAGAAACCTCTGGAGCTGCTGTGTAACCCCCTTCTCAACCCCTTCCCCCAAAAGGGAAGATTAGAGACAGGTTGAAAATTATCCAAAAGGGTGGAATCCAGCGATGGCTTCTTGAGAAGAGGGCAGACCACACCCTGCTTAAAGTGCTCGGGGAACTACCCGCTCCTGTAAGAAAGCATTAACCACCACCAGTTTACTTGCATGTCACCTCCCAGGAAGCTTTCAGAAGCCAGGAGGGACATGGGTCTAAAACACAGGTGTTTGTGCGCATACCCCCTAGGATCCTGTCAACTTCCTCAGGAACAGGGTTCCCAGATAACAGGGCAAGAACCTATTGATTAACTACACCAGGGGTGTCAAAGTGGCAGCCCATGGGCCACATGCCTCACGTGCAGGCCACACCCACCCCACCTCCGCAAATGGGAAAAACATCACAAAATGTCACGTGACGGCAATGTGACATCGCAAGTTTGACATCCGTGCTATATGCTGAAACAAGTAGTAGCCAATGCCCATCAAGTCCCATCAGAATCTTCTCTTCTGAAGCATCTGGATACTGGTGACATCTCCATGGAAGAAGAGCCTTGGTAGTATAGTGGTCTAAGGCACCCTGTTATTAAGCTGGTTATTAAGACCAGCTGCCTGCAAATCTCGCCAAGGCTCAAGGTTGACTCAGCCTTCCATCCTTTCTAAGGTAGGTAAATTGAGGACCCAGTTGTGGGGGCAATAAGCTGACTTTGTATAAATATACAAAAGAATGAAGGCTATTGCTGAGCACATTGTAAGCCTCCCTGAGTCTCCGGAGAAGGGCATAATATAAATCAAATTAAAACAAAAAAAAAAACAAAAAAAACCCTGGTCCTTGGCAATCACTTTCAGTGGGGATGAGGAGAGGCACATGATTAAACCTTACCCTGACAACTCCACTATGAAGGCCCGTCTCCTTTCTTCCTCCCCAATGGATACAGAAGAGCCAAGGTACCCTTTCTACCTGGAAGTTCCTCACTGACTCCCCAATGGATGCTCTTTCCTCAACTGTAAGTGGCTTCTGAACAGCCCCCAGAAACAGCAGCAGCCTTGAAAGGAGGTGGCTGGTGGCCGCTGGGGAAAGAGTGGGCTCCCTGGAAACATACATACATCAAATTCACAGGGGAAAGCAACAGAAGGAAATCTCCTTTGAGCAAACTTTTGAAGAACAGCAGTTAATACCCGGGAGGAATTCCGATTCAATAATTTAATTTAATTTAATTTAATTTAATTTAATTTAATTTAATTTAATTTAATTTAATAATTTAATTTAATTTAATTTAATTTAATTTAATTTAATTTAATTTAATTTAATTTAATTTAATTTAATTTAATTAATTTAATTTAATTTAATTTAATTTAATTTAATTTAATTTAATTTAATTTAATTTAATAATTTAATTTAATTTAATTTAATTTAATTTAATTTAATTTAATAATTTAATTTAATTTAATTTAATTTAATTTAATTTAATTTAATTTAATTTAATTTAATTTAATTTAATTTAATTTAATTTAATTTAATTTATCATATTTCTATGCCACCCAACTCCCAAGGGACTCTGGGCGGCTTACAACAGAAATGGTTCAGAAATTTTCAAAAATGGTTGTTGAATTGTCCTTTCCTTAGTCATATCTCAGGCCAGTGGTTCTCAACCTTCCTAATGCCGCGACCCATTAATACAGTTTCTCATGTTGTGGTGACCCCCAACCAGGGGTGGGTTCTAAATTTTTTTACTATCGGTTCTGTGGGCATGGCTTATTTTGTGGGCGTGGCTTGGAGGTCATGTGACTGGGTGGGCGTGGCTAGCTGGTCATGTGACCGGATGGCCTGGCTATGTGTATAGGGACTACTCAGAGGACTGAAAACAGTCATTTCTGACAGATCCTCGTACTTTTGACTGGTCCTCACACTTATGACCATCCTCACATTTATGCCCGTGCAGCATTCTTAACAACCATGTCACTCATTTCACAACTGCTTCTCTTCACCATGGTGATAAGATAGGGCAAAAAACGTAAAATGTGAGGACAGTCGTAAATTCTAGAACTGGTCAAAAGTGCGAGGACCAGTTAAAAATAACTTTTTCAGCCCTCTGAGTAGTCCATGTGCACAAAAGGACTACCCAGAGGGCTGAAAAAAGTGATTTCTGACAGGTCCTCGCACTTTTGACTGGTCTTCGCACTGGTCATCATGCCCATTGTAGCATTCTTAACAACCGTGTCACTCATTTCACAACTGCTTCTCTTCACCATGGTGACAAGATAGGTCAAAAACGTAAAATGTGAGGACAGTCGTAAGTTTGAGGACTAGTCAAAAATAACTTTTTCAGCCCTCTGAGTAGTCCATATGCATAAAAGGATACAGCAATAGAGAGGGACGAAGGAAGGGAAGGGAAATTAGAGTAGGAGTGAGGGTAAGAGTGGGAGGAAGAGAGGAGGAGGAGAAGGAGAAAGGAAGAGGAAGTAAGCAGGAAAAGAAGGGGGGAAGAGAAAGTAAGAAGGAAAAAAAAGAGAGAGGTGGTAGGTTTGAGGAGAAAGATTGCTGTACAATAAAAAAGATGAAAGGGAAGAAAACCAACCCCAAACAAATATAAAGATATTAAGATAAAGAATGAATTGTTAAACTTTAAAGAATAAAAGAGAACAAATATGAATGAATAGCAATAATTAGAAACACACATACAAACATACAATGTATTTTCTTTGAACAGAGTATTTGGCCGGTTCACAAATTTAACCAGTGTTTAGTCATTTTAATTAAATTTACAATTTCTATATTTTCTTTTTGCCATATTTATTCCTCATCTTTTTTTAAAAAAAACCAATATTACCCTTCATCCTCATCTCTAATCTTAATCAAATTCAATTTTTCCCTTCTATTCTATATTATACCCCTTCCCATTGTCATCTATTTTTATATCCATCCTCACATTGGTTAATTATGTAATTATGTAATACAGTTGTTTAATACAAATTCAACATTTTAATATAAATCAATTAGTTATATAACTATCTTTTTTGTATATCAATCAATATGAACATGAATATTCCAATTATTTCCATTCAATCCAATTTCTTACAAATCAATTAATTAAATTTACCAATAATAATAAACCAAATAATTTCCCCAATATATTCCTCCAAACCACAACTTAACCATTTCTGCTTTCAACACAATATACAATTAATAGTATCTCAATTATTACAATTCCCTAGTTAAATAGAGCTTTTTTTCTTTTGTGTTTTAAAATCTCGAACCTCCTCTTTTGCCCTAAATTTCCCATTGTTTGCAGTTTTGCACCTACCTTTTTTGGTGAGGAAAAAGAAAAAGAAATCTCTCTCTGCCTCATTTTGTCATGTTGCAGCAAAGACCCTGCTTTACTTTTAGTTTCGTTTTTTCAGCATAGCTAGGGGAAAAAAAATCTGCTCCTCTCTTTGCAGCTAGCAACAGAACCCTCCACAAAACAGCTGAGAGCAAATCAGCTGAGAGTCCGGAGGCTGATCAAATCAACTTATGGTAATTAACCTATGCTGAAGCTGAAAGGGGCTGTTTGTTTCTATTTTTGCAGGCACCGGTCTTCTCATTTGTTTTCTTTTAACACTGATCAGCTGTAGGGTGGCCCTTTGAAGCCCCTCGGCAAGAATTTAAACCGTTTGTTTCCCTCTAGCCATAAGCTGGGACTCAGGAGGCAGCAATAGATTGAGAGTGGGCGGGGTAAGCGAATGGTGAACGGCAATCCAACAGAGGCAGAGGGTGAGAGTGAGTGAAGGCGTGGGGGGGGGGGGCGAGAGAGGGCTTTGGCGACCCCTGTGAAATGGCCGTTTTTTTTTAATTTGATTTATATGCCGCCCTTCTCCGAAGACTCAGGGCGGCTTACAATGTGCTCAGCAATAGTGCTTTGGTTTGACCCCCAAAGGGGTCACGACCCCCAGGTTGAGAACCGCTGTCTCAGACTCTCTGGCTCTGCTATTGTTTGGTAAGCCTCAAAACGCTCCGCAGAATAATGTTGGCAGCTGACTTTTATCTGCTTCACAGGCCAAGATTGAGTAATCAGTAATGAGCTGATTAATGGACCTTCTGAGCCTTTAGGACAAGGAACACCAGGAGGTGGGGAGAGAGATGCCCACGGCTACCACTTCAAAGTTCCCAGGTGCCCAGCCCTTCTGGTCAGGGTCAAAGAGAGTGCCAGTGAATGGAGGGGGTGTGTGTGGATTTTGGAGTTGCTCTTCCCTCTCCCAGGCCGCAGCTGCAGGGCTCAGGATCAAGAGCCAGGGAGGTCCTGTTTTAGCAGATCGGCCCTTTGATCAGCTGATCAATCATCCACCCCAGCGATTTCTCTGCTTCAGCTTCATTCCGGAGGAGCCACAGTTTTCTCATGTAGGAAGAAATATCCTTCTGGGTTCAGCTCCAAGTGGAGAAAAAGACACTGGAAACAAGGAGACTACTTGGAAAGATGGTTTAATGGTGGACAGGATCACATGGTTTGAGTTCCTGAACAGAAAAGAGCTGAGATGCTGAGCGTGCCTTGGTTTTATGCCCTCTCTGAGCTTTGAACTTCCTGGGGCACAGGAAGGGTATCCTGATTGGTTGTCAGACTCCCAGGGGGTAGGGGTTTTAGCTAGCCTTGCTGGCTGATGTAATCTTCCCAGGTGCCATGTGGGGAGTTTCTGTTGCTAGATGGGTCCTATTGTGTTGCAGATGATGGTCCATTGACAAAGATTGAGTTTCTGCCTCTGGTCCCTTGACAAAGAGTGGGGGCAGGAAGATGGGAGCTGCTTCGTCTTTAAAACATGCTTCTCCATTTCTCATCCAGGGAAACATAATATTCTGCCTTTTTAATATTTCCTAAAATACTTCATTCTTCTAGGAAAGGGGTGGGTGCTAATATCCTACACTCAGTAGCAGCACTAAAGGAGCGGCCTTGCCCCATCTCGGCCGCCTCAGACCTCCGCCTGCTGCTTTCCCATTCCAGAAGCGGGCCAGGCCAGCTCGGAGCGGCAGCCCTGGCTCTCTCTAAGAGGACACCAGAAGGCAGTGGGCCTGGCTAGGTTTGCCTTCAAGCAGCAGCGAGAGAGCAAGAGTTCTGCTTCCAGCACCCAGGCGAGCGCCGCGGGCTGCCTGGCCAGCGGAGGCGGAGAGAGAGAGAGACGCCCAGGCCGGGAGCTCAGCAGTCTCCTGGGAAGAGGCCAGCTTGGCGCAAGGTTGCCTCCGCTCAGCACAATCCGGCGCAGGCTCCGGCGGGCGCCGCTTGCAGGAAGAGGACGCGGACCTGCTGCTTGCTCGGCAAAAGGTCCCGCGGGAGCCTAAAGGGGTGGAGGGGGGCGGCTCCGAGGGCGGGGCGGATCGGGCCGCCTGGAAAGCTCGCCCGCGCCCTCCGCTGCCGGAATCCCGCCGGGAGCCCCAGGGAGTCTTTCGGGGAAACCCGCGTGCCAATAGGCAGAGTACTACAACTCCCACAATTCCCGGCCGGTGCGGTAGAAGCACCCGCAGAGGCGGCTAGAAGTTCGGCCAGGAAAGTGCCGCTCCGCGGAGCCGGCACCAGAGCGTGGGAAGCGAGCCATTCCCGTCCCTGGGATCCTTCGCCCCCGCCCCGCCAGGGACACACCTGAGCCTGGAGACCTGCAGCCGTTTCCCTTCGCATCTTCTCCGGCGCTTGACCCGCAGGGGGGGGAGGGGCACGTGGCCCGAACTCGGACAGGAAGGGTCCGCCGAAGGACCCCCGGGGATGGGATGAAGGAGCCGCCACTCACCCCTCCCCACAACTAAAAGGGAAAAGTGGGGGGGGGAGCCAAGCGGGGTCGTATAAAGCAGGGGTTTTCAACCTTGGCAACTTTAAGACTTGTGGACTTCAACTCCCAAAGTTCCTCAGCCAGCTTCAACTCTGGGAATTGAAGTCCACAAGTCTTAAAGTTGCCAAGGTTGGAGACCCCTGGTATAAAGGGACCATCGAGCCTCAAAGTTTCTGGGCGGGTCCAACTGCGATGCTGCTTTGAATCCTGATGGAGGGTCTCTGGATCCCCCCCCTCCGCGCCCCTGAGCGGGGAAAGGGAGGGGCTGTCGGGGGTGGTGGGACATCTCCAACCTTTTGCCCTCCAAAAAACATTCTGAGGAGGGGGCATTTCAGAATCCCCCTGCCAGGCTTTCTTTGGAGGGTGCAGAGAAGCCAAACAGCTGGGCAGAGACTTATTGGAACCACGCCAGTTGAATTTTCCCTAAATTTGGCATGAAGAAAGAAACTAATAATCAATATATCCTCTCCCAGGTTTTGTGCAAGTGTTAAAAGGCAAATTGTTTCCATTCATGGCAATTTAAAGATGAAAAAGAGATGATGCTATGCAAAAAAAAAACCAAAACCAAAATGTTTACATAATATTCAAATATTTACCAAATACATGCAATCTTGACCATTGAGGGGAGGGGGGGGACATATCTGAGAATAAACTCAAAACTTGGTGACACAAATTGAATATGGAAACAGATTAGTTTTGAAAACTTCCAGTGATGGAGCGCCCACAACTCTGGAAGACAAGCTGTTCCAATGTGTAATTAATTGTTTCAGTGTCAGAAAATTTCTCCTTACTTCTAGATTGGTTCTCTCTTTCACAAGCTTCCACCCATTAGTTCTTGTCTTGCCCTCTGGTGCTTTGGGGGAAAAAAACCTGACCCCCGTCTTCTCTGGGACAGTCCTGCAAGTACTGGAAGACTGCTATTGTGTCACCCCTAATCTTTCAATAGACTAGATACACCTAATTCCTTCAACCACTCATCATGCAATTCAGCCTACAGACTCTTTATCACTTTATCATAATACATATTATTACAGGAGGCCGTATTATTACATTAGTATTTTGTATGAAACCAAAGCTGGGGCTCTTCATAGGAGTGCAGAAACCAACTTCTTTGCTGATAAAGAACCGTCCACCTTGGCATCAAACTCTTCCTGGTGGCAATGCCAAGTTGTTTTGCGAAGGCCTAAATGATACAGAGTGCTTTTCCCTATCCAATAATGCAAAGCTTGCAACCATATGAAAAGCAATCCCATTCACCTCTGAGGAGCATAGTTGTTCGGTTGCAAATATGCTCAGAACAAGGTTCTAACAGTCTCTTTTGAAGTAAGGTTAATGGAGTAATGAAAAATAAAATCCTTCTGTATTATTCTAGATGCCTCTTGGTCTACCAAAGTTCCCACGGCATTAAGTATTCTTTTGGTACTTTGGGAAATACTCTGATGCAATTGAAATTAATATTACTTTGTGTCTGTAATCTTACGAAGAATCCAGGAAAGTGCTGTGCACACATGAAGCTCTTTACAAACATTAATTAAAAGCTTCACAACATTTACATGGATGCATATTACTAGCCTCTTCTCACAGAAGCAGAGCAAAAGCAATCAGGAGATTTAGGACTGCTAACTGGAAAAATTCAAGGTCGTCAGCCAAATTTCCTGCCTGGTGGGGCAATTGCTTCCTGGGTAACGCAATGCAGGTGGGGAAAAGAGGATCACTCAAAGACAAGAAGAGACAAAGGTGCCCAGTGTTTCCAACAAGAGTGAGTTAATGACAATGGAGGGTTAGTCATGCCAAATCTTATCATTTATTTTGTGGAGTCCTACAATTTCAAAGGATGTTGAGCAATTGGAAAGCTGCCAAGAAGAGCAGCCCAAGACAGGGAGGATCTTGCAGGCTAAATCCAAGAACGAATGCTTAAGGGGGTTAGTTAAAGGGATGCTCCAGAGAAGAGGATGTGGAATTCTCTCCCTTAGTGCTTCAAGGTGTGGCAAGAACCAGCAGGTAGGGGAGAGAGATCCAAGCTTGAAACACCGGGCAGAGGGATTTTCTGATGGTGGGCTATAAAGGAGTGAAACAGCTGATTTGGGGTCAGGGATGTTCCATTGCTGGAGGTTTCCAAGCCTTTAGTCTGGACTGGACTGGATGACCTGCAACCCCCTCCAACCGTCCGATCCCCTGGTATAGTCCTGACTTATTAAAATATGCCCAGGCCGCTAACTACATCTATTCTCAGTGAAACAATTGAGTAGCCTAATGCAGCAAAACTTAATAGGGTAAACATAATCCGGATAATATAGTAGTGAAGTGATCCGGATCTCAAACGTATCTGTCTATCCGTAGCCATTCTCCCTTTCTACAATGAGGCAAACTCGAGAACTTCCACAGATCTCTTGAGGAGAAAGCAACATCCCAGCACAATTTGGTGGCCTGATCATGTTTTATTTGTTCAGATTTAATTTATGTTCACCTTTCTGCTTACTTAAAGTCTCAAGGCAGCTAATAGAATTGGTGTTGTTGGTGACAGTGATGACAACGACAAGGGCGAGATCAGCATTCAGGCATTTTGCTGAGTAGGAAGCCAGCCAGTGCTCAGCTGTTGGCCCAAATATCACACTCAACACTGTGCCTTTGGGAAGAGGTGGGAGGGCGAGATGAGGAGCCACAGGCGGTTGCTTCAACTGCACACATTTCAACAAGTGGCCTGGGAAAGTGATTTCTGGAGTATTTACATTTGGGGGCACCAAACGCTCATTGGCTCTATTGCATAATAGAGCAATAAGGTAAAGGTTCCCCTCACACATATGTGCTAGTCGTTCCTGACTCTAGGGGGTGGTGCTTATCTCCGTTTCAAAGCCGAAGAGCCAGCACGGTCCGAAGATGGTCCATGGTCATGTGGACGGCATGACTCAGCGCCAAAGGCACATGGAACGCTGTTACCTTCCCACCAAAGGTGGTCTCTATTTTTCTACTTGCATTTCTTTAAGTGCTTTCGAACTGCTAGGTTGGCAGAAGCTGGGACAAGTCACAGGAGCTCACCCCATTACGCGGCACTAGGGATTCAAACCACTGAACTGCCGACCTTCCGATGGACGAGCTCAGTGTCTTAGCCACTGAGATGATCTGAGGCGATCCCATTGCGAACCGATAGTAAAGGTAAGTAGAACCCACCCCTAGTCCCTAGGGTATATACATATATCAGAGGCTTGAACCTCCCTCCAGATCGGCCACTTGCTTTGCAAAATCCCTTCTCTCTCTGCTGGGTTCAAACATGGGGGTGGCAGTGGAACCGGTGCACTTTTTTTTTTTTTAAAGATCCCTGACTGGATGGGGGGAGGAATTTTGTGAACTGTGAGCTGGCATACATTAATCTGTGAGGATTAATTGAAGTAAGGGACAGTGCTGTCCTTCCCCCCACCCCAGTCCCACCCCCATTACCTCAGACATAAAGAAATCAAGAGAAAAAGAAACAAGACCATTAATATTTGGCTTCATCCATCCTTGTCCTAGGGGCTCTCCTTGCCCAGACTTTGGACCCCTCCCCCCAATGAAGCAGTCAGGGCCATTCTGTGTCTCATCAGTCATCCGCCTCTTAGAAATGTCTCTGCCATTTCTGAAAGTGGTGGGACTTTCTTTCACAGGAAGACAAACCTGCTGGTTCCAGGATCTAGGTCTGAGGGAACAGAATAATGTCTAGGCCAGAATGGGGCCTTTTTGGTCCAGCGACCAGACAAGTTCATTCAGGAGTGGGCAAACAGTGCTCAGCTGTTGGCCCAAATATCACATTCAACACTGCCTAAAACAATAAAACAAGTGCTCTTGTAAGGCCTTGCCTCTCCAATCTTCCCAGGAAAGCAGGACTCTTGAAACTGCAGTGGTTCCAAAAGGAGCTTTTATTGGAAGGTTTGTGATAACAAGAGATCTAGCAAGAACCGAAGCTTCTCACTTAAAACCAGCTATTTAAAGCAATGCTAAGCAAACCCCTCCCACACTACAAGACATGTGGTCCTGTTCACCACTAAGCCATCTTTCCAAACAGCCTCCATGTTTCCAGTGTCTTTCTTCCCACTTGGAACTGAACCCAGGTGAACATTTCTTTCAACACGTCCAACAATCAGGATCCTCATTTTACTGACCTCAGAAGGATAGAAGGTTAAGTCAACCTTGAGCCAGTGAGACTCAAACTACCAAACTTCTGGCAGATAGATGGATAGATAGATGGATGGATGGATGGATGGTTGGATGGATGGATGAAGGGAGGGAGGGAGAGAGGGAGTGAGGGAGAGGGAGATCTTCTGCTATAGACTCATTTAAGCTCTGATAATAGTGCAATTTCAAGAGAACATAGAATCATAGTGCTTGAAGGGACCTCGGGAGGTCTTCTAATCCAACTCTCTGCTCAAGGCAGGAGATCATACCATCCCAATCCAATAGTTGTGGAATCTGTTTTTGAAAATCTCCAGTGATGGAGCAACCACAACTCAGAAGGCAAGCTGTTTCATTAATTAATTGTTTTGTCAAGAAATTCCTCCTTATATTTTAGGTGGGATCTCTATTTAACAAGCTTCCACATGCTACTTCTTGTCCTACCCTCAGTTGCTTTGGAGAATAGGTTGACCCCCTCTTTTCTGTGACAGCCCCTCAAGAACTGGAGGACTATCATGTCACCCCTGTCCTTCTCTTCGTTAAACTAGACATACCTAATTCCTTCAACCGTTCATCTTATGGTTTAGCCTCCAGACTCTTCATCATGTGTGTTACTCTTCTCTGCATAATGTCCAGAGTTCCATCATCTCATCTCAGTGGAAGTGTTCTTAAGATGAAAGGGTTAGGCTAGTATGGACAGCCAGACATTCGGGGTGAAATCCGATCGGTTCAGACTGGTTCAGGCAAACCAGTAGTGGACATTTGGCCTGGGTCAAGACCACTGGTTGGCCACACCCCTGAACCAGTCCTTCGGTCGCTGCTCACTCGCCTCGCCCCACCCAGTCTCTGCTCTGCAGCTTGCCTGCCCGAAGCACTGCACTGAAACTCAGCACTGCACTGAGTGGCCCTGATCTGCCTGCCAGATAAGCCTGTGAGTTGTGGCCTAGCTAGCTGCCCCTGCCCTCCTCCACTATCCCAACCTGCCTCCCCTAATCCCTTCCCCACAGCCCACAGCCCTGCCATGCTTCCCTGCCTTCCACATGGCCTTCCCGGCATTACTGTGGCCAGCTTGCGAAGGCAGGCAAGCAGAAGACCATGTGGCAGGCAGGCAAGCATGTCGGGTCTGCGGGAAGGGAGCTAGCAGCCCACAGTCTTACCATGCTTGCCTGCCTTCCACGCAGCCTTCCCAGTGGTCCCCCACACCCGCTTGCCTTCCTAGGTCGGTGTCCAGCCCAGCCCAGCCAGTGGGTGGGCGGGCAGCCCTTGGTGGAAAGACACTGCACTGGGGCTGAGAGGGGTGGCAGTGCTCTGGGAGGGCAGGCAGACGTTCCGGGGCTACTGCACATGCACCCGCAGCGTTTCTGCAAAGGCAGAAGCCCCCCCCCCCGCAGGATGATCCAAAGAGGGGAGGGGGATGCTGCAGAAAAGTCCGCCTTCCACCCGGGCCTGCGTGCCTCCCGTGCTGGCTCTGTGGGGCTTGGGGCTCCAAAGCAGCCCACTGGCTTCCCACCCAGCCACCTGCCTGCTCTCTTTGCAGATTGGCCCAGCTGACCGCCGATACCACTCCTGGAACTCGACCCACGGAGTCTGGCGCTCCAAGGGATGGAGGCTCGGCTGCGGCACCACTTCCCGCCAGCAAAGAAGCAGATTGAGGGGTGCGGAAGCTGCACAGTGAGAGGGCCAGCCCCAGCTGTGCCACCACGGAGCCTGCGGCAATTTCCCTTTAGCCTGGGCGGCAGCACTTACCCAGGTGGGCTAGTGCAGGTAGCCCTTCATCTTGGCAAATGCCAGGTTGCCACACTTGTAGTCACGCAGCCGGGCAGAGTGGGACATGGCGCAGGCGGAGAGGCCAATGCAGCCCCCTCTGAGGCCACCCTGGCCCAGCGATCGCTGCACCTAACCAGCAACAGGTGCGCTGGGGCCGCCATGCCCGCTGTCTCCATGTGCTGCACTTGGAAGGGGCCGCCACTGCCGCTCTCGCTGCCCTCCCTCCCTGCCTGGCTGCAGATGTCCGCCTGCCCTCCCAAAGCACCACCGTGCTGTCGCCGTTCACTTTCTTCCTTCTTCCACCACGAAACAAAAGCAAACGGTGGCGGCAGTGCTTCAGGAGGGATAGCCCCATGTAGAGAGTGTTGCAATACTCCAACTGTGAGATGACCAGGGCTTGATTGACTGAGCACAGGGACTCCCAATCTGGGAAAGGGAACAAGTGGTACACAGCACTAAGATGTGACTCTCCTAGCCATGACTGCCACCTGCCCATTGAGCCAGAGTTAGGAGTGCAGGAGACTCCCAAATTGCACACCAGGTCCATCTGGGGTAGTACAACCCCATCCATAATTAAAGATGTTGGCTTTAGAATCCAGAGTTCCACCCACCCAAAGCCACTCAGTTTTACCAGAGTTCAGCCAAAGTCTGTTGTCCCCCATCCAGATCCCCACAGTTTCCATATACCACAAGAGGACAGCAACCTCTTGGTTGTACAAGGGTTTGAGGCACCCTGTTATTAAGCTGCTTAAGACCAGCTGCCTGCAATTATTGCAGGGTTCGAATCTCGCCAAGGCTCAAGGTTGACTCAGCCTTCCATCCTTTCTAAGGTAGGTGAAATGAGGACCCAGTTTGTGGGGGCAATAAGCTGACTTTGTATTAATATACAAAAGGATGAAGGCTATTGCTGAGCACATTGTAAGCCGCCCTGAGTCTTCGGAGAAGGGCGGCATATAAATCAAATTAAAAAAAAAAACGGTATCACTTGGATTACCAGGGGCAGAGATGTAAAGTTGTATTATCAGTTTACCATTTTTATCGCATCCCATGATGATGGATGATCACACCCAATGACTTCATATAGATGTTAAAAAGGAGTGGAAAGAGTACCGAGCTGTAAAAGAACCATGGTAGTGCAATGGTTAGAATTCAGTATTGCAGGCAAATTCTGCTGTCTGCCAGCAGTTCGATTCTGACTGGCTCAAGGCTGACTCAGCCTTCCGTCCTTCCAAGATCAGTAAAATGAGGACCCAAATTGTTGGGGGCAAGGCTGTCTCTGTGAACCACTTGTCAAGTTCAAAGCACACTTATGCTGTTGCAACCATTATCGCTTCTCAGTTTGCCAAAGAACCAGGTGAGATGGAATGTAGGCTCCAGACATCAAGAAGATGAGCTGTGAGAGCCAAGGACACTTCAGTAGGTGTTTGCCAAGACTATAGACTTTTTCTCATAACAATATTGGACACTCGATTGGACAATGTGACCTGCACTAATAGGGAGAGGGAGAATTCTATTCTTTAATTATATGGGTTTAATTAATGGGAATTAGATAGATCTGGTTTTGCCCTCATTAATGCTGAAATTATGTACTCAATAAAGATTTGCATTCAGAGACTGCAATATCTTGACCATGCTTGCTTTGATTGGGTTCATCAGTTGGAGGGGCTGTAAAGCACTGTGAAGCAGTATATAAGTGTAAGTGCTATTGCTATTGGTGTGGGCTACACCACAAAGGAGCGGCTATGGCCCGAATCTCTCACTCCCCATTAACACTGATTGGGACCAACCTTGGAACACATGAACGTTATTGACAAACTTAAAGTCGGCATTGGGAGCGGCTGCCTCCCAACGCTCTTTATACAAACTCAAAATAAGCCGGGCGCACTATTAGCCAATCGGCGTTGCTTCCACCCTCTTTTGGGATGGCGGCCGATGACAGCTCCCTACACTGCTCCGGCCACGGGGTGACTGTCCGCCTTCGAGTATGGGACTAACACCAGCCACCTGCCTTTCACCAACGTGCACAGCTAAGGTTAGTAGTCACACACCCCCACCACCACCAGACATCGTTGCAGCAGCTTCTTGGATTCCTTCATTTGGCAGGATGTCCCCCTTTCAGCAACGAATCTGCAGACTCCCCTCCCCACACTATGTTGAGACAGCTTGACTCTCGACAGCACCGTGAAGCAGTATGTTATGTCCTTATAAGGACACCCACCCGGATTGGCTGCCAGCCTTGGGCAGGAAGTTTGAATAGCTGTCTTAGGGGCAGTGCGTCTGCCGGAGAGACTATAAGGAGAGCTCCGGCAGCGCACAGTCAGTCTTGTTACTGTTGCAATAAAGTTACTAAATGTATCGAGCTGGTCACGTCTTCCTTTCCCTGCGCCTGATCTAACACTGGCGATGAAGGACTAGAGGAGAGAACCTGAACAAGACGCGGGCACGATCGCCTAACCAAGCTGAAGTCACCCAACTGCAGCATCCTACAGAATGGCAACCCCGCAAGCACCTATCGCTTCACTGAATCCATTCGACCCGGCAAGAGAGAAATGGAGGTTGTACATGGTCAGATTCCGGCAATTCCTCCGAGGAAACGGCTACCAGAACCTTGACGATGAATGCAGGAGAGCCCTATTCCTAGCCCACTGCGTCTAACACAGTATATAAGTGTAAGTGCTATTGCTATTGGTGTGGGCTACACCACAAAGAAGTGGCCATGGCCCGAATTTCTCACTCCCCATTAACACTGATTGGGACCAACCTTGGAGAAAGAAGCCAAACCAGTGCAAAACTGCTGCTACCCCAAACCAATAGCCGGCCCAAAAGGTCCCCATGGTCAATAGCAGGGGTGGGCAAATGTGGCTTTTTTACAACCTGTGGACTTCAACTCCCAGAATTCCTGAGACAGCTTGGCTATCTCAGGAATTCTGGGAGTTGAAGTCCACAAGTTGTAAAAGAGCCACATTTGCCCACCCCTGGTCAATAGTATCGAAGCCTCCTGACAAGTCAAGGAGACCAAGGATGGCTGCACTACCACCATCCCCCTCTCACTAGAAATGATCAACAAGTGTAACCAGTGCTGATCCCCTCCCAGAGCCAGGCTTGAAACCTGACTGGAAGAGTTTAGATAATCTGTTTCATCCAGAACTCTCCGAAGCTGCCATGCATCTACCTTCTCTACCATCTTTCTTTAAAAAGGAAGTTGAGAGATTGGATAGAAGTTGTCCAGACAGATGTTTTTTGAAGAGGAGGTGAACCCGGGCCTCCTTGAAAGGTCCCAGGAACATCCCTTCCTGCAGTGAGTGAGGAATTTATCACTGTCTGAACTCCTCTGGCGATCACCATCCTGAAAACTTTAATCAGGGACTTAAGGAGAGTTAGGGATCTAATTGATAGTGACTTTGTACGGTATTCTACAAATTTCTCTGCACGCCTCTGAAGATAATCAGCTCAGCCCCCTGGGTTTAATATTTAATATTTTAATATTATTATTTAAAAAATTAAAAAGGAAGATAAAAACTAATACAAACAAATGCTAAATATTAGTATTACTTAATATAAATCTATATAAGAAAAAGAAAGAAATCTCTTCCGGTTGGCGCCGCCGTTGGCGCTAGACAGTCCCTTCAAGACCGCCAGCCCCACTGCCCATAAAGAGCCGCCTCTACAGCTGAGAGGCGGCTTGAAAAACTCCACAATCCAGAGGAATCGGGAGGAGAGCTGGCAAGACAAGGTAGAGCCCCCTACGAAGTCCCCAGACTGTCTTTTTTGCTTCTGGGGAGGAAGCAGGGTGAGGCTCCCTATACAGCTCGCCGAGGCTCCGGACTCCGGGGACAACTCTGCATTTTGCAGAGCCAGACGACGCGACCAACATAATGAGCGAAAGCCAAGAGAATCTCCAAAAATAAGCAGGGTGGAATCTGGACTTGAAATTCAAACTGCAAGTATTTTGATTAGCCCTGTGAATGAATTTAACAACTGAGAAAAAGTAAAAGTTTGTTAAAATGGCGTCCGGCTTTAGCAATAAGGAAAGCTGAAAGCAAAAGTGGATTTGCCTGAGTGTCTAATGTGCTACAAAGTAACAAAAAGTAACAGCGCTGGCCAGAAGAAAAGGGAAAAGTTTTTTTAAAAGTGATTTGATCCATTCCCTCTCCCTTGAGACTTGATTAAAGCTGGGGAAATTTCTGAAAGGATTCTGTGGTGAAAAGGGAGGGAGGACCTCCTTCTTAGAAAGAATCAGTCTGCGTGGTAGAATGGCTTCAAAGCAGACAAAGCCAGCTAAAGCAGCAGGGCGGGGTTCCCCCACTCATAAGCCACAAGATCAGCCTTTAAGTTTGCAGACACAGAGCCAAACACAGGAGTCTGGTTTTAAAGATTTGAAGGAATTTATTGCTGTGGCTCTGAAGGATCAAAATGAAGTTTTGGACCAGAAATTTGAAAAATCTCAACAGGACTTTAAGGAGGTGGTTCAAGAAAAGTATGACAAGATGAAATGGGATATATTGACAGTTGTGACTGGCTTGTCAGAAGTAGTTGTTCAGACTTCCGGTTTCTCTGCCTTCGGCGACGGCGGTGCCTTTCGGAGCTCCGCCAGCCCCGCCGCCCGTAGAGCCGCTTCGCTACTCAGAAGCGGCTTGAAAGCTTCAAAATCCTAAGGATTGAAGAAGTAGAGATCGCAGGGTACAGGTTGAGCCCCCGTTGTCCCCCAGGGAATTGTTTCTGGGGAGAGAACGGGTGGGGCTCCCTCCCAACCTGCGGAAACTCCGGGCGACGTGGGACGACTTTGCTTTCGCAAAACAAGCCGGCTGCAGGAAACGTAATTTGAAAAGAATCAGCTTTAACAAACAGTGAACCTATCGGAACCCTCAAATTTGGAAACGCAAGTATCAGCGCTTTGTTGATTTTTCAAACTGAGACAAATTTGAGTGAGTGAAAGTGCTTTGAAAAAAACATGGCGCTTAGCCTTAAAGTTAACGAGCCAATGAGTGTGGATTGGTGAAGTTATTTTGTGCTACAAGTTTTCAAGTTGTTGCAAAGTTGCCTTGTTTGCTATAAGAGAAGCAAGTGGAAAATTTCTCCCTTTCTAATATTGGACTTTGTTTTACTTTAGCTTTTAATTGATCAAATCTGGGGGATTTTTTTAGAAGTCTTTGTGCAGGAGGGAAAGGAAAAGGAACCTCCCTTTTTAGAAAATCCAGACTACGCAGCAGGATGGCTTCAAAGAAGCAGGAAGGGAAGGCAGCAGGGGGGGGATCCCCCACACATAAACAAGAAACGCAGCTTCCCTCTGCACAGCAGTTACAAACCCAGAAAAAAGAATTTGATGTGGGAGATTTAAAACAATTTATTTCTAAAACTTTGGATGATAAATTTCTAAAATCTCAACAGGAGATAGATGATAAACTTCAAAAATCACATCAGGAATTCATGCAGGAAATTAATGAAGTTAAAGATATGGTGAAACAGAATCAAAATAAGGTGACCAAAAAAATATCAGAAGTGGCGTCTGGCCTGGCAGAATTTATTGGGAAAGTTGATTTTAAAGTTGAAGAATTTAAATCAGAAGTTAATGTCAAGATGAAAGACAATGATTATAAAATTGATGAAGTTGATAATAAAATGCAGAGAATTGAAGATGAGATTGTTATGATACAATTTCGGGCGATGGAATTCGCCATACGGCTTCGGGGAATTCGAGAGGAGGAGAGACAGGATTTGAGACAAGTTTGCTCTGAAGCCTTGGCCAAGATTTTACAAGTTAATCCTGATGTGGTATTTCACAAAATAGATAAAATTTACAGAGTGAACTCTTGGGTGGCCAGACAAAGACAACTGCCTAGAGATGTGGTCATATACTTTACAGATAGAGAAATTAGAAATGATATCCTGCAAAAATCTTTTCATACTTCTGTACAAGTGGGGGGTTCACGACTTGAAATCTTTAAAGAGTTACCTCCTAAAATGCTGAAAGCCAGAAAAGAATTTGGTTTTCTTGTTAAGGAATTGAAAAACTTACAGATACCCTTCCGGTGGGATGCACCAGCTGGGATAATTTTTAGATATAAGGGAGAAGGATATCGGTTGAATACCGTGGAGAAGGCACAACACTTTTACACTACTATTCTTAAGGAAAGAACACCATCTCCACGTACATCTACAGTTTTGGAGATTAAAGAGAGTGAAGAGAGGCAATTGCAAGAACAGTCTAAGCAGGAATTAGAAGTAGTGCAAGGTGCAGAAGGAGGTTTTCTGAGTGAGCCCTTGTTTGATCCTTCCCCAATTTTGGATTTGATTCAGTTGACTGAAGTTAAAGATCAACGTATAACTAGAGCTCAATCTAAGCTACTTAAACAAAAGCAACAACAACAACAGGAAAGACAAGACAAGAAGGCAGTTAAGAGTACTGTACAAGAGAGTGGAGCTATGGGAGGAGCGAGATCGAAGCTCTCGGATGAACTTCAAGTATTTTGCTCTGTGCTCCAGAAAGAGGCTGATGACCTTTAAGTGTTTATCTTGGAATGTCAATGGGTTGAATTCAGCACAAAAAAGGAAGAAACTATTTACATATTTGAAACAATTTAATAATGATATAATATGTTTACAAGAAACGCATATCACAACTCAAGATCAAAAATACTTGATAAATTCAAAACTAGGAGCACACTTTATATCTTCAACTTCGCAGAAAAAGAATGGTGTGGTTATTTATGTAAATAAAAAGTTAACAGCTAAAGTTATAGAAGCAGATCAAGATGGTAGGTTTGTAGCAATTGAATTGCTTACAGCAAATGGCCAAATTCTTTTGATTGGAATTTATGCTCCCAATCAACAACAGGACTATTTTTATAAGATGTTACATACTAAAATATTGCAATGGGACTATAGATCTATTTTAATTATGGGAGACTGGAACGGAGTAATTGATTCTAAATTAGATAAAAAGAGTTTGGCAAAGTCTAGAATTAGACTACCACAGACTTTTTTTGATATGAAAGAAGATATGGAACTAAAAGATGTTTGGAGAATACATAACCCAAATGAATTGGACTACACTTTCTTTTCTGATAGACATAGATCCTTTTCTAGGATTGATTTTATCCTGTTGTCAAATGATCTACTTGTTAAGACAAAAAGAACAAAGATTTTTCCAAGAACTTTGACTGACCACAGCCCTGTATGGATTGAAATTGAGATGGATAAGGCTGAGAGACGTTCTTGGAGATTAAATGAGAACTTGTTTAGATATGAAAAAAATACAATAGAACTTAAAAAGCATTTGAAAGAATTTTTTGAAATAAATTTGAATAAAGGTACCCCAATTGAAATTGTTTGGGACGCAAGTAAAGCTTATATGAGAGGGGTACTTATCTACATGAACTCTAAACATAGACTGTTCTGACAAAAGAAAAGATCTGAATTGGAAACGGAAATAAAGAATAAAGAACAGTTACTTATTAAAAACCCAACAGATGAAAGAATACGAAGTGCTATAAAACTTTTGAAAGACCAATTTCAAATGCTTATGGCGGAACAAGTTGCAACAAACTTACAATATGCGAAGCATAATACATTTTGCAACGCTAATAAACCGGGCAGATGGCTGGCTTACACATTGAGGAAAAAACAAAGTATACGGACTATTGATAGTATTGAAACTGGAGGGAAAGAAATTTTTCAACAAAAATTAATTAAAGAAGCTTTTGTGGACTATTATACCAAATTATATGCCAAAGAGGAGGTGCAGAATGGACTTATAGAAAAATATTTAAATGATAAGAGAGTTACAAAAATTACTGATCAACAAAAGGAAATAATGAATTATCCTATAACAGAGGAGGAGATAACAGTAGCAATTAAACAGTTAAAAACAGCTAAAGCTCCTGGCACGGATGGTTTGACTGCAGTGTATTACAAAACTTTACAAGCTGAAATGGTGGGACAACTTAGAGATTTATTTTGCAATATTCAACAAGGGGGTAAAATACCCCCATCATGGACAACTGCCTATATATCGTTGATACCAAAAGAACAAGTTGGTCCTAAAAAACCAGAGAATTATAGACCAATATCTCTTTTGAATACAGACTATAAAATTTATGCGAAAGTATTAGCCAACAGGTTGATGCCAGTAATTCAAAAGGTGATTCATGAGGATCAAGCGGGATTTATTGAGGGCAGATATATGAAGGATAATGTAAGGCAAGTAATAGATTTATTGGAATATCTTGATAAGAATAAACAGATTCCTGCAGTGCTGGTTTTTTTGGATGCAGAGAAGGCCTTTGATAGAGTGGATTGGAATTTTCTACTAAAGACTTTTAAAAAGATGGACTTTGGGGACCGATTTATACAGGCGATTTCAGCAATTTATCAAGAGCAAAAGGCACAGATTATTATTAATGGAAGTTTGACGACAGAGTTTAAAATTGAAAAAGGAACAAGACAGGGATGTCCGTTGTCCCCACTTTTATTTATTTTAACATTGGAAGTCTTGTTAAATACAATACGGGATTCTAAAATTTTGAAAGGCATAATGATAAGGCAAGAGGATTATAGAATAAAGGCATTTGCAGATGATCTGGTTGTTACCCTATCACAACCTATGGAATCAACAATCTTGATGAAGGACATTATACAAGACTATGGTAGAGTTTCGGGTTTTAGACTGAATTCAAAAAAGACTAAAATGATAGTTAAAAATATGACACAAGATCGTAAACATGAGCTTGAAAGGAGGGCAGGTTTTGAAATTGTACCTAAGGTAAAATATCTTGGAGTTCAGGTTGCAGAATCAAACATGAAATTGTTTCAAAATAATTATGAGGTGTTGTGGCGAGAGGTTCAGAAAGACATGGAGACTTGGAAAAAGCTGCAACTGTCTCTACTTGGAAGAATAGCAGCAGTTAAGATGAACATTTTGCCAAGATTTCTGTTTTTGTTTCAAATGATTCCGGTGCTTAAAAGTGATAAACAACTGAAAGTTTGGCAGTCTGGTGTGAATAAGTTTGTCTGGAACGAGAAGAAGCCAAGAGTGAAATTGAAAATTATGCAAGATGTTCCAGAAAGAGGAGGTCTTAAACTCCCAAACCTACAGTTATATTATGATGCAGCAGCTTTAACTTTAACAAGTGATTGGTTTGGAAGTAAAAAGACTGGAATATTGAATGCAGAAAGTTTTGATCTTGAATTTGGATGGCATGCTTATTTATTTTATGACGACAAAGTAGATAAAGTATTTAAAAGTCATATACTTAGAGACTCTTTGATGAGAGTTTGGAAGAAGCACCGACTCAAATGGGATTATAAAATACCGCTATGGTTGGATCTTGGTCATACTTTGTGGAATACAAATATAATGTCACTCGGGGGGTTTTTATATAAAGAGGTTCTTTTTACAGATGCGGGCAGATGGCAGCTGAAGACATTACAGACACTGTTGGATGAAGGGTTTAATTTAACTTGGTTACAATATAATCAATTACAACTGAGATGGAAAGAGGACCAAAAAACTGGCATTATGTTGCATGAGGAAGAATTGGTTAGACATATAAGAGAGAAAGGACCAATGCATATTAAAAGGCTTTATAATGTTTTGTTAGAAAGAGATTCAGAAACGGAATTAGTTAAAGATTGTATGATTAAGTGGGCACAGAATTTTGAAGAACCAGTGATGCTGGAAACTTGGGAAAAAATTTGGGTCCAGAATGTTAAATTTACACAGTCGCAAAATCTGAGAGAAAATTTTTATAAAATGTTTTATAGATGGCATTTAGATCCTAAAAAGTTGTCATGTATGTACCCTAATGTTCAGCCAAAATGTTGGAGATGTGAATGTTTAGATGCTACGTATTATCATGTTTGGTGGACCTGCAGGAAGGTTAAGGCTTTTTGGATAAAAATTTGGTGGGTCATGCAGAATGTCTTGAGGAAAAAAATTCAATTTTCTCCACAGTTGTTTTTATTGGGTATAGTTAAGGGTTTTACACGGGGTGAAATAAAACTGATATTGTATATGATAACAGCAGCAAGATTGTTGATAGGTAAATATTGGAAGAATGAAGCTTTGCCTACTATCGAGGAATGGATATTGAAGATGGCTAGTTTTGCAGAGATGGCGAAGATTTCAGCATATTTAAAAGACTGTTCACAAGAGACTTATGAATGGGAATGGAAAAGCTGGATAGAATATGTCCAGAACAAATACCAAACTAGAAAGTATCAAATAGCTTTTATTTGAAAATAATGTATTAGAAATATTTTAATGTAAAGAGATAAAGAGGAAAAATTATACAGGGGGAGGGATGGGTTCAAGCTTATATATCAGTGTTATTAGTTACATAATAGGGAAGTCTGGGGGGGGGAAGGTTAGGGAGGGTTAGGGAGGATGGGAAGTTTGGGGAGGGAGGTGGGGGGGTGAAAAAAGGGGTGAAAATGTAATTGTAAAACTTTTGCAATAAAAAAAAAAATTTCATAAAATTTCTAATGTTGATAATAAAACGCAAAGGATTGAAAATGAAGTGACAATGATGCAATTTAGATTTATGGAATTTGCTGTAAGACTCAGAGGCATAAAAGAAAACAATAGAGAGGATTTGAGAAGGGTTTGTGCTGATGCCCTTGCTGTGATGCTAAAGGTTGACCCTGAGGAGATTTCGTGCAAGATTGACAAGGTCTATAGAGTGAATTCTTGGGTGGCAAGGCAAAGGCAATTGCCCAGAGATGTGGTGATCTACTTTACAGATAGAAGAATAAGAAATGATATCTTACAAAAGTCTTTTGTTTCTACTATTCAAGTGGATGGAAGGGAGATTGGGATCTACAAAGAGTTGCCACCTAAGATGCTAAGAGAAAGAAAAGATTTTGGATTTTTGGTGACTGAATTAAAGAAACAACAAATTCCATTCAGATGGGATGCTCCAGTTGGCATAATATTGAGGTATCAAGGAGAGAGATATCGATTAAATACTGTTGAAAAAGCAGAAGAATTTTACTTTAATGTTTTTAAAGCTGGCACAACATCTCCACGCACATCTTCAGTGTTACGTATAGAGGAGGGTGAGAAAGAGAAGCAATTAGAACAAGAGCTTGAAGAGCAGCGGAAACAGATGGAGGTGGAGGCAATGGAAACTCAAGGAGCAACAGGGTTTTTTTTAGATGAATCGCTGTTGGATCTTCCCTTAGAGCCTATAGGTGAACCACCTAAAAATACAAGAGAAGTGGCAGTGGATCTTGACCTGATGTTGCACAATGCTAAAGATCAGCGTATAACTCGAGCAGCTTATAAACAAATTCTAGAGAAACAACAACAGCAGAGGTCTAAGCCACCACAAGACAAACAGGGAGTCAATGGTAAAGCACAAAAATCCGAAGCCATGGGAGGAGCTAAGCCAAAGACTACTAGTTTGGAACAGAAACTTCAGCAAATGCTCTTAATGCTTCAGGAGACTACAAATGACAATTAAGTTTTTATCTTGGAATGTGAATGGACTGAACTCACCACAGAAAAGAAGGAAGATATTTCATTATTTGAGATAATTTAATAATGATGTTATTTGCTTACAAGAAACTCATATTAACACAAGATCAAAAATATTTGATAAATCCTAGATTAGGAGCACAATTTATAGCCTCAAATTTGGAGAAAAAGAATGGTGTAGTGATTTATATAAATAAAAGATTGCCAGCAAAAATCATAGAAGCAGATGACTGTGGAAGATATATAGCAATAGAACTTTTTACAGATAATGGTCCAATTTTGGTGATTGGAATTTATGCTCCTAATCAGCAACAAGAAAATTTTTATAAAATATTGTATTCTAAAATATTACAATGGGACTATAGATCTATCCTACTTATGGGAGATTGGAATGGAGTAATAGATTCTAAAAAAGATAAGAAGAGTTTGGCAAAGTCATGTGTTAAACTACCGCAGATCTTTTTTGATATGAAAGAAGATTTGGAACTGAAAGATATATGGAGAGTGCGTAACCCAAAAGAATTGGACTTTACTTTTTTTTCAGATAGACATAGATCCTTCTCTAGGATCGATTTTGTTCTACTTATGGCTGACTAACTTTTAAAAACAAAGAAAACAAAGATATTTCTGAGGACTTTATCTGACCATAGCCCAGTATGGATAGAAATAGAAATGGGAAAGAATGACAGAAGATCGTGGAGAGTAAATGAAAACTTGTTTAGATATGAAAAGAATGTAAATGAACTTAAAAAACAAATGAAGGAATTTTTTGAAATGAACTTGAACAAGAGTACCCCTATTGAAATTGTTTGGGATGCGAGTAAGGCGTATATGCGGGGGGTACTGATTTATATGAATTCTAAACATAAATTAAATCGACAAAGAAAAAGATTAGAACTGGAAGGGGAGATAAAGAAAAAAGAGCAGTTGCTTATAAAAAATCCAACAGATGAAAAATTACAAGGAATTATAAAACTTTTGAAAGATCAATTTCAAATGCTCACAGCGGAACAAGCAGCAACTAATTTACAATTTGCGAAACATAATACATTTTGCAATGCCAATAAACCAGGCAGGTGGTTGCCTTACACACTGAGGAAGCAGCAGAGTACTCGGACTATTGGTAGTATTGAGTATGGAGGGAAGGAAGTGTTTCAACAAAGATTAATCAAAGAAGCCTTCTTAGATTATTATACTAAACTATATGCCAAAGATGATATACAGAATGAATTTATAAATAAATATCTAGAAGAAAAGAGAGTTATAAAAATTTCTAGTGATCAAAAGGAAAGAACGAGTCTACCAATAACAGCTGAGGAGATTATTGTTGCTATTAAACAACTGAAAACAGCTAAAGCTCCAGGAACGGATGGTTTAACTGCGGTGTATTATAAAACTCTACAAGCAGAAATGATTGAACATCTTAAAGACTTATTTTGTAGCATACAACAAGGGGGTAAAATACCCCCTTAATGGAAAGCAGCTTTTGTTTCTTTGATACCGAAAGAGGAAGCAGGTTCTACAAAACTGGAAAATTTTAGACCAATATCTCTTCTGAACACGGATTATAAAATTTTTGCGAAAGTATTAGCCAACAGATTAATGCCAGTTATTCAAGAGGTGATTCATCATGATCAAGCAGGATTTATAGAAGGCAGATATATGAAGGATAATGTGAGGCAAATAATAGATTTATTGGAATATCTTGAGAAGAATAAACAGATCTCTGCAGTGCTGGTGTTTCTGGATGCGGAGAAGGCCTTTGATCGAGTGAATTGGAACTTTCTATTAAAGACTTTAAGAAAGATGGACTTTGGGATCAGTTCGTACAGGCGGTCTCAGCAATCTATCAAGAGCAAACAGCACAAATTATCATTAATGGAAGCTTAACTACAAATTTCAATATAGAAAAAGGCACAAGACAAGGTTGTCCGTTATCCCCGTTGTTGTTTATTCTAACCTTAGAAGTCTTGTTGAACACAATACGGGACTCGAGCACTTTGAAGGGAATAGTTATAAGGCAAGAGGATTACAGAACAAGGGCATTTGCAGACGACCTGGTTGTTACCCTAACACGGCCGATGGAATCAATAATCCAGATGAAAGACATTATAGAAGAATATGGTATGGTATCAGGATTCAGACTGAATCAGAAAAAAACCAAGATGATAGTTAAAAATATGACAGTTGATCAAAAGAAGGAATTGGAAAGGAAGGAAGGCTTTGAAATAGTACCAAAGGTGAGATATCTAGGAGTTCAAGTTGCAGATTCAAATATAAAACTGTTCCAAAACAATTATGAGGTATTGTGGCGAAAGGTACAAAAGGATATGGAAACCTGGAAAAAACTGCAGCTGTCTCTACTTGGAAGAATAGCAGCAGTTAAAATGAATGTTCTACCTAGATTTTTATTTTTGTTTCAAATGATTCCAGTGCTTAAAAGTGATAAACAGTTGACAGAATGGCAAAAAGGAGTGAATAAGTTTGTCTGGAATGAGAAAAAGCCAAGAGTGAAACTGAAAATTATGCAAGATGTTCGTGAAAGGGGTGGTCTTAAACTTCCAAACCTGCGACTGTACTATGAAGCAGCAGCGTTGACACAAGCAAGTGACTGGTTTGGAAGGACAAAGACCGGAATATTGAATATAGAGAGTTATGACCTTGAATTTGGTTGGCATGCATATTTATTCTATGAAAATAAGGTGGATAAAGTATTCAACAGCCATATGCTTAGAAACTCCTTGATGAGAGTATGGAAGAAGCACCGGATCAAATGGGATTATAAAATACCGTTGTGGTTGGATCTTGGTCACATTATACGGAATATATAAGGAAAGTCACTCGGGGGGGGGCGGTTATATAAAGAAGTACTTTTTTGTGATGCGGGCAGATTGCAACTAAAGACATTAAACACACTGTTGGAAGAAGGGATTAATTTAACTTGGTTACAATATAATCAACTTCAACTGAGACGGAGATAAGATCAAAAAATTGGATTAATGTTGCATGAAGAAGAATTGGTTAGACAGATAAAAGAGAAAGGCCCAATGCATATTAAGAGGGTTTATAATGTTTTGTTAGAAAGAGACTCAGAAAATGAATTGGTTAAAGATTGTATGATAAAATGGGCGCAAAATTTTGCAGAGCCCGTTATGATGGAAAACGTGGGAAAAAATATGGGTTCAGAATGTTAAATTCACACAGTCACAGAATTTGAGGGAAAATTTTTATAAAATGTTTTATAGGTGGCATTTAGATCCTAAGAAATTGTCGTGCATGTATCCTAATGTTCAACCAAAATGTTGGAGATGTGATTGCTTAGATGCTACATATTATCATATATGGTGGACCTGCAAGAAAGTAAAGGCTTTCTGGATAAAAATTTGGTGGGTTATGCAAAATGTTCTGAAGAAAAAAATCCAGTTTTCTCCTCAATTGTTTTTATTGGGTATAGTTAAGGGCTTTTCAGTGGGTGAAACAAAATTGATATTGTATATGGTGACAGCAGCTAGGTTACTGATTGGTCAATATTGGAAAAGGGATGTTATGCCTACAATTCAAGAATGGACTTTGAAGGTGTCCAGTTTTGCAGAAACGGTGAAGATATCAGCATACTTAAAAGATAGGACTCAAGAGACTTATGCATGGGAGTGGAAGAAATGGATAGATTATGTGCAGAATAAATACCAAACTAGGAAGTACCAGATAGCTTTTAGCTGAATGTTGTGTAGAAATGTATAGTATATAGGGGGTAAAATAGCTTAATGTTATGTAAAAATGTATAGTACACAGGGGGGGAGAATAGAAGGTTGGTAAAGTATGATATAACATAATGTGGACGGATTTCACCTTGGGGAAGTCACAGGAGGAGGGGAGGGTTAGGGAGGGAAGGGGGGGAAATGGGAAAATTTGTATCTGTAAAACTTTTTCAATTAAAAAAAAAAGAAAGAAATCAAAAAGAAAACTCAAAGTGCAAGTAAAGATTTTTTTAAAAAAAATAGAAAACAAAAGAAAAAATTATACGAAGAAGTGGCTTCCAATCTATTTTTACAACAGTTATACATCCAATTATAAATTCACCTCTTACTCTATGGTTACAATATAATTCTATTTCTATAATCTGTCCTGTCTAACCATCAAAATCATAAATCATAAGTTCTTTTTTTGTTTTATTTAAGGCAAAAAGCCCATAAGGGGTTTCCAGTCAACAACAAAAATAAATTGAAAAAGGGACAATTCAGACACTAGAAGACGCTGATGGAAATCTTTTAAATAAAGAAGAAGAAAAATTAGAAAGAGCAAGAGAGTATTATGAAGCACTATACAAGGAAGAGGAGGTCTTGGAAGAAAAAATAGATCAATATCTGGCAAATGCGGAGCTCTCACAAATAACGGAGGAAGAGAAGGAGATGTTAAATGCAAAGATAACAACTGAAGAATTCAAAAAAGCCCTCTCCAAACTCAAAAACAACAAATCACCAGGCCCAGACGGATTCCCAGGAGAAATATATAAAAAATTGGAAGAAATTTTACAACCCAAATTAATGGAAATTTTCAATGAGGTCTTGATGGGCTCCAAAATCCCCGACTCGTGGAGGGAAGCACATGTTACACTGCTGCCGAAAGAAGGTGCCGACCCAAAAAAAATCCAAAATTACAGACCGATCTCGCTCTTAAACACTGATTACAAACTATTCATGGGTATAATGGCAGAAAGAACCAAAAAAATATTAAACAACTGGATCCATAAAGATCAAAATGGATTTCTCCCGGGGCGACAAATTAGGGATAATTTGAGAATTGTGTTAAATACTTTAGAATATTATGAAGAACACCCAGAAAAGCAGTTGGCCATAGTTTTTTTGGATGCCCAAAAGGCATTTGACAATTTAAATTGGAATTTTATGACCAAGCAAATTAAAACAATGGGATTTGGGCAAAACTTCGAAAAGATGATAAAGAATATTTATGACAATCAGAGGGCTAGCATTTTGGTAAATGGAGATAGGACAAGAACATTCCAAATCAAGAAGGGAGTAAGACAGGGCTGCCCCCTGTCACCGTTATTATTTATCCTGGCCCTAGAAGTGTTGCTACGAAAGATTAGAAATAACGAGGAAATCAAAGGCCTAAAGATTAGAAAAGAGACTTACAAAACGCAAGCTTTTGCGGATGATGTGGCGCTAATACTTGAAGACCCATTAATATCCGGACAAAAAGTATTAGAGGAATTGGGTAAATATGGAGAGGTGGCTGGCTTTAAATTGAATAAATCTAAAACCAAAATACTAATTAAGAATGTAACTGAAACGCAGAAGAAAGAGATAGAAGGAGTTTTGGGCCTACAGGTTGTCCCAAAAATAAAATATTTAGGAATCTGGCTAACCAAAAGGTGTTCATCTCTAAAAGAAGATAATTATACCCCATTAATTAATTAACTAAAACAAGATTTGGATAGATGGAAAAAGATTAAATTGTCACTTATAGGCAAAATTGCGGCAATTAAGATGAACATCCTCCCCAAGATGCTATTCCTATATCAAAACTTACCAGTGACCTTAGAGAAAAAATTTTTTTTAGAATTAAATAAGAACATCAGGGAATTCGTTTGGGAGGGAAAAAAATCGAGGATCTCACTCAAAATCTTACAGGAAAAAAGGAAAGTGGGAGGTTTTGGACTCCCGAATTGGGAAACGTATTACAGAGCAGCAAAACTGATATGGATAAGGGAATGGATTACTTTGGAGAATAAGAGAATCCTAACGTTAGAAGGCCATGATTTACAGAGAGGGTGGCATGCGTACCTATGGGACAAAGACAAGAAAAAGAAAACCTACTTCCACAGGCACAAAATTAGGGATTCCTTAATACAAACATGGGCGGGGATTAGGCAGAGATACTACTCAAAAGTCCCAAATTGGCTCTCAACGGCAGAGGCATTGATTTACCCCAACAGGTGGGGAATGGAGAAACTGTGCAGATATAAAGACATTGTCGACGGAGGGGGAAACCTCAAATCAAATGATACCCTGAGAGACCAAGGTATAACCCTAGACTGGTGGACTTACCTACAAATAAAATCAAGATACCAGAAAGATAAGGATGAATATGGCTTAGAACTAGGAAACAACGGATTAGACAAAATTTTGATGGGACCAGAAAAAAAAGCATTGGCCAAGTTATATAACTACTTATTAGATGAAGACAGAGATGAGGATACAATCAGAAATCAATTGAGAGCATGGGAGAGCAACATTGGGCACAGTTTGAACTTTAACGAATGGGAAGAAGCCTGGAATAAAAACTATAAATTAACTAGAGCAGCCACATACAAGGAAAACCATTATAAAATGCTCCATAGGTGGCATTTAGCACCTGCGAGATTAGCAAAGATGTTCCCCAATGTACACCCAAATTGTTGGAAATGTGGCCATGGTCAGGGCACCTTCTTTCATATGTGGTGGACATGCCCCGAAGCAAAAAGATACTGGAGCAAAATTCGGAGATGGTTGAAAGACATAATTAAAGAAGAAATCGATTTGAATCCAGAAATATTTCTCCTGGGAATGGCAAAGAAAGGGTATGGAAAGGAAAAGGTCCACCTCCTAATACACATAGCTACAGCTGCCAGACTGGCGTATGCTCAATACTGGAAAAAGAAAGACCCACCACCAGATGACCTTATAATTAGCAAAATATTAGAGTGTGCAGAGATAAGTAAATTAACACATGAGATAAATGATGATGAAAATTCAGACTATGATACTGTGTGGGGAAGATGGTACGAATGGATAAATGATAGAATCAAAGAAGGAGAAAAAGGTGTAGAAATCAATCAGATTAAGGAAGGAGTAAAAGGCACAGAAATTAATTAGAAATTAATTAGAAATGTATAGTATAAATGACACCAGATAATTTTTCATGTATATATGTATAAACACTGCGAATCCGATGTCAAACAGAATTGTTATTATATTTTATTTGTGTAAAAAAAAAATTCAATAAAGTACTATAAAAAAAAATAAATAAATTGCTTTTTCTCTGATCAAAGAAATCAAGTGACAAGATGGGAAAAGGATTGAGAGAAGCTTCTCCCTTCCCGTGTCGATTATTATGGGGTACGGCTCAACCAGGAAGAACCTCAGACAATGGAAGTGGGATATGGAAGAATAAACTGAGAAGAACCTACAGTAATCCCCGCTGATGTCTATTTATGTAATAAAATAGCTGGTAACCAAGTCACCAGATAACAAATAAGATGCCTTACTCAAATTACTATACTCAGATTTCAATGGCCTCAAATGATTGCAGGTTGCATCACTTGGAAAATGTGCTTTTGGAAGGGGGATTCCAGAAAATCGCAAAGCTCAAATGCTGGTGTGAGGAAACCACAGCCAGCATCCTTCTTCTCTGTCTCCCACAAGTTGCAACCCCATCATTAACTCAAGTCTCTTCCTTTAGTAAGGTGACCAGATTTTAACATTGGTAAAGAGGGACATTGTGGGCGTGGCTTATTTTGTGGGCGTGGCTAGCTGGTCATGTGACTGGGTGGGCGTGGCTAGCTGGTCATGTGACCGGGTGGCCATGTCTATGTCTATAGGGTAAGGTGAACAGATTTTAACATTGGTAAGAAGGACACCATTGTGGGCGTGGCTTATTGTGTGGGCGTGGCTTGGAGGCCATGTGACTGGGTGGGCGTGGCTACCTGGTCATGTGACCGGGTGGCCATGGCTATGTGTATAGGGACTACTCAGAGGGCTGAAAAGTCATTTCTGACAGGTCCTCACACTTTTGACTGGTCCTCACACTTATGACCATCCTCACATTTATGCCCGTGCAGCATTCTTAACAACCATGTCACTCATTTCACAACTGCTTCTCTTCAACAAGGTGACAAGATAGGGCAAAAATGTAAAATGTGAGGACAGTCGTAAGTTCGAGGACTGGTCAAAAGTGTGAGGACCAGTCAAAAATAACTTTTTCAGCCCTCTGAGTAGTCCATATGCACAAAAGGACTAACCAGAGGGCTGAAAAAAGTCATTTCTGACAGGTCCTCGCACTTTTGACTGGTCCTCACACTTATGACCATCCTCACATTTATGCCCGTGCAGCATTCTTAACAACCATGTCACTCATTTCACAACTGCTTCTCTTCAACATGGTGACAAGATAGGGCAAAAATGTAAAATGTGAAGACAGTCGTAAGTTCCAGGACTGGTCAAAAGTGTGAGGACCAGTCAAAAATAACTTTTTCAGCCCTCTGAGTAGTCCATATGCACAAAAGGACTAACCAGAGAGCTGAAAAAAATCATTTCTGACAGGTCCTCGCACTTTTGACTGGTCCTCACACTTATGACCATCCTCACATTTATGCCCATGCAGCATTCTTAACAACCATGTCACTCATTTCACAACTGCTTCTCTTCACCATGATGACAAGATAGGGCAAAAATGTAAAATGTGAGGACAGTCATAAGTTCGAGGACTGGTCAAAAGTGTGAGGACCAGTCAAAAATAACTTTTTCAGCCCTCTGAGTAGTCCATATGCATTAAAGGATTACAGCAATAGAGAGGGATGAAGGAATGGAAATTAGAGTAGGAGTGAGGGTAAGAGAGGGAGGAAGAGAGGAGGAGAAGGAGAAAGAAAGAGGAAGTAGGGAGGAGAAAAAGAGGGTGGGGGGAAGAGAAAGTAAGAAGGAAAGAAAAGAGAGAGGTGGTAGGTTTGAGTAGAAAGATTGCTGTACAATAAAAAAGATGAAAGGGAAGAAAGCCAACCCCAAGCAAATATAAAGATATTAAGATAAAGAAGAATTGTTAAACTTTAAAGAATAAAAGAGAACAAATATGAATAAATAGCAATAATTAGAAACACACATACAAACATACAATGTATTTTCTTTGAACAGAATATTTGGCTGGTTCACAAGTTTAGTCATTTCAATTAAATTTACAATTTCTATATTTCCTTTTTGCCATATTTATTCCTCATCTATTTTTTTAAAAAACCAATATTACCCTTCATCCTCATCTCTAATCTTAATCAAATTCAATTTTTCCCTTCTATTCTATATTATACCCCTTCCCATTGTCATCTATTTTTATATCCATCCTCACATTGTTTAATTATGTAATTATGTAATACAGTTGTTTAATACAAATTCAACATTTTAATATAAATCAATTAGTTATAAAACTACCTTTTTTGTATATTAATCAATATGAACATGAATATTCCAATTATTTCCATGCAATCCAATTTCTTACAAATCAATTAATTATATTTACCAATAATAATAAACCAAATAATTTCTCCCATATATTCCTCCGAACCACAACTTAACCATTTCTGCTTTCAACACAATATACAATTAATAGTATCTCAATTATTACAATTCCCTAGTTAAATACAGCTTTTTTTCCTTTGTGTTTTAAAATCTTGAACTCTCCTCCTAAATTTCCCATGTTTGCAGTTTTTCACCTACCTTTTTTGGGGAGGAAAAATAAAAATAAAAATAAATCTCTCTCTGCCTCATTTTGTCACGCTGCACCAAAGACCCTGGTTTCAGTTTCGTTTCTGAAGCTTAGCTAGGGGAAAAAAAAACTGCTTTACACTGATTGCCTGTAGGGCGGCCCTTTGAAGCCCCGGGCAAGAGTTTAAACAGTTTTTTTTTCTTCTAGCCATCAGCTGGGGCTCAAGAAAAATCGGGACTTTTTTGAAACGCCGCGGGACGCGGGACAAATTGCTCAAAAGCGGGACGTCTGGTCACCTTACCTTTAGTTGTCTCTTAGCTAATCAGAATAATGTACTGTTTTGTAGTGATACCAAATTCTGTTCAGTCATTCTCAAGATTTGTCAGGAATTTGGTAGGAGTAGTTTGATTGGATTATATTTTTTAATTTACCTTTACAAATTTATCTTTACACAATGACAATTGTGGACCTACAACCACAATTGAGCACAAAACTTCCATTGCTATGTGAGACATTATGGTGAGTTTTGCCCCATTTTATGACCTTTCTTGCCACAGTTGTTAAGTGAATCACTGCAGTTTTAGTTAGCAAAATGAATCTGGTTTCCTCATTGACTTTGCTTGTTAGAAGGTCACAAAATGTGATTGCATGACTCCAGAACATTACAACCATCATAAATATGAACTAGTTGCCAAGCATCCAAATTTTGATCACACGACCATGGGGATGCTGCAAGGGTCATTAAGTGTGGAAAACAATCATAAATCACATTTTTCAGTGCCATTGTAACTTTGAATGGTCCCTGAACAAACTGTTGTACATTGAGGATTACTTGCATTGCCTTATTTTACTCTTAATCTGATTTCATCTAATTTATTTTAATTTGGCAATTTTATTCTGCTACCTAATCTGATCAATGACCAAAAGAGGCTACTTTGACATGCTAAAATCCCCAAATGGGTCTTGCCAACCCAAGAAAGACAGAGGAACCAGTCCTTCAAAAGTGCAGCATTATTCCTCAGTGAGGGGCCCCTCCTGAAGAGCCCCCCCAAGTGCTGATCCAGAATCTTGCTGCGCTCCTGCTGTTTAAAGCAAAACAACATTGATAACAGTGGAACATATAAAAGGCAAGAGATATTTAGAGTGTTTGCATTGGGCATTTAAGATCGCATTTTGGAAGACTGTTTACTTCTCCCGTTCTCACATGGACATTTTCTCTTTCAGATCAGCCCAGAGCGCTTCATCTTTTCCTGTGCATTGTACAGTCTTCTTTTGTTAATATACTAGAATCTTCTGTGAATTACCTCTACCAAAGCAGAGATTATGTCTCGGCTGCAACTAGATCATGTACCACCTCTTGGGCAACAAACTCTGCTGAAAAAAAAATTCTTGACCTGCCTAGCTGACAGCTTCCCCTCTCCAAAGGTGGAGAAAAATCTAAGGGACTTGATGTTAATGAGGAGAAGAGCTGCAGTGACAGGAAGTGGTCGGGGCAAGGGCTGAGCTAGGAAAGCTGGGCCCAGTGGGGCTCAGGCCACATGTCTCATCCATCCCCCAAAGCACCAAGTGACCCATTAAGTATCCATACATGCAGAATGGAGGGAGGGAGGAAGAAGCCCAGCCAAGAACTGAATAAGCGGTTATCTGAGTGGGGATCTGTGATTTATTTTAAGCCTGGGTGTGAAATCTGACAGTCTGGCATAAGGATGTGACCATTCGATGTAGGAATCCTTCTCTAGTAGTTAGGAAATTAATGTCACGTGTATGTTCAAATATTTAATCAGAGCGGTGCTAAGCAAGATGTAGAGGCAAAGAGGAAAACAGTGGAAGGTCCTAAAAAAGGAAATAGAAGCACAATTGTCAACCGTTTCCATGAGGAGAAAAATGGGAGACAGAAAGGATGCCAATGCAGCTGCGCAAAAAGCTTAATGAAGGTCTGAAGATTTTTAAAAAATAGGAGATGGGAAGAGGGACAAGTCTCAGAGCAAGGGGCTATAATAGTAATGCGAATTTGAACTGTTAATAACAAGAAACCTGAGAAATGTCAGAATGAACTGACTTTAGAAAAGCATTCCTCGGCTCAGTTAAAAGAAAAGGAAAAGAAATGACATACCAATTGTTTCATGAAGATTATCAGAAGCTAAGTATAAGGTGACCAGATTTTAACATTGGTAAAGAGGGACATTGTGGGCGTGGCTTATTTTGTGGGCGTGGCTAGCTGGTCATGTGACTGGGTGGGCGTGGCTAGCTGGTCATGTGACCGGGTGGCCATGGCTATGTCTATAGGGTAAGGTGAACAGATTTTAACATTGGTAAGGACACCATTGTGGGCGTGGCTTATTGTGTGGGCGTGGCTTGGAGGCCATGTGACTGGGTGGGCGTGGCTACCTGGTCATGTGACCGGGTGGCCATGGCTATGTGTATAGGGACTACTCAGAGGGCTGAAAAGTCATTTCTGACAGGTCCTCACACTTTTGACTGGTCCTCACACTTATGACCATCCTCACATTTATGCCCGTGCAGCATTCTTAACAACCATGTCACTCATTTCACAACTGCTTCTCTTCAACAAGGTGACAAGATAGGGCAAAAATGTAAAATGTGAGGACAGTCGTAAGTTCGAGGACTGGTCAAAAGTGTGAGGACCAGTCAAAAATAACTTTTTCAGCCCTCTGAGTAGTCCATATGCACAAAAGGACTAACCAGAGGGCTGAAAAAAGTCATTTCTGACAGGTCCTCGCACTTTTGACTGGTCCTCACACTTATGACCATCCTCACATTTATGCCCGTGCAGCATTCTTAACAACCATGTCACTCATTTCACAACTGCTTCTCTTCAACATGGTGACAAGATAGGGCAAAAATGTAAAATGTGAGGACAGTCGTAAGTTCGAGGACTGGTCAAAAGTGTGAGGACCAGTCAAAAATAACTTTTTCAGCCCTCTGAGTAGTCCATATGCACAAAAGGACTAACCAGAGAGCTGAAAAAAGTCATTTCTGACAGGTCCTCGCACTTTTGACTGGTCCTCACACTTATGACCATCCTCACATTTATGCCCATGCAGCATTCTTAACAACCACGTCACTCATTTCACAACTGCTTCTCTTCACCATGATGACAAGATAGGGCAAAAATGTAAAATGTGAGGACAGTCATAAGTTCGAGGACTGGTCAAAAGTGTGAGGACCAGTCAAAAATAACTTTTTCAGCCCTCTGAGTAGTCCATATGCATTAAAGGATTACAGCAATAGAGAGGGATGAAGGAATGGAAATTAGAGTAGGAGTGAGGGTAAGAGAGGGAGGAAGAGAGGAGGAGAAGGAGAAAGAAAGAGGAAGTAGGGAGGAGAAAAAGAGGGTGGGGGGAAGAGAAAGTAAGAAGGAAAGAAAAGAGAGAGGTGGTAGGTTTGAGGAGAAAGATTGCTGTACAATAAAAAAGATGGAAGGGAAGAAAGCCAACCCCAAGCAAATATAAAGATATTAAGATAAAGAATGAATTGTTAAACTTTAAAGAATAAAAGAGAACAAATATGAATAAATAGCAATAATTAGAAACACACATACAAACATACAATGTATTTTCTTTGAACAGAATATTTGGCTGGTTCACAAATTTAAACAGCGTTTAGTCATTTCAATTAAATTTACAATTTCTATATTTCCTTTTTGCCATATTTATTCCTCATCTATTTTTTAAAAAAACCAATATTACCCTTCATCCTCATCTCTAATCTTAATCAAATTCAATTTTTCCCTTCTATTCTATATTATACCCCTTCCCATTGTCATCTATTTTTATATCCATCCTCACATTGTTTAATTATGTAATTATGTAATACAGTTGTTTAATACAAATTCAACATTTTAATATAAATCAATTAGTTATAAAACTATCTTTTTTGTATATTAATCAATATGAACATGAATATTCCAATTATTTCCATGCAATCCAATTTCTTACAAATCAATTAATTATATTTACCAATAATAATAAACCAAATAATTTCTCCCATATATTCCTCCGAACCACAACTTAACCATTTCTGCTTTCAACACAATATACAATTAATAGTATCTCAATTATTACAATTCCCTAGTTAAATACAGCTTTTTTTCCTTTGTGTTTTAAAATCTTGAACTCTCCTCCTAAATTTCCCATTGTTTGCAGTTTTTCACCTACCTTTTTTGGGGAGGAAAAATAAAAATAAAAATAAATCTCTCTCTGCCTCATTTTGTCACGCTGCACCAAAGACCCTGGTTTCGGTTTCGTTTCTGAAGCTTAGCTAGGGGAAAAAAAAACTGCTTTACACTGATTGCCTGTAGGGCGGCCCTTTGAAGCCCCGGGCAAGAGTTTAAACAGTTTTTTTTTCTTCTAGCCATCAGCTGGGGCTCAAGAAAAATCGGGACTTTTTTGAAACGCTGCGGGACGTGGGACAAATTGCTCAAAAGCGGGACTGTCCCGCCAAAAGCGGGACGTCTGGTCACCTTAGCTAAGTACCAAGTAAGTAAATAAATATCCATGTCAGATCGGTCTGTAGTTTTTGTTTTGTTTTCCCTTTCTTGAAGATTGGGATAGCACAAAGAGCAGTTACAAGACCCTTCACTGGTACCCAGCATTTCTCAATGACAGAATAAAAACAAACAGAACAGAACAGAATAGCAGAGGTGGAGAGGATCTTGTAGGTCTTCTGTCTAACATCCTGTTCAAGCGGGAAATGCTCTTCCATTTCAGACAAGTGGCATATAAATCAAATTTAAAAAAAAAAGTGGTTGTCCAATCTCTTCTTAAAAACCTCCAGTGTCGATCCTTCCTTTCTGTTCCATATATCAAACAGTTGAGCCCAGGGAAGACTCTAATTCATGCTTTTATCAAGCATTCCCTCTTTTTCCCTGCTATGATTTTTTTATCGTGCTAAACATGGTTTGCCACCAGGGTTGGAGGCCAGAGGTTCTCAGAGCCACCTCAGCTCCTAGGATATCAAAGCAGAACATAGGCAAGCCTAATTTGCAGCTGCCCATTCCTTCCCCCTGCACACCCAGCTGAGCACCTCCCTGGAAATACAGTGAAACTTGATTTGATTTGATTTGATCCCAAGGGTGGGGGCTGTGGCAGAAAAGGCTCTACTCCTGGATCCCACCAGCCAGGTTTCCTTGGCTAATGGGATCTGCAGGAGGCCCCTTCTGTCAGCACAGGGGGGGGTGGGCCAATTCCATTGGGGAAAGACAGGTATCCTGGACCCATGCCAGGGAGTTGATAAAGGTGATAACCAACATCTTGAACTGCACCTGGAAGCAGATCAGCAGTCAGTACAGCTTGTTTAACAGTAGTCCATTGTTCCAAACATTGTCCTAAAGGTGCTTTTTCAAGAGGCAAATGGACTGGTTTTTCTTTGAAGACCAGAAGTAGTGTTATATGTGCCACCTTAGGGGGCTCCAAAACTGAACTGCATTCTGGACCAATTTTATCTTCTGAATACTCTTCCAGGGTAGCCCATATAGCAGTGATGGTTAACCTTTTTGGTGCCAAGTGCCCAAACCAGAACCAGTATGCCAGAACCCCCAAAATGCAATGCAAGCACCCCCCAACGCATGCGCCTTGCCCTGCACATGTGCACACGTTCCCCGCGTATGTGACCCAGCTCCCCCCCAGCCCCATTTTGAACCTGGAAAGCCTCCTGCACTAACCTGGAAGCCAAAACGGGGCAATTATTGGTATCTAAATTTCTCTGTTTATTAATAAAACTTAATTAATAAGGTGCTCATAAGAATTAAATTAAAGTAATATCTATCAAATAAACCAATCAGCTTGCTTACAGTGATAACAGTCTGGTTGCACAAGACCAAGCCTTAAGAAGAAATGTATACATTGCAACAGTAAATGGTGCCTCTGTAAAGAAGCTGAAGAAACAGTGGATCACCTGTTTAGTGCGGCAAGATTGCACAGACTGACTACAAGCAATGTCATGACAAAGTAGCAACAATGCAAACAATGCAAACACAAGCTAAATTGCTCTGGGTCTTTAGAATTCAAACAGACAGGCATCTGCCACAAGACTTAACAATTGATAAGAAAGACAAAAAAAAGTCTGGATGGTGGACATGGCAGTACCTGGAGGCAGCAGAACAGAAGAAAAAGCACTGGATAACAAAATACAAAGATCTACAAATAAAAATAGAACAACCGTGGCAAAAACAAGCAAAGGTTGTACCAGTAGTAAAAGGGGGCATGGGTGCACTCTCAAAACAACTGGAGCACCCCTTCTTCACCATTGGCATTGACAAATTCACCATCAGTCAATTGCAAAATGCGGCTACAAACTTGAAATTTGGCATGTATATTCCTTTTGGCTTCTAGGTGCTCGCTAAGAAAGGATTTTTTGAAATGACCATCAGATCATAGATCATCAATACATATACTGTATTATATTCACACACTCTGATGCTAAGGAGTTAGACGTTCTACTCCCCCTCCCCACCTGAAAGGAACTCTGTCCCAACTGCCAGTTGCCTTATATTGACATGCTCTGATGCTAAGGAGCTAGACATTCTACTCCCTCTCCCCACCTGAAAAGAACTCTGTTCCAACTGCCAGTTGCCTTATATTAACACGCTCTGATGCTACAGAGTTACATATTCTACATTAAGTTTTAGGCTTTAAGTGTCAATTTATCACACCCGATCACATAGTTTCATAGTGAAGCACAGGCATCCAGCTAGTTATTAATAAATGTAATGTTCTGATGAAGTTGAGAGCTATGTTGATGGGAGAGTATTCTCCCAGAAGGATCACCCATGCCAGACAGGTTTTAGCAGAAGACCCAGAAATCAGTCCTAATTTCACCACTGATACCAGTCTAACAGCCCAGGCACATATCTTCGGGCCTCCAGCACCACTGCTATCCAAGGCCCAAGAGCTTCCATAATGGTCCCTTGCCAGTCTCTCACCACCTTTTTAATCCTCTATATCTTCTTGCATTGTCTCATTGGCTCCTCCTCTCTTCTCTCCCTTTCTTGCTGTGGCTTCTGGAAGTTCTGGAAGCTTTTAGCATCTCCAGGGCTATGCAATGGGTTAGGGTGCCAATAAGTACTATACTGGGTCTCCCTGGCTCCCCTCTCAATGTCAGTGTTCCCCCAATAGTTAAGAAGGAAGGGAGGGAGGGAGGGAGGAAGGGAGGAACAAAAACACAGAGAAAAGAAGGACAACATGTACACCTTCCTCTTCCTAAGTACACAGCCCATCCAGTCAATATTTTTCTTCCAGTCTTCTCCTTTGCCCTCCATCAAGCATCTAGGGTGGACTAGTCCAATGTAACCATAAGAAAGGCTGAGCACCAAAGAATTGAGGCCTTTGAACTATGGTGCTGGAGAAGACTCCTGCGAGTCCCTTGGACTGCAAGGCGATCAAACTGGTCAGTCTTAGAGGAGATCAACCCTGACTGCTCCTTAAAAAGCCAGATCCTGAAGATGAATCCACTAATTTTGTCACTTTGTCAAAGAATGCCATTAGATTTGTCCAGCACCCACATTAGTGTGCCAACTCTGAGCCTTCCGGACCAGTCAAAGTGTGAAATTTTCATCCATTTTGGTTACAATTACTTTAGGTGGGTCTACCCCTGAAAAGTGTTCAGAATTTGCAATTGGTACAAAACATGCCAACCAGACTCCTGACTAGTACAAAAGACTGATCTGTCACATGTAAATGCCTTATTCTCTAATGTATAAATAGTATATGAACGGGGTATCAGGGGTTAATTTATTCTTCACTTCTTAATGTATTCATAATTCACCACTCCCATATCTAGCTCCACCCATTGTATATATAAGGAGCTGTATGCACCCATTTTCCTTGCTTCTATCTGTGAATATTCAGTGAATATAGAATGCCTAATGTAAATAAAAGGAGAAATATTTAAACCTTTAACTCTTACTAAATTTATTGAGTCTGATCCTGAAAATATTGCAACAATCTGGTAGCAGAGGATGGTTAATTGACTCAATAAAAAAATTTAAAAATGTCTAAGAGAGATAGGCCCAACACCAGGGCATACAGCAAAGAAATGGAAACGGACCAAGAAATAATCGACGAATCCACAAACGCGATTTCGAGAGAATCCGAAGAATATACCACTGAAGACGAAGAAATAATAGATGAAAATGATGATCGGGAGGAAATCGAAATAGAAAACAACGAACTCAGGTCAGATATATTAAAACTATTAAAGAGTCAGAAGAATGATGAAAGCCTCATCGCGAACCTCCAAGACATGCTGAAGAACAGCGGAGCAGCGAGAGAGAAGCACATCACTAATGAAAAACCAAAAGACCCAAAAATAGTGAGTGATATGACTGCAGAAAAAAATACTGTGAAGAAGAAAAACGGTGATCCCACGTGAAATTTTGAATGGCAGCCATCTTGGTTTCAACAGACCTCCAGGGTGAGCGAAGCAGAGCCAATCAGAAAACTCAATTCAAAATTTCTGGCGCGAAAAACATTATCAGACAACGAAAACGAAAAAGAAGATTCAAACACCTCAGAAGAATCAGAATCGGAAAGTGAAGGTGATTCAACAAATAATCAGATAAAATCAGCAATGAAAACGCTTTTTGCTGCATTTGGGCCAAAACTAAAAATTACCAAAAAGTTAACTAAGAAGCGAGCGAGCAAGCCAGTGCCTCAAGACCTAACCGCTCCCATCCTGACTACAAGAGCGCCGACGCCCGAACCCAGAGAGCCCTGCCGATACCGCCCCACGCCACAGACCGAAGCAAGCACCAACGCTCTCAAAAGAAGAGGAAGAGCAGCCACCATCGTCAGGACTCCCAAGATCGAGCCAGAGACCGATTCGTCTGAGGAGGAGCAGAACGAGCAAGCCGCAACGACGAGAACCTCTCACGACGACTCCAGGGACGAAATGGACAACGCGCATGCGCAAGACTACGCAGACGGTCCGGGAAGACATGAATTGCTGAGAAGACCATGCAGGCTCGTTGCGAGCATCCCCACGCCGTTTTGTAACTTTGAGCATTTACGAGACCACGGACTACCTCAGGTTGTAAGTAATGGACCTAATAATGTCGGAAATTTACCCAGTGACTTCCCAAAGCTGAGGATAGATGGCATTAATTTACAAGAATGGTATCAGCAGCTCCAGGTTGTCTTTATGAAAGAAAACTTACTGTTTTTTATCACTAGTCCCCCAAAAAGACCTTGGACTCTAAAATTAGACTGTTTACATCATAGAGCATTTTTCTTATTAATTTCTAGTGTATCTCCTGCAATGTATCACAGCATTAAGCAAAATCTGACCGTTTCAGAAATTATTCAATGCATGTTCAATTTGTTTCACAGTGACAGTGTAGCTACTACCACAAGGATGTCTAAAGATTTCTTTTCATCTAGGATAAAACCAGGGGTTTCCATAAGTGAGCACTTAATATCTTTAAACAAAATGAGAGCTGAACTGCATTTAAGGGGGGAGGTAATTTCAGACCAAACAATGAAAAGTGTTATCATCAACTCACTTGACCCATCATGGGATAATTATATGTCACACTTAGACACAATCAATCTAGGATACTTATCCATAGAAAGTCTATCCAATAAGTTAATAGCAGAAGACAATTCAAGAAGGAATCGTTCTAACAATCACATAGAACACAAACCATATAGAAAAGTAGCTTTTCAAGAAAAATATAATGAGACTTTTAGATGTCACAACTGCGGATCCAGGGAACACAATAGAAGAGATTGCCCCAAAATTTCAAAAGAAAGACATAGGTCAGAATATAGAAACAAATACAATTATAGACAGTCTTCCATGGATAGACATAGATATAGAAGCCCACCAAATTACAAAGAGAATAGAGGGGGCAGAGATAATTCAAAGGATAGAAAATCTGGTTCACTGAATGGGTTAAATAAACAAGACAACATTAACATACAACAGAATGAGAACAATAATTGGCTTATTGATTCTGGAGCAACTAATCACACCACTAATAACAAAAATATATTAGCTTCATTTGTAGAAGATAAATTTGTAATAAGGGTAGCTAACCAAGAAAAGGTTCAAGTATTAGGTAGAGGGAATGTAACCTTACCTGGCCTAGGAAAAATAGAGGGGGTATTACTAATACCTGAAATACCTCATAACATACTAAGTGCCATAAAACTAAGCAGGGATTCTGATATTAACATTGTTTTTTCTAAAGGAAAAGCGACTTTGGAGAAAAATAAAATAGATATAGGCACTGTGATAATTAAAGGAGGCCTACCTTATCTAATAACAAAGGAAAAATGGTTGCACAACATTGATTCAAATATGGAAGATTGTATTGAAGTAGATGATGAAAACATTAGCAACAGTGACAATGATGAATGTAAAATATCTCATGATCACAAAGATGCACATAATGAAAAAAAACCAAAAATAGGCAAGCCAATTCATGATGAGTGTGCCCACATCTTACATAGGAAGTTAGGACATGCCAGTTTTCCTGTAGTACAAAAAATGACTGAACACGCAGAAGGTGTTAAAATAAAAAATTGTGAAAACTATTTGGAATGCTCAGTATGTAAATCTACAAAACTAAAAACTAGCCCCAGGCCAAGAAAATCTACTAGGTCAACCAACAAAATTTTTGATTTAGTACACATGGACTTAGTTGGTCCACTAACTCCATCAATCACTTATAGAAAACGTTACTTCTTGACCATAGTGGACGATTATAGTCGCTATGGATTTGTTTATACATTAAAACACAAAGATGAAACATTTCAGAAATTTAAAGAATTTTATAAACGCATAGAAACACAACACAATATCAAAATAAAACAAATCATGACAGATAGGGGATGTGAATTCATGTCTAAAGAATTCTCCCAATGGTTGAAGGACAAAGGAATGTTACATTACACATCTAGTCCATTTTCTGCGTTTCAGAACGGAATTGCAGAGAGGAAGAACTCAACATTACAAACCATGATTAGATGCACATTGGAAGATGCTGGCTTAAGCAAACAATTCTGGTCAGAAGCCCTACATTACTCCAATTACACACAGAATAGAACCTGGTCCAGCATTATAAAAAAGACACCATATGAAGTGATGTATAATAGGAAACCAAAATTGGCACACATGCACATATTTGGAGTCACTGCAGACGTACACATACCTAAGCAATTAAGAAGAAAGGGAGAAAACGTGTCCAGAAGACTCAGATTTATGGGATATGAGACAGGCACTAAAGGGTACAGATTCATTGATAATAATAACAAATTTATAGTTTCCAGAACAGCTGTGTTCCATGAGCAGGCCAACTGGTCTAAAATACATCTTAATGAAATATTTCCAAGTAACAACAAAGATACAAAATCTCAAGAGAAAGGGACTATAGAAAAGCAAAACATCAACAAACATAGAAACAAAACCAAAACATGGACAAATAGCCAACACAAAATAAAGACAGATACACTAACAAAAAAGGAAGCAAGATATTTGCATGATAATAATAGTAAACCTGAAAAAACAATTAGAAACACCAGAAATCAGATGCCAAATAAATACAAAGATTACATAATGCATATGGATGGTGAGTCAACTACACCTAATACATATGAGGAAGTGTTAAAACTTCCTCGTAAAGAAAAAGAAAAATGGGAATTAGCAATGAAAAAAGAGATGGAAAGTTTACAAGGATTAAACGTATTTACACCTGCAATTGCACCAAAAGATAAAACAATTATTGGTACTAGGTGGATATATAAAATCAAAAACTTAGAGGGAGGCAATACCCTATACAAAGCTAGACTAGTTGCACAAGGTTATGCACAGAAATATCCGGAGGACTATACTGACACATATTCACCCACAGTAAGAACTGAGAGTGTCAAAACAGCTCTAGTAGTAGCATCAGCACTCAATCTCGATGTATTCCAATATGACATACAGACTGCGTATCTACACGCAAAACTAGATAAGGAAATATATGTAAGAGCACCTCACAGTCAATACACAAACAAGAATGAGACTTGGTTGTTAAACAAGAGTTTATACGGGTTAAAACAATCTGGTAAACGATGGTATGATTGTTTAGTAAAAGTACTTAAGACTATGGACTTCAATGCTACCACCGCTGATAACTGTTTCTTTGTCAAAAAGGGTGATGATTACATAGAGTTTGTATTGATTTATGTGGATGACATTTTATACATAGGAAAACATAAAGAGAGAAGAGAAACTTTTGTAACTAAGCTAAATGAACATTTCTCGTTAAAATCTCTAGGCAAAGTAAACAAATATCTTGGTGTTCAAATTAATAAGACTAAAAGAGGATTCAAACTTACTCAGAGAGATAAGATCATAGAGCTCTTAAACAAATGCAATCTAAGTGATGCCAAACCTTGTGATACTCCTATGCAGACTGACTTTCTAAGAAATGCTGATGAATCATCCCCTGAATTCAAAGATAACACGTTTTATAGATCAGACATAGGTTCACTTCTTTATATCTCCAATTGGACAAGACCTGATATCGCTTTACCCCTCAATTTATTATCCAGACATGTCAGCAAGCCAACAATGTACCACTGGGAAGCTGTTAAAAGAATATTAAGATATCTGAAAAATACATTAGATTTTTGTTTAATGTTAGAACCTAACAATAATAGAGAACCAAAGCTCACATGTTACGCAGATGCGGATTGGGCTGGAGACACCTCATGTAGAAAAAGTACATCTGGTTATATATTCCTCTTAAATGACTGTCCAGTTTACTGGTACACTGGTAAACAAGAATTAGTGGCCACTTCAACGACAGAGGCAGAATATGTTTGTTTATCTAAAGCTGCGAATAACCTTGTATGGTTTAATGATTTAATTTCAGATGTTTGGAAAAAACCTGCTTTACCTTTTGTTATGCATGAAGACAATAAAGCAGCTATTGAAATATCTAGATCTGACGCCATTGGACAAAGGTCCAGACACATAGATATAAAATTTAAACATGTGAGACAATTATCTCAGGATGGATTTATTAAAGCAGTGCATTGTGAAACTTCAGAACAATTAGCTGACATATTGACAAAGCCTTTACCTTCTAAGCAGCATAAATACTTGACTTCTAAGTTATATGTTTTGTACTGTCCTGAATCTGAATGTAATTGGTGTAGCATAACGAATCGGCATTTAGAGGGGGATTTGTCAGATGTAAATGCCTTATTCTCTAATGTATAAATAGTATATGAACGGGGTATCAGGGGTTAATTTATTCTTCACTTCTTAATGTATTCATAATTCACCACTCCCATATCTAGCTCCACCCATTGTATATATAAGGAGCTGTATGCACCCATTTTCCTTGCTTCTATCTGTGAATATTCAGTGAATATAGAATGCCTAATGTAAATAAAAGGAGAAATATTTAAACCTTTAACTCTTACTAAATTTATTGAGTCTGATCCTGAAAATATTGCAACATGATCAATCCTACAATGTCTGTAGAGAAAGATCTACAGTATGCTGGTTATTAGGCAGAGTTTAAGGTGCTGGCACTAACATTTAAGGTTCTGAATAAATAGAACTTGATCTGCGTTTCACATGATGAATTTGGCTAACCCCCTCACCCACCTCCCGATTAGCAGGAGAAGCCCTTTTGAATTCACTCCCCAAGGAGATGTCTGTGGCTCCTGTTCTCTTATTATACTATGTAAGAAAGAGATACATCTTTTTTGCAGTCTTTTAACTGTTCATAATTTTGTTTTCTTCTATTGGTATCATCATTTTTATCATAATTATTTTAATTTTGGTTTAATTGCATTAGTATTGCTTTATTTTATTCCTTGTATTTTTGTACTTGGAATAAATAGAAAGGCAGGATATAAATTCAATAATAATAACCCCCCCAAAAAAATCTTCCCTTGAAACCTGATAGTTACAGGGTACTGAATATGAATCAGTACTGGAGAACTCAGAAAGTTTCTGTCACAAGTAATCTAGTTTGATGTCTATTATGAAACCTCCTAGAGTAAAATAATCTAAGATACCAGACAGTTTCATTTTCCCTGGAAGGTTTTAAAAATTAAATTGGACAAGTTTTTGAGGCAAAATGTTTTAGTTAACTCTGGTTCTCCACCTTGTTTTCCAGTCTATGTAGATCTTTAAAGTTTCCTTTAAAGCGTTTTTTGTTATTCCTTGGATTCTTGCAGCACTTTTTGTCTTAGATTGAAAAGATTAAAAAAAATGAAGCATACTCTACCTCTGCTTTTGTATCAAGAACTTCAGCCATTTTATGACTTGAGGTGAATCACAAACATATTGAGCATGAACCCGAAAGGTATTAAGCATCGTCGGAAGCTTTCCACTCCCACGGAGGTTGAGGTTCTAGAAATCTGGAACAACTTTGTTCCATTGTACACCAAAGATCCATCTTATATTATTTTTGGATAGAAAAGTGAAATACTTTAAAAGAGCACCAAAGAACTTTCTGTCTTTCTTACTGAACTCTACAGCTGACACATAGGCAGGATATTATTGATTGAGCTATTTATTTCTGAAAACAAACAGAAAGAGAGCAAATGTCATAACTATTTTTAAATAAAGGAAGAATAAGGCTCAGGAACCTTGTATAAAACATACAAAAGAATGAAGGCTATTGCTTAACGCATTGTAAGCCGCCCTGAGTCTCCGGAGAAGGGCGGCATATAAAAAAAAAAAAACAAACAAAAAAAACCTCCAGATGTAGCATCCTGATGTCTGTGTTGGGCAAGGTCTTCAAACAGAGGGCCAAGCAGTTTGTTAGTGAGTACTTGAGTATAGTTAGTCCTAGCGTTAAGAACATCTAATTTACAGATAATTCATACTTTGAATGGGCTGCCTATTACTAAAAATGGCAGACAGTGTTCTTAGTGGACCAGTGACGTACTGGGGACATAGTATGCTTGGACTTGTGTTTTGATCACTGTGTGATTATTGTTTTTTAAGTTGTGTGATTTTGTGAGGTTGCTGCAAGTAGCAACAAGGGGCATTTTATGTGAAGTCCAGCTGCTTTTACATTGTGTGAGACAAATTGTGCAGCTTTGTGTGTATTCCAGTGGCTTTGTCTTTCCTGTTCTTGGGGTTATGGTTAGGGAAAAAATGGTTTTATCTGCAGTCTTTTGGGGGAAAACTGTTTTTATTCTTTTGATATTTTCCTGGCACTGTCCTAGTTTGGGGGGGGGCATGCTCCCTATAACTTCCTACACATTAATGATCACTAATAATATTTGCTTATCCATTTTAGTGAACTTTCTTTATATAATTGGATAATTTATATATAAATATATTATAAAAAATATAATTTTATACTTTTAGATTTCTAACTTCTGTTTCTGTTAGTTAGCCATTGACAAAGCAAATCCCATGTTAAAAAGTATTCGAAGCCTTCTCCTTAATTTTAATCATTTCTGCACAGTAACATTTTTTTTATTCAGATGAAGATCTGATCTCTTTGTTTTTCCATCATTGTGCAAACACAATTCTAGCAGCTGTTAACATGTGTAAAATTAAATATGATTGTATTCCCTTTAAAATACCCAACAAAATATTTCTGGTTTTAAATCTATATGTTGCTTTTCTATTGTTACTAACCATGACACCACTAACTCTTGAACTGAGGAATAAATTTCAGGAAAAGAATTCAGTATTGCTCTGTGAATGTACCTATGAAATTTATTCTTCTTGATCTAACTTATTAGATTGAAAACTATATCTTTCTTGTTTGTTGGACCACAGTTACATCTTGAAAAGACAGTATATTGTTGGGTAAAAACAGAGATCCCTTCCATTAACACAAGTCTTCAGCTTACAAAGCACAATTTTTTTTCTTTTGCAGTAGTACCCTTTAACAGGAAGGATGAAAAGGTAACAGAGTTTGGCCAGTTTCTTCACCAAGAAAACAAAACTGGTACAACAGCAACCATCAGAATTGGTCTTGGATGATCCAAAACCATCACAAGCACCACAAGTACCACCACTTTCACCACTTGAACTTGGAGAAAGCAGCAAGTCAAGTATTGAGTCACCCGAGTCTGAAACTGAAATTAATCTTCCTGACTGCTGGAATGTGCAACAGTTGAGAAACTTTCAAGAGAAGTGTGAGGGCCTGGAAATTGCAAGTACTATGTGAAACATGAGTACTTATGGAGAATGGTGTTCATGTGTCCAAAGGATGGAAGTATTTCAAGGCTGAGGCATCTGGGAAAAATAAAGAAGTTCAGCAAGCATCTCTAAGGAAGAAAATGAAAGAACATTTTACATCAAAAGCTCATACCATTTGCAGAGAGAACGTAAAACAAGGGGAGCAGGAATGCTATAACAAAAGGAATCGACAAGATGTCTGAAAAACATTTAGGCACCACTTGTATGGAAGAATTGATAGAATTGCAAACTAGAAATGGAGTAGATTTGGGAATAGATCTGGGAATAGATCTGGGAGTAGTTGGCATTCAAGGCCAACTGCAGTGGAAATAATTGAGTGCATTGCAAACAAAATTAAAACTGAAATGTTTACTAGCATTATTGAACAGAATCTGAAAATATGTTTGATCATTGACGAAGCCTCAATGGTATCCTGCAAACCAGTTGTGATAGTTTTCGTAAAAGTTGAAGATTCAGAGAACCCACCAACAATTTTTGTTGAGCTTGTTGAATTGAAGAAACAAGATGCAGAGACAATATGTTCTTCAGTTCTAGAAAGTTTACGTAAGGTTGGGTTTACCCAGAACTACTTACAAAAAAATTTAATAGCATTTTGCTCTGATGGTGCCAGTGTTATGCTTGGGAGAAAATCTGGAGTGAGCACTAGAATGGCAAAAGAGTTTCTAAACATCATAATATGGCACTGCTTAACCCATCACCTCCAACTTCTTTTAGACGACTCCAAAAAGGACATTAAGCAACTAAATCATTTTAAAATATTTCTTGACAAGATACACACCATTTTTCATAAATCCGATAAGAGCCAAAATGCACCTTGTGAAATATCCGAACAACTTGAAATTGAAATCATAAAGATTGGTAGAGTTTTGGGACCAAGATTTGCTGCTTGTAGTTTAAGGGCAACCCTAGCTATGTGGTATGCTTATCCAGCACTACATCAGTATTTTCATGCAAATGAAAAATACTCAGGTATGGCTACCCGTCTGGAAAATATATATTTTTTAAATGATTTGGCATTGATGATCGATACTCTGGAAGAAATTGCACTTCTTTCAAATGCACTGCAAGCAAGTAATATGGACATCATAAAGGCTGAAAAACTGATGACAAGATCAATGAAAGCATTTGAACTGCTTAGAAAGGGAAAGGGTCCACACGAAAAAAAGTTGATGGACTAATTACTTCAGAAACCTTAAAAAATATAAAATTTGTACAAAATCATCAATTTGTTGGACTTAATCAGGAAAGACTTTTAGAAAGCATCATAACAAATTTGAAGAAAAGACTAATGGATTGTGAACATTTAAAAACAGGTAGACAATTGTAAGAAACCATGAATAAATTATAATTTCTAAATTTTCTGGAGCCAGATTACTGGAACATTGCAGAAGTAGTAGTTCCGTGGACAGCAGCTGAAGAACAATTGCACATATTTGGTGACATTTTTAATTACATTAACATCAACGACTATAGAGATTTTGTGGACAATGTTTTAAAAGATTCCAACTATGAACTATGCAATTCCTGAAAATATTAAAAAAGCAAAAGATATTGTCAGAACAATTGCAGTGAGTTCTGCAGAAGCGGAAAGGGGGTTTTCAAAAGTGAACCTCATATGTTCAGAGAGCAGAAGTCGCCTAACCGTTTCTAATTTAACCAACCTCATGACTATCGGTGTTATTGGCCTACCTTTACAAAATGGGACCCTATTCCTGCATTGAAAAAGTGGTTAAGAGCACAGCATCACACATCCGATGATCTGAGAGTCAAGATCAAGAAAAGTGGAAGTGAGGAGAGTGCCAATGAAAAAACGATGTGGAAACATCTTAAAGTTAAAGATTACTAACACTTTTATGTAAATATTTGTGTACCTCTTTTATTGTTTTGTGTACTTCTTTTATTCTAATTTAAGTATTAAATGCTTAAATTGGTATATCTTGGTATATCTCCTTTTTGTAGGTCATTATCATTGGTGCAAAGAAGTGACATCGAAGACAAATAACACTCTTATTGCTCTTATGTAAGTATTTGCGTACCTGTTTTATTGTTTTGTGTACTTTGTTTATTCTTATTAAAGTATTAAATGCACGAAATAATTGATATATCTTCTTTTTGTAGGTCATTAGGGCAAAGAAATGACGTCGACTTGGCCACACCCACCCACCCAGTCACATGCCCACCAAGCCATGCCCACCAAGAACACCCACAGAACTTGTAGGGAAAAATTTTGAATTTCACCCCTGGGCAGGCCACCTGCAGGTTGCCACTACCGGTTCACCTGAACTGGTCTGAACCGGCTGAATACCATCTCTGTTTCCATCCTTCCAAGGTTGGTAAAATTAGGGCCCAGATTGTTGGGGGCAAGAGGCTGAAACTGCTCAGCAAGGGCTGCAAAGCATTATGAAGTGGTATATTAGTCTAAATTCATCTTTCATCATGAAGAAGTAAAAAAAAATGCTTTCCTGTGTCATTTGTTTCCATGAATCTAGAACATTTGTGAGTGGGCTTAAAGAGTCTTTGAAACCATTTTGTTATATCCCAAATATATTTCCCAGAAAAACAACACACTTCTCTTGAGAAACTAGTACGTAAACAGATTGTTACTGCCTTTTGTTAGGGAGTTTCCAATCACATAAATACACCCCAGTGGTAAAATATGCCCCAGTGGTAAAATCCTACCGGTTCAGCGAACCGGTAGTAAAAAAAATGTTACCGGTTTGTCCAGTAACTAGAAATCCTGCTTTCTAGTGAATCTAAATCGCGTGGCACAGCTATCCCCACCTCACTGTTCTACTTACCTTCCCAAGCCTCCTTTTCCTATGTGCAGTGCGTGTTTGGTGCATACCACACGTGTGCATGTGCAGCATGCATTTGATGTGCACTGCACATGCATGCGCAGTGTGTATTTGGCACACACTGTGTATGCGTGTGCATGCAGCGTGCATTTGGCACGCATTGTGAATACATGTGCACACAGCGTGCATTTAGCATGCACAGCATGCAATTGGTGCGCACCACGCATGCACAGGCAGTGAATCAGTAGCAACCAGGGAAGATTTCACCACTGATACACACTCTTCTTCATTTCTTCACGACTGAGGCAGGAACCCTTCCCTTTAGAGTCTTTTTTCTTCTGGGAGGAAGAATAGATTCAAGAACAATCTTAGCAAGATAAAATGGCTCTGGCTGCTTCAGTGTCCTCCTGCTTGAGGGGGTCACACTGGGAGTGCTCGAAGAGATGTGGCTAGGAAGGTGTTTGCATGAGCATGTTTTGTGCCAATTGCATTTATGCCTGGACAATGTGATTCTCCTCACAGATACTGTCATGCCTTGATTCTGCCCTTGCAGTTATCTCAAAAGTTACAACTGGTCCAGAACACAGTGGTACAAACAGTTATGTCCATGTAACACCTCTGTTTTGTGAGGTGTTGTGCTTACCAGGAAGCTTCCAGGTGCTAGTTATTACTTACAAAAACCTACATGCATAGGGCTTAGCTGTCTGAGGGACTATCTGTAACTTAGAGTGACCGAGTTGCTCGTTTCAGGCCTGGTTGATCAACCAGTGTCAACTAGTAGGACCCAGGAAGTAGACCTTTTCTGTCCCAACTCTTGACTTTTGAAAGAAGTATTCCTTAGAGATTACCCTCCAACCTACCTGCCTTCAAGTGAGCCCTAAAAATTTGGCTGTTCCCTTTGGCCTTTGGTTAGGATATTTAGTGAATCCTTTAGGTTGGCACTGATAGGAAAAGGTGTCTTTTTTTTAATTTGTTCCATTTGGGTGACCATGTCCTTTTTGATATATAATTGTTTTTGTGCTTCTTAAACTTACTGAGAGTCATTTTGGAGTTGGGCAAAGTAAAAAAATGAATAAACAAATAAACAGATAACTGAAAACATAGTCCCTCTTGGCCTATTTGAGGAAAGGTACTGGAGTCAAGTCATCTTCCATCTCCTCACCCTTTGAAGACATGGCAACTGATCTTGGAGGGTTAAAATATCAGCTTCCAGTCCTGGCACAACTCCAGAACCAAAACCTCACCCTCCCTTCTTGTGTAGAGGCAACAAAAATCCATACAGACAAGCATTGCCCACTTGAGATGCTAAATGCTGAAGGAACTTCGGTGCACAAACTGTATGAAGAACTCTTGCATTAGACCCTCACGTACCTGTCAGGTGGAATTTGTTTTGACTGTCCCAGAGGCAGGTCGATGCTCTCTGAAGGATGGCGGTGTCCTAGCCCTACTCCAGAGAGTGAACATTTCCAGTTCAACTGGACTGAAGAGGGGCAAAGAGACTATTCTTGGGTCTGCCTGAAGTCACCTTCCTCAGACCGCTTTGAGGTTGAAGATCAAACTCTTGGTGAAATAGTCAAGAAGAAAAAAGGACGTGTCTAATTCATCTTTAAAAACCTCTCCAAATGTCAGTCTCTGGTTCCTCTGGCAGTTTTCCTCGTGCTACCCATAGCCAAGAGAAGGGAAACAAAACATGATTAAGTTCTGCGACTAACTTTGAAAAATAGGATTTAGACACGTTTTTTAGAAAAACTGCAGCCTTCATATTTGATTCCTTAGGCTCTCATTTCACAAAATGAAATGTCTTATGATTTAAGAAAGGTCTAATTCTGGGGACAGCCATACTTCTTACAGTATGCAAAAGGTTGGTGATATTTCCAGTGATCCCTCTGACTACCTCTGCTGTTGGGAAAAAAACCTGCTGTTTAGAAGGGGAAAACTGGATTTAACCAGGAGCCTGTAAACTGCAGGACTTTATATTATATCAGGATAAGATGCTGGTAGTAGGAAACCAGGTTCTCGGCTTGTCGTTCGTTCAGAACTGCGATAGGAAATAATCACCAGTAACACACAGAGAATCAGGGTTTACTTTGGCAATGATAAGCTTGCAGTCAAAAGTAAAGTACAAGTCGGTGTTTTGGTTCAAAGTCAGCGCTGGGTGTAATCACACCACAGCGCTATTTAACAAAAACTCAGCCCCTTAAACATACATCCGGTGATTATCAATCAAGCACCCCCCACTCCCTTAACAGTAACAGCTGCGAGCACCAGAGCAGCGAGGACAGCAGAATCGGAGAGGCCCGGCAACGTCATCAATCATCGCCCTGAATGCTGCTATCTAGGAACTGTTTGTGTGTTCGCTGCGGCTGCTTATCTCCACTCCTTCGTCTCCCACACCCCCCATCGATGGCGAGCTCCGGCAGGACTCGACAGGCGGCCCCCCCTACCAGGAGCTCACCTATAAATAGAGAACATACAGATGTTAGTCACTGTTACGATCCTGCATTAGGTTTGTCTGGGTATTTCCGATGGAACCGTTGTATCAATCGGGCAGCGTGAACATCGGGTGCTGCCACCCACGAGGCCTGTGTTACAGGGTATCCTTTCCACCGCACAAGATATTGTAACATCCCCCTACGAATCCTGGAGTCCAATATTCGGTCTATCTCATATTGGTTGGTATGCACGGGACCCGGTGGAGTAGTTGAGGTACCTGGCCTTTCTATCGTCACCGGTTTCACCAAACTGCTATGGAATACGGGATGTATCCTACTGAACAGAGGGGGAAGTTTAAGAGCTACGGTTACAGGATTGATGACGTGTGTTATGGGAAATGGTCCTATATATTTAGGTCCTAATTTTTTACTGGGCAGTCGGAGTTTAAGGTATTTCGTAGATAAGTATACTTTGTCTCCTATCCGGAATGGTTTTGGATCAGTTCTTTTCTTGTCTGCATATTTTTTTGTACTCGTCTGCTGCCTTTTGTAATGCTGTTTTTACACTTGGCCATACATTACTAATTTTATCGGCCCAACCGCGTGGCGTGTCACCGTCTGTCATAGGGGGATCTAACTCTGGAATGGCTGAAAACTCTCGGCCATATATTACTTGGAAAGGGGAGAACCCAGTACTGCGGTGGGGTATGTTGTTATATGCCACTTCGGTGAAAGGCAGGAGTCCTGACCAATTCGTCTGCTGGTAAGAAACGTAGCATCTGATATATCTTTCAACCATGGCATTGGCCCGTTCAGCCGCCCCGTTAGTGCTCGGGTGGAATGCTGAACTTAACCCTTGAGAGAACCCAATTAAACGGACAAATCGTCTCCAAAACTTAGAGGTGAATTGAACACCGCGGTCGGATATAATCCTCTTAGGTGCTCCATGGAGACGATAGACATGTTGCAAAAAGAGTTCGGTTAATTGTCGCGCGGATGGTATGCTTTTACATGGCACAAAGTGGGCCTGTTTCGAAAACAGATCTACTACCGTCCAAATTACAGTGTGGCCATGGCTAGGGGGGAGATCGACTATGAAATCCATAGCGATCTCTTCCCAAGGCCTGCTAGGATTCGCGACTGTCTGTAATAGTCCTAACGGTCGTCCAGACCAGGGTTTGGCGGTTGCACAGGTTGTGCAACCTTTTACGTATGTTTCTATGTCCTTACGCATTCGTGGCCACCAGAATTGCCTCCTCACAAGGTGTAGAGTTTTTAAATACCCAAAATGGCCTGCTGATTTGGCATCATGGCACCTGCATAACACTACGTTCCGTAAACGTTCTGGAACATATATTCTATTCTCCCTCCATGCTATTCCATCATTATAGCTAACCATAGAGGGGTTTTGGATTACCCATTGATCCTGTTGTAAAGCTGTTTTAAACTCGGTACGTAAGTGACCATCTACTTCTGTAAGTCTTAATAGGGTTTGGGAAGGTGCAATTAGAGGTTCTATCACTTCCTCTCGCTTGCTATTATACTGTGGCATCCGGGACAGCGCATCAGCCAGGAAGTTTTTCTCAGCAGGAACATACCGCAACCGGAAAGAGAAATGCTGAAAATATTGTGCCCACCTTATCTGTTTGGGAGATAGTTGCCTGGGCGTTTGTAAGGCTTCTAAGTTTTTATGGTCCGTCCATACCTCAAAAGGATGAGACGCCCCCTCCAAGAGATGTCGCCATGTCATCAACGCCCAACGGACCGCGAATGCCTCTTTTTCCCAGATCGCCCATGCCCGCTGTGTCGTGGTTAACTTTTTAGACATATAGGCACAAGGTTGTAACCCTCCCTGCTGTGTTCTTTGTAGGAATACTGCTCCTACAGCCACGTCGCTAGCATCTGCTTGGACTACGAATGCCTGCGTTGGGTCTGGATGCTTGAGTACTGGTTCTTGAGCAAAGAGTGTTTTTAACTGCTCGAAAGCCATTTGACACGCTGACAACCACGTCAACGCTTGTCCCGGCTTTGGTTTAGCCGTGGCCGGTTTGGTCCGTAACAGATCCGTTAGTGGTAGGGCTATTTCAGCAAATTGTCAGGTTTCGGTTCTGTCTTAATTGAGTTCCATGATCAAGCGCAGAGTCTCTAATAAATCACTTTTTATTAAGAACAGAAATAGCCGACATTCCTAACTCTAATTGCTGCCAAACTGGCTCCTCCTCCCAACCCCCTCCTCTTCCGCTCTCCAGCCCGATGTCCCATTGGCCATCATGCAAATCCATCTCTACGTCCCGGCACGTACTTCTCACAGGAATGTGGCCCCCACCCTCGTTCCCCAGGAAACCCTATCTGTTGCATGCAGAAAACTAGGTAAAAGTTCATCTCAGCAATAAATCAGCGCTTCTGGTCTTTGCTTCATGTCTTCATGTCAGAACTGGAAGAGAGCCTAATTTGGAATGCTGACATCCGGCCCCTCTCCCTTCACTTCTGCGACATCACCTATCCCATAGGGAAAACACAAAAAGATTAGTCCCATCAGCCCGTCCCTGGCTGTGCACCCCCCCTCCCGGCTTTCCCGGGTGGTCTGCATGGAATTTTGCTATAAGGCGATCAGCTTGGATGTTTGCACTCTTCACCCAGGAAGCCTCTGACAATGGGTAACCCTTCCATTTAATTAAGTACTGAAGGCGCCCCCTGTGCCATCTTGAATCAAGAATCCGCTGCACTTCGTAGTGCATTTGGCCCCCAACAACCAGGGGTCCAGGGGGGTCACGTGGCGTTGGCCTTAAAGTAGACCCCACTACAGGCTTTAGAAGGCTACTGTGAAAAACGGGGTGAATTTTCCCCAAAAGCCGTGGCAACTGCAATTGCACTGTAACGGGGTTAATTATTTTTATTATAGGAAATGGTCCTATAAATTTTGGGCCCAATTTCCTGCTCGGGAGTCTAAGTCTCAAGTACTTGGTGGAGAGGTAAACTTTCTCTCCCAGCTGAAATGGTCTTTGGGGAGTTCGGTGCTTGTCTGCTTGGTCCTTATAGGATTGAGCCGCTTTTGCCAGCGCCCTCTTAACATTTTCCCAAGTTTGTCTCAACATTGCCATCCAGTCGGTCAAACTGACTGAGGAAGGGGGCTCCCTCGGGTATTCTGGCATGGGAACAAAATCCATGCCACTCACTATTTTGAACGGGGTTAGCCCCGTGCTGCTGTGGACAGCATTATTATATGCAACCTCCGCAAAAGATAGGAGGTCTGCCCAATTGGACTGCTGGTAGTCGACGTAGCATCTTAAATATTGTTCTATCATAGCGTTCAGTCTTTCTGCCCCCCCATTGGTGCTCGGGTGAAAAGCTGAGCTGAGCCCTTGGGATGAACCTATGGATCGTAGAAACTCCCTCCAGAACTTTGCTGTGAACTGGACCCCTCTGTCGGAAATGATTCTCCTGGGGACTCCATGTAGGCGGTAAATGTGCTTCAGGAACAGTTTGGATAACTGACGGGCTGAAGGCAGTCCACTACAAGGAATGAAATGTGCCTGTTTGGAGAATAAGTCTATTACAGTCCAGATCACTGTATTTCCACTGCTCCTCGGTAGGTCTACTATAAAGTCCATTGCAATCTCCTCCCATGGTCTTGTTGGCTCAGCTACTGGTTGCAACAATCCAGGCGGGCACCCTGGCCTTGTCTTCATTGTGGCACAAATGGTGCAGCTTTTTACATAACTGTCTATGTCCTTTCTCATATGTGGCCACCAGAACTGCCTTCGTACTAGGTGCAAAGTCTTTAGGAACCCGAAGTGTCCTGCTGGTTTAACATCATGGCTCCTCTTGAGAATCAGGATGCGTAAACTTTGTGGGACATAGAGCTTTGTCCCCCTCCAAGCTAGTTCATCTCTTTTTGTTAAGAGATGTTGATTGTCCCGATACCAGGGGTCTGTCAGCATTTCATTTTTTAATTTTGCAGTTAAGTCGCTAGCAAGTTGGCCTTGCTGGTCACGTCGTTGCCGTCTGGTGATCACTTGGGCTGCAGCTTGGGTGGAGGGGATGATGGCATTCACTACCTGCTCCCGCTCACTGTTGTATTGCGGCATCCGGGAGAGGGCGTCAGCCAGGAAATTTCTCCCTCCTGGGATGTGCTTAAGCTCGAAATTGAAACGATTGAAGTATTGTGCCCACCGCACTTGCCTGGGAGACAGTTTTCGTGGGGTTTTTAGGGCCTCTAGGTTTTTATGATCAGTCCAGACTTCAAATGGTTTCTGGCCTCCCTCTAGTAGGTGCCGCCAGGTCAACAAGGCCCATCTTACTGCAAACGCTTCCTTCTCCCACGCAGCCCATCGCCTCTCCGTATCGGTGAGTTTGCGGGAGGTGTAGGCGCAGGGTTGTAGATCACCTTGGTTGTTCTTTTGGAATAACACGGCTCCTACTGCCACATCACTTGCGTCTGCTTGGATGACAAAAGGCTGTTCCGGATCCGGGTGTTTTAAGACAGGTTCTTTCGCGAACAGTCCTTTTAGTGTCTCGAACGCCTGTTGGCAGGTCAGGTCCCACTGTAAGGGTTGTCCCGGGCGAGGTTTCATCGCTGAACTTCCTGTCTTTAGGAGGTCCATCAAAGGTTTGGCAATCTTCGCGAATGAGGGGATGAATTGTCTGTAGAAATTTGCAAAGCCTAGAAAACTTTGCAGTTGTCTGCGGGTGCGAGGGGGTTGCCATTGTAGAACTGATTGGACCTTGGCTGGGTCCATCTCTATCCCCTCGTTTGATACTCGGTAGCCCAGGTAGTCTAGCCGTGATTGGTGGAAATCGCATTTTGACAGTTTGACATATAGGTTTGCCTGTAGCAGTTTTTTCAGTACTTGGCGGACGAGGGGTATATGTTCGTCTATGGTCTCCGTGTAGATAAGAATATCGTCCAGGTAGACGAGGACCCCTTTGTAAATGTGTTCACGTAAAACTTCATTTATTAACTGCATGAATACTGCTGGGGCTCCTTGCAAACCAAAGGGCATTACTTTAAACTGGAAACTACCCAGGGGGCAGTTGAACGCTGTTTTCCATTCATCCCCTGCCTTTATGCGTACCCGGTAATAAGCTTCTCGAAGGTCTAGTTTGGTGAAAATCTTCCCTTTGGCTAGGTGGGCTAGCATGTCTTTCATGAGGGGGAGGGGGTACAAGTTTTGTACGCATACAGCGTTGATACTTCGAAAGTCGACCACCAATCTCATGGAGCCGTCCTTTTTCTCTTTAAACATGACCGGCGCCGCTACTCTTGGTTTTACTGGCTCAATAAATCCCCTTTGTAAGTTTTTGTCTATGTAGTGCCGCATTTCCTGCATTTCTCGGGGCGTCATGGCATACATTTTTGGTTTGGGTAGTTTCGCTCCCGGGATAATCTCGATGGCACAATTGGTCTCGCGGTGGGGGGGCAGAATGTCACAGTCGGCCTCGCTGAATACTTTGGCAAGGTCTTGGTACTCCCCTGGGATCTGATCTGCATTACAAGCGGTGGTGGGTGCGGCTGCTAATTGCTTTACTGTACCTTCTGGGAGGGACCCTTGTGTTGGTGGTGTTTTGTTTTGTGGTGGGGGGCTGCTTTGGGGTCTCAGAGTGGGAGGGAATTCTTCTGGTCGGGGCGGCAGGGGTTGGGGCCCCTTTGCTATCCTCAATCTGCGGGTCCCCTCTTGCCACCAAATGATTGGACCCCATTTGTCCAACCACGAGAGTCCCAATATGACTGGTTCTGTCATCTTGGGGGCTATTATGAAGCGGATCGTCTCCCAGTGATCTGCTAGTTCTAGTCTCACGGGTTCGGTCAAGTGTGTGGCGTACGCTCCGCCCACTAGGGACCCATCAACTTGCTCAAAACGAATTGGTTGTTTGAGCTGTTTAGCTCGGATTCCCAATTTCAGAACTGTGGGTAGGTTGATTAGGCACCGTGTGCTACCAGAGTCTATTAGGGCTTGGAAAGTCTCTTGGGCCCCTGTTTTGGGGGCTGTTAGGCGTATGGGGAAAAGAAAAGGATGGACAGGTCCACTCACCATCGGGTCGTCTTCGCCTTCGTCCTCTGTGTCGTAGAGTTCGGGGAACTGATCTCCCTCATCTGTGGTTCCTCTGGTTTCGGTCAGGTGAGCGAAAAACTCCGGGCTTTGGGGGTTTTCCCGCGATACGTGGGTGGCGCGCTTGGGCCCTTGTTCCGGTCGTGCTTTGGGTGGTGGAGCTGGTCCCGGTCTAGGCGTTCCACATCTTGCTGCTATGTGGCCGCTCCCCCCACATCGGTAGCATTTCAGTGAGCTCCGTGGGGCAGTTGGTCTGTGGGAGGGCTGTGATGTTGGGGGTTCCCGTCTGTTGAGTGGCCCTTGGTCTGATCGACCTCTCTCCTTTCCCTCGGGTGGTTTCGGCGTGTCGCTCGCCCACAACCCTCTGTCGACTTTTATCGCTACCCGGAACCATTCAGAGAGTCGGTTTGGGATGTCACGATAAGCAGTCACTTGGGAAATTCTCTTATCTAGGCTTGTCCTAAAAAAGTACACCAGCAATCGCTCGGGTAGGGGAGGTAGTGTCCCAACGACTCTCCTGAATTCACGGATATGCTCTTTGATGGGCTTCCCCTTCTGCATTAGGTTTCTGAGCTCATCTTCCACATAGGGGTCGTCCTCCTCCTCCTCATAACGGTTTCTCAATAGTTGCAAGAACCCATCCGCATCTTGCAGCTGGGGGGCCCTGTTTTTATAGAGGGATGCTGACCACCTCTTTGCTTCTCCCTCCAGCCCTTCCGAAATGGCATTCACTAGGGCTCTAGGGAAAGGGAAAAGGTGTCCATAACGCTCTATGTATATCTCAGCTGAATCGAGAAATTGGGCGAGGTTGTCTGGGTCACCGTCGAACTTCCCTCTGAACTGGGGTGGCTCCTCCCTGTCTACCCTCTCCTCTCTGTGCTGAGCTGTGTAGGGCCCCCCTCGGTGTTGAAAGACTTCTGCCTCGCCTCTCATCCTGGGGTAGGGAGGTGCTGCCTCATCTAGGCTTTGCTGCTTTCTGGGAGGGGGGGGGACCCATGGATGCATCATTGGGCTCCTTCTCCTCCTGCTGTGAAGGGGGGAAGGGCTGCGCCTTGGCCTACGTCCTCTCGGGTCCACAGCCCAGACTGGTTCTCTCTTTTCTTTGGGTCTGCAGGATGGTTCCTCCCCCTGAAGGGTGGCACGGTCAAATTTTTCTTTCAACTCATCTATGGGGCTTCCGAGTGACTTCCTTAGAATTTCTTGGCGCTTACTTTGTTTTCTGGCTTGTTCCCACTCCCATAGCCAGGAAGCTCTGCCCAATTCACTTAGAGGTTTTCCCTTATCTCTCACGTTGGGAAAGGGGAATTCCGCCTCTGAAGCTTTTGGCATAGTCCCCGGGTACTTATCTGATTCAGGCTTCTTTGTTTGAGGTTTTTCCGAGAAGGAAGGCGGGGAGAGTTGAGCCTTCGTAGTTTCCAAACTGGCTGGAGTCACGACCGCTTCTCCTCCACTCGTTGCTTGAAGCAGGCTTTCCTCCGAGAGCTTCGCTTCAGCCATAGTGTCGGGGGATAACCTCCAATCCGACCATACGTCTGGGAGGGAACGGGATGATTTAAACTCAGCCAGCCTGGCTTTGAGGGAGTTTGGCAGTCTGTCAGGTTTCGGTTCTGTCTTAATTGAGTTCCATGATCAAGCGCAGAGTCTCTAATAAATCACTTTTTATTAAGAACAGAAATAGCCGACATTCCTAACTCTAATTGCTGCCAAACTGGCTCCTCCTCCCAACCCCCTCCTCTTCCGCTCTCCAGCCCGATGTCCCATTGGCCATCATGCAAATCCATCTCTACGTCCCGGCACGTACTTCTCACAGGAATGTGGCCCCCACCCTCGTTCCCCAGGAAACCCTATCTGTTGCATGCAGAAAACTAGGTAAAAGTTCATCTCAGCAATAAATCAGCGCTTCTGGTCTTTGCTTCATGTCTTCATGTCAGAACTGGAAGAGAGCCTAATTTGGAATGCTGACACAAATCTGGGCATGAACTGCCGATAGAAGTTTGCAAAGCCTAGAAAGCTCTGTAATTGCTTTCTGGTTCTAGGGGCCTGCCATTCAAGCACTGCCTGGACTTTTCTGGGATCCATCTCTACCCCGCTCTCTGATATTCTATAGCCTAGATAATCTATCCTCTTTTTGTGAAACTCACATTTGGATAGTTTCACGTACAGCTTAGCAGCTAATAATTTGTCTAAGACTTGTCGGACCAGAGATATATGTTCCTCTTCAGTTTGCATGTAAATTAAGATGTCATCCAAATATACAAGGACACCCCTGTACAGATGTTCATGCAGCACTTCATTGATGAACTGCATGAACACCGCAGGGGCGCCCTGTAATCCGAACGGCATGACCTGGAACTGATAGCTTCCCAAGGGACAATTGAATGTTGTTTTCCACTCATCCCCTGGTTTGATTCGTATCCTATAATACGCTTCGCGTAGGTCGAGTTTCGTAAAGATACGACCGGTGGCTAGGGCAGCTAATAGGTCCTTCATTAAGGGAAGTGGATAGAGGGGCTCCACACACACTGCATTGAGACCTCTGAAGTCAACGCATAAGCGTAAACCCCCATCTTTCTTCCCACGAAACAGGACAGGGGCAGCCATCTTTGATCGACTAGGTGTGATAAAACCCCGGGCCAAGTTCTTGTCTATATATTTTCGTAATTCTTTTAGTTCGGGTTGTGTCATTGAATACATCCGGGGCTTGGGTAGCTTCGCCCCGGGTATTAACTCAATACTGCAATCCATAGGCCGGTGAGGGGGCAGGGTCTCACATTCCTCCTCACTAAAGACTCTGGCGAGATCCCTATACACATTAGGATACGTCGTGTCTGCTCGATGACCAAGGCAATTACATTTGAAGCAACGAAACGCAGGCCGCTGGATCCTTTCCCCCAAGCCGGAGCCAGCATTCGGTTTAAGCTCCTTGGGTGTTTGTGTGCGTTCTGCTGGTCGTTTTCCTTGACTTGCAACCCTTTCACCCCGTATACAGAACCCTCGGAGACTGACGTCCAATTCGATGACTGCCTTGTACCACACACTCAACTTGGGGGGCAAGCCCCGGTACATGCAGGCTTGCCGTAAATCACGGTCTAGTCCTTTATGGAATTGGTGCACCAGAAGACGTTCTGGCCACCCCACCAACCGAGCCGCAATCTTTCGGAACTCCTGTACATATTCCTTTGCTGGTACGCCCCGTTGCTTAAGCGCAAACAAATCCCCCTCTGCAACCTGGGCGCTTGTTTCGTCTTCAAATCTGGCACGAAGAGCCTCCAGAAAGCGTCCCATGTCCACGAGTTCCCTTGCATGTTTAGCATGGAGGCCTGCCACCCACTCAGCCGCTTCTCCCGTCAGGACCCCCGTAACAGCAACCACCATAGCCCATTGGGAGGGATACCACTGTCCATATTGGTCCATATGGCTTATCACCTGGCTTAAGAAAATAGCCACTCATTCAGGGTTTCCGTCAAAGGAAGTCTGCAGGGCAGGTGGTCCCCAAACGGCCTGCGGGACCCACAGCCCCGGCGGGGCCCCCGGAGGCCAAGGCATGGGGCCTGGGGTCCTCACTGCTCCAGTCGCTCTCCTGTCCTGCCTAGGTCGGTCCCCCGTCGCCCCGCGACCCCCAACAGGTAAGCCCCCTGCCAATTGCGTTGGTTGGGGCTCAGGACTGGCTCCAAGGTCTCCCGATGAGGAACCTTGGTCTTGTTCTGGAGGGGGTTGGTCCATGTATCGTCTAGAGGTCCGCTCCATCCTCAATTTAGGACTTGTGAGCCGGAATTGGGTCTCCGAAGCGGTCACCCCTGTATCCTGCCAAGAAGAACCTGGAGGCTCCAGCCCTGCAACCCAGGGCTGCCAGGATGGGGCGTCATGAAATCCAGATTCCCCAAAACGCTCACGTAGCGTATCCATGGTGCTGGGACCGGATGAGGCAGGATACCCCCAATCCCCTTCATCCTCCTCAGTCCATCGTCTTTCCCTCCAGCCCTGGAAAGACGCTCCCAAGTGAGGGGGCATTGGCATCCGTGGCCTGAGGAGAACAGAGCTGTGCCACCAATCCCCCGTCTGAGCCCGTTGTCCTGGAAAACTCTCCTCCTCCGGTCGGGGCGGGGCGCTCTTGGGTTGCTTGACTTTTGGTTTCACTGCCAACTGTTCCACACTCTCCTCTATCAGTGGTTCCTCCCCCTCCACATCTCCACCACACTCCTGCTCTTCGAAGGCCGTCCCTTCTGCCATACCCCCCTTTGCTGCAAAGCCACAGGGACTCCTCACCTCTTGCGAAAAGGAACCAAGCGCTGACTTTCTCTCGGCTTGTCGTTCGTTCAGAACTGCGATAGGAAATAATCACCAGTAACACACAGAGAATCAGGGTTTACTTTGGCAATGATAAGCTTGCAGTCAAAAGTAAAGTACAAGTCGGTGTTTTGGTTCAAAGTCAGCGCTGGGTGTAATCACACCACAGCGCTATTTAACAAAAACTCAGCCCCTTAAACATACATCCGGTGATTATCAATCAAGCACCCCCCACTCCCTTAACAGTAACAGCTGCGAGCACCAGAGCAGCGAGGACAGCAGAATCGGAGAGGCCCGGCAACGTCATCAATCATCGCCCTGAATGCTGCTATCTAGGAACTGTTTGTGTGTTCGCTGCGGCTGCTTATCTCCACTCCTTCGTCTCCCACACCCCCCATCGATGGCGAGCTCCGGCAGGACTCTTGGACTGTGGTTGCAACCTGTTCTTAGATTACATTTACGTGAAAAATCTATTCTGCAGTCTTAGAATCTCTACTGTCTCCCCTTGCTAGATCTAGATTTCTAGATGGCAACTGTGGCAAGAATTATCTTGGAACAATTTTATTTAGTTCAGACCAGAAAAGACCTGAACAGAACAAAACAGAACAGAACAATAGGATTAGAAGGTACCTTTGGAGGTCTTCTAGTCCAGGGGTCTCCAACCCTGGCAACTTTAAGCCTGGAGGACTTCAACTCCCAGCTTTGCTGGCTGGGAAATTCTGGGAGTTGAAGTCCTCCAGGCTTAAAGTCGCTAAGGTTGGAGACCTCTATTCTAGTCCAAACACTGCCCAAGGCAGAAGACTTTATATCATCCTGATTGTCAAGCAACCACAACTCTGGGACGTATACTGATCCATTGATTAAAATTGATTTCACTGTCAGGAAATTCCTTCTGATTTCCAGTGTTTTGGAATCTGGTCCATGCTGGCATTTTCAAGGCTGAGAGTGGAATTTCACCAGCCTAAACACCTTAGCACTTCCCAAAACATCTCAGCAGTGCTGGATTGGTTGCACACGGATAGACTATGGGGGGAAGAATGGGGCAACCAAGGGGTTAGTTTTGTAGTGATGTATGGGAACGTCAGATTCCACCTGACTCTACTGCAATCAGCATCTCTCAGTAAAAGTACCTTTCGTGTCAATCAAATAGTCGAGAGTTTTACTTCCCTAGGGGATCAGACTGGGGCAGGTCTGACACTAGCTTTTAAAGTGTTGCTATTCCCCCCAAATTTGTGTCATCTGCAAATTTGATGAGTTTCCCTTCTTTCCCCTCATCTAGATCATTTGTGTTGAAGAGTACTGGATCTAAAACAGAGTACTGGGTTGGGGATGGGGATGGGGCAGAGCAGAGGTAGAATGTAGGGACAGCCAGGAAGGGAAGATGAAACTCAGTCTGAAGAGCAGGAGGAAGAACAGGGGAACAATCTCTCATTGCAGGGCTTGTCAGAAGAGCTAGAGAAGTTGTCAGCCCAAGAGGAGAACAGCTTATTCCCTGCAACTCATACTTTGACTCCAGGTTTTCTAGAATTGCTAGAGTGGGGAACTGAGGCTAGCTAGGGAGGTAATGTATAGAATAATGATGATGGATAAGATCTGCTTCCAAAGCAGTCAGGGTAAACATTTTTTTAAGAGCAACAAGATTTCATTTTCAGAAGTGGTTTAGGCAGGGATGTTTAGGGATCCTCAAAATTCTTTCTGGAAAAGTAGATTCAAGCCAGGGCATTCCTCAACTACAGAGAACCACAGAGATGGCCATGTGCATTGCAGCTATGCAGTGGAGGTTAGCAAAGCAATCATTTAAGCTCTGGACAGGAACAAGATTTATTTATTTACTATTTATTTATTTATTTTTATTTCTATACTGCCCTTCTCCTGCGGGACTTAGGGTGGTGTACAGCCGAGATAAAACATTGCATATAAAATTTAAAAACAGTTTAAAAAACAATTAAATAATTTCGGCCCAAGATTTAAAAACAACCCAATTAAAACCGAATTCAATTAAAACTGAGAGGATGGGATCAAGCCAGCCCGCCTAGATGGAATAGATGTGTTTTCAGGGCCCGGACGAAAAGTCCGGAGGTCTGATATTGTGCGTATCTCAGGGGGTAGGTCATTCCAGAGGGCAGGTGCTGCCACAGAGAAGGCTCTCCCCCTGGGAGTCACCAGCCGGCACTGTCTGGCCGACGGCACCCTGAGGAGGCCCTCTCTGTGCGAACGAACCGGTCGGTGGGAGGCTATTGGCGGCAGAAGGCAGTCTCGCAGATACCCCAGCCCTAAGCCATGGAGCGCTTTAAAGGTGGTCACCAACACCTTGAAGCACACCCGGAAGACCACAGGAAGCCAATGCAGCTTGCGAAGGAGAGGTGTCATATGTGAGCGCCCCGTCGCTCCCATAATACCCCACGCAGCCGCATTCTGGACTAACTATAGCCTCCAGGTGCACCCCAAGGGGAGCCCCATGTAGAGAGTGTTGCAGTAGTCCAGGCGGGAAGTGACGAGTGCTTGAGTGACCGTGCGTAGGGAGTCCCGATCCAGAAAGGGGCGCAACTGGCGTATCAGGCGAACCTGATAAAAAGCCCCCCTGGCCACAGCCGTCATGTGCTCTTCTAAAGACAGCCGTGCATTCAGGAGGACGCCTAAGTTGCGAGCCCTCTCCGTGGGGGCCAGTGATTCACCCCCAATAGCCAGCGATGGCACCAGCTGGCTATATCAGGACGCCGGAAGCCACACCACTCGGTCTTGGAAGGGTTGAGTCGGAGCCTGTTTCTCCCCATCCAGGCACTGGGACATCACTTCAAGGGCATCGTTGGGGTGGCCTGGGGTGGAGATGTACAGCTGAGTGTCATCAGCGTACTGATGGAACTCCACCCCAAAGCCATGGATGATCTCACCCAGCGGCTTCACATAAATGTTGAACAGAAGGGGTGAGAGGACCGACCCTTGTGGCACCCCACAAGCAAGGCGCCTCAGGGTCGACCGCTGCCCCCCTGTCAACACAGATTGCGACCGGTCAGAGAGGTAGGAGGAGAACCACTGCAGAACGGTGCCCCCCACCCCCAGCCCCTTCAACTGGCGCAACATGATACCATGGTCGATGGTATCAAAAGCCACTGAGAGATCTAACAGGACCAAGATAGTGGAACAACCCCTATCCCGAGCCCTCCAGAGATCATCCACCAACGCGACCAATGCCGTTTCCGTGGTGTGCCCAGGCCGGAAGCCAGACTGGAGCGGGTCTAGATAGACAGCTTCATCCAGGTACTGGGGAAGCTGCCGCACCACCACACTCTCAACAATCTTCGCAATGAAGCGAAGGTTGGAGACTGGACGATAGCCAATACAGCCGGATCCAGAGAGGGCTTCTTGAGGAGGGGCCTCACCACCGCTTCTTTCAAAGCGGCCGGCAGGACTCCCTCACTCAGAGAAGCATTAACAATCCTCTGGAGCCAGCCTCGTGTAACCTCCCGGGAAGCCAGTACCAACCAGGAGGGACATGGGTCCAATAAACATGTGGTCGCGTTCAGCCGTCCCAGGATCCTGTCCACGTCCTCGGGAGCCACAGGATCGAACTCCTCCCAGATAACACTCTCAAGACCTGCCTCAGTCATCCCGTCCGGACTTACCCAGTCAGAGGCCAGGCCTTCCCGAATCTGAGCGATCTTGTCATACAGATACTGCACAAAATCCTCAGCTCGACCCTGTAAGGGATCATCCCGCGCTTCCAGATGGAGGAGGGAGTGGGTCACCCTAAACAGGGCGGCTGGGCGATTGTCTGATGATGCGATAAGAGTGGCAAAATAGCTAGATTTTGCCGCTTTTATCGCCACTAGGTAGGTCTTAATATGAGACCTCACCAGTGTTCAGTCGGATTCAGAGCGGCTGGTCCTCCAACTACTCTCCAGGTGTCTTTTCCGGCGCTTCAACTCCCTCAGCTCCTTGGAGAACCAAGGAGCTAGGTGAGTTCGGTGCCGGGTCAGAGGCCGCAAAGGCACAACGCAGTCCAAAGCCCCGGTGGCCGCACTATCCCAGGCGGCCACCAGGTCTTCAGCCGAGTCATGAGCCAGAGTCTCAGGAAATGGCCCAAGCTCCATATGGAACCTATCGGGATCCATCAAAAATATTAGAAAGAAACTCAAACTAGTTCTGCCTTGACTGTGAAGCCTTGGTGATACTGACCTATAATGGAACAATTTTTTTAACTGCAATAGATACAAAATGGCTGGGAACTTAGTAGGCGAACCCTCTTTTGCATCAAAACAACCATTACCTGCTTTCTACTTGGACTATTCAAAGCTGGGTAGTGTGAAAGATTGGTATATCCAATGTGTCTAAGATCAGCTTGAAGAATTATGTAATGTCTTGATGATGTTACCTAGTTTGGGTAATAAAACATCTGCAAGAAAATAATCAAGCTCAGAGAGCACCAAGGACCCCTCATTTCAACCCTGAGCTACCAGTATTCTCCCTTATTGGTAATGTACTTGGGGGACGCAGTGGCTCAGTGGCTAAGATGCTGAGCTTGTTGATAGAAAGGTCAGCAGTTCGAATCCCTAGTGCCACATAATGGGGTGAGCTCCTGTTACTTGTCCCAGCTTCTGCCAACCTAGCAGTTCGAAAGCACGTAAAAAATGCAAGTAGAAAAATAGGGACCACCTTTGGTGGGAAGGAACAGCGTTCTGTGCACCTTTGGCATTGAGTCATGCCGGCCACATGACCACGGAGATGTCTTCGGACAGCGCTGGCTCTTCAGCTTTGAAACGGAGATGAGCACCGCCCCCTAGAGTCGGGAACGACTAGCACATATGTGCAAGGGGAACCTTTACCTTTACCTTTAATGTACTTGTCTAGTTTAGGGAGAAGCATCATATGAAATATGGAAGTGCTGTGTGATCTGAGAACCCAGACCCTTTACAACATGGATATGTGTGGTGGTTAAGGTAAGTAGCCAAGGACTTTGACCTGATACCTAAGCTATCAAAAGTATCCAAATTCAGATGATCAGATCTGGCTAGCTTCTGGGTATGCCCAATTCATGTTGAATCTGCTAAGCTGTGCTCAATGCATAAATTGTGTGCCCACTAAAACTTAAATATGTTTTCCCCCCATCAGCCGTCCTGGCTTCAGCTCCATACATTATTCATTACCATCAAATGTGACACAATGGTGAGTCCAGAAGCTTGGTTTTCTTATCGGAATTGCTTTTATTGAGTAACACCCACCAGAGCCCCTGCAGTCTGGGCTGAAATGAGCAGTTCCCTCATTGTAATAATGTGTTTCTGTCATCTCCTTATTATCAGCATGATAAAAGATGAAATATTCATAGATGCTGCCCTTCTAACCTGATCACAGTTTGATATTTGAGCTTTGAAAATGAGTTTTATAAGCCTTAATATGCTCCTTGGCGGGGTGACCCCTGAAATTAAACATTATTACAGAGCAGATATTTAAAAAACAGGGGCTGCAAATTACATCAGAATGAACATATTAAGGCACATTATGACTTTATCAAGTGGAGGCTGACTGGTGTGGAAGCTGGGGATGCTATAAAACTCAGCAGGCTGGTACCAAAAGCATCAGGGGGAAAATAATAGTGCCCATATTTTGATTTCAGTTATGATCTAGCTGGAGCAAACCAAATTACGGGATTTTTTTTTTCTCTACTGTCTGGTTTTCTTAAGGGAAGAACACATTACTGTGAGGTTTATCTTTTCAGTGCTCTTTCATAGTTGGGTTCAAGTACATCTTTATTTTTCTCAGTGTGAACACAAATAAAATAAATATCTATTTTAATGAAACCAGAGTGCCTCACACACAAAAAAAAACCCTAGACAGACAAGTCATATGAAGTCCTTTCTTACACTCCTGTTTTTGCCCTATCAAAGTCTCTCCCTCCCTCCCTCCCCCTCTCTCTCTCTCTCATAGCAAGGGTTAGCTGTACACAGAGGTCCTATGGATGTTCCTATAAAGTGGGCATCAGCAGACTGACTCAGGTTAGCTGCCTTTATGAATGAACACCTAAGTTCTAAAACTGAAACATCTAAACTTTTGACCCTGAAAAGATTTAGTGTATCATACTTCTTGGTAAACTAGAAAAAAGTGGGATAGATAGCATCACCATCAGATGGATTTGTAACTGGCTGACAGAGCCTTGGTGGTGCAGCAGACTAAAGTGCTGTTAAGTAGCACCAGCTGCCTGCAATTACTGCAAGTTCAAATCTCACCAGGCTCAAGGTTGACTCAACCTTCCATCCTTCTGAGGTAAGTAAAATGATGACCTGGACTGTCGGGGCAATAAGCTGACTTTGTATAAAAAAAGGGGGGGGCAAAAGCCCTACTAAGCAGGTATATACAAAAGTATGAAGGCTATTGCTTAACGCATTGTAAGCCGCCCTGAGTCTCCGGAGAAGGGTGGCATATAAATCGAACCAATAAATAAATAAATAAATAAATAAATAAATAAATAAACCGTACTTAAAGAGTAGTCCTTAATGGTACTACATCCACATGGAGGGAAATAAGGGGTGGGGTACCACAAGTTTCCGTCTTCTGCCCAGTACTCTTCAATAGCTTCATAAATGTCTTGCATGAGGAGGGGAACTTAACCAAATGATACTAAGCTGGCCAAGACCCTAGATGATAGGCTCAAAATCCAGATGGATCTTGACAGACTTGAACACAGAGCCCTTTTGTAACAAAATGAAATTCAATGTAGAGAAAAGTAAAGTCTTACACTTGGGCTTGGGTGGGGAGGTTGTACTAGATGACCTACAAGGTCCCTTCCAACTCTGTTAATATGTATAATCTGTATACAAGATAATTTCAGTGGAAAAATGCAATGACTTTTTGCAGGGATTGCCCCTGTGACTATGTAGGGCAGACAGGGATGAAGCTAAGTCCCACATAGCAAGAACACAAGCGAGTAGTCAGATGAGGAGAGCCAAACTCATTGGTAGCCTCATATTGCAATGAACAAGGACATACATTCAATTTCACAGCTACTAAGATTGTTGGCGCAGCAGGTACAAAGATAGCCAGGGAAATGATTGAAGCCTGGGCAACGGGCCACTTGTCAGTCAACATAAGTGCTGATTTACCATCAGCTAATCAGGTACTCAGGACCTGAGGACTTGGATTGATAAGGAAACAACAGCCAACAACATAACAGCTGGCCATCAGCACCCCAATCAACCAATAAGAAGCCACACCCAACCAGGTACCATATAAATAGCCCAAAGCACGCATTCTGGTAGAGAGAAATATCCTGAGGATGAGCTCCAGCACATGTCCGAAAGCTTGGAGGACTAAACCTCTGTTCCTGGTGACCTACCCAGATTGGATCCAGCAACATTATCCTGGGACACACATACTTAGAATAGAATAGAACCGTGATAGTGAACCTGTTGTGACTCCGGCCCCAGAGGCTGATTTTATCTTCGCATGCTGAGTCGGAGGATGATATGGAGGAAGCTGGCACAAGTTATGTGCCAGAGGGGCCATCTTCACTGATGAGTCAGCAAGAACTGACAGTTGCTGACGTGCCTCTGGACCCCAGCCAAATTGAGGAGGAAACAGAGGCCGGTAACGAGGAGAGGGAGCCCCTATTGGTTGCAAGAGAGAGACGTAGGAGATGTTATAAAGAACAGTTATTGCCACGTCCCAAGAGGTGTGGTTAGGAGACGTAGGGCCACACCCTACAAAGTATAAAAGGGGTGTGGCTGGGCCGGAAAGGTGTGGTGAACAATTTGTTGGCGTTTTGGATGCAGTGGAGTTTAGAACTGCTAGTTTTGAGTTTTGAAAAGGAGTCTGCATTCCTGCATTAGCCTGCTGGCCGTCTGCCAAGACCTTTGGAACATTGCCGGTAACTACTGAACTGATGTACTTTTGAAAGAGAACTATTTATTAAAGGGCCAGCTTCAATCTCTCTAGCCTGCGTTTGTTACTGCGGGCTATTTGAGCTTCTGCAAGGCCATTCGTGGGAGGGGACAGAACAGAACCTATGGCACGTGTGCCAGAGGTGGCATGCAGCACCCTCTCTGATGGCATGTGAGACATCGCCCCAGTTGAACTCCACTGCACATGCACACTGTCAGGTATAAATGCCCTACCCGTGCCTAGGATCAGCTATAGCTCAGTAGTGCAGGGGTTAACCCAGACACCCACCTGGTCAGTTCCTCCCATAGACCCCTCCTTACCTGAATCCCCGCCCACAGATATAAAAGGTGTGCACACTCCTCCATGTTCTCCAGATCCTAATGTAACCAAGTGATGATATGATGAACCTGCAAATAAAGGAGAGATATTTTACTTGATGACTCAAGTCTCTTTATTGGGCCTGATCCACCATTCCTCGTAACACACACACGCCTCCCACCGGTCAGCTGGTCTTCAGGTCTCTGCCGCTGGGGGGGCGGGGCATGTGCCAGGGGGCTGTGCGCATATGTGTGGGGCTGTGTGCGTGGGGGTACACACATGTGGGGGCAGGACATATGCAGGGGGTGCACACACATGCACGGGGGGCAGGGGGCATGCACAGGGGAGCATGCATTGCATTTGGGTGGGTTGCATGTGCTTTGGGCACTTGGTCCAGAAAAGGTTAGCCATCACTGAAATAGAATGAGTTGGAAGGGATCTTGGAGGTCTTCTAGTCCAGCCCTCTGCTTAAGCAGGAGACCCTATACCATTTCAAATAGGTGAAATGGTTACCTCTTCTTAAAACCCCCCAGTGATTAAGCACCTACAACTGCTGAAGGCAAGCTCTTCCGCTAGTTAATTGTTCTCACTGTTAGGAAGTTTCTCCTTAATTCCAGGTTGCTTCACTCTTTGATCAGTTTCCAACCATTGTTTCTTTTTCTGGCCTCTGGTGCCTTGGAAAATAAGCTGACCTCCTCTTCTTTATGGCAGCCCCTGAAATACTGGAATACTGCTATGTCACCCCTAATTCTTCCTTTTTTTAGACTAGCCAAACCCATATCCTGCAGCCATTCTTCATATGTTTTGGTCTCCAAGCCTTTTATCATCTTAGTTGCTCTTCTCTGAACTTTTTCCAAAGTCTCAACATCTTTTTGTAGCATGGTGACAAGCCTTCATTCGTGAAAAATACAATACATATCTTTCTTATTGTCATGAGATAACTGCTCTTCCCTCCACGTCAAGAGCCTGTGCTGGAGTTCTTGACTTTAAGAAAATAATAATAATAATAATAATAATAATAATAATAATAATAATAACAACAACAACAACAACAACAACAACAACAACAACAACAACAACAGATGAATTGTCATTTGGAACACAACACAGCAGATATCACAGAAGGTACTTGGTTGATACCTAGGACGCTGGCAGCAACCCGTATCAACCATTAGCACCAGTCAATGGTATTTGTGATACATTTTTGAATGTTTAGTTGACTGAGTTTCATGTTTAATGAATAAAGTAAATAATATTAGTAGACCATATAACTTCAATTTCAGAAAAGCAGATTTTAAGTAATTAAGAACAAATATTAGTTGTATTCCATACTAAGAGAAGGCATCCACAATTGCAAATAATTTTACTTAGAGAAAAAAAATTGAAGACAGAAGAAACCAATGTGCCTGTTCTTAGTGAAATCTGAACATGAGATTTTAAAGAGCTGCAAATGGAGATTGCAAGAACCTGGGATGCTGCAATCGTCATAAATTCATGCCAGCTGCCAAGTGCCCAAATTTTGATCAAGTGATTGCAGGGATGCTGTGGCAGTCATAAATGCAAGGACCTGTCATAAGTAACTTTTTTCACCACTATTGTAACTTTGAACGTTTGCTAAGTAAACAGTTGTAAATCAAAAACTCCCTGTAATAGGGGCAAAAGATTTTGGTCCTGTCCTTGTGTAAATCTAAATCCCGCCTCTTCTATTTAAGTTAGCTTTTAAAGAGGCTTTATCTGGGCCAAGAGACAATAATACCAGGAGTGAGTGGCCATAATAAGACAAACCAGAATCAATTGGTCAATAATTCATTTGAAATGGTTGACTTGTGATGATTCAAAAAATAGGACTGGACAGAGTCTGTCATTTGAAGGATGAAGCTGAACATGGGGAGGCTGATCTCATTCTGCAGAGTTGAAGAAAATGGAAAGGGATCAGCGGTTGAGGTGGAAGCCAATGCTGAAGGTCAACAATGTTGGACAGAATTCTCAGAAATTAGCACATGTTCTACAAATGGAGGTTCCTCAGAAAAAGTATTTCTAAGAAAATTGGTCTCAGCATAAGCCTTTTGTCCTAAAAGCCATCTCCTGCATTGCCATCTATCATGTTTTTTGTCCTTTTGAAATGAGGAATTCATCTTTCCATAACTCCTTAGAAGTGTGTTATAAATGCTCCTAGTCCGATCTACTTTTCCATACTCCATCATGCAGAACACACCAACAAAAAGCTATTTATTTCTTTACTGGGTTTATGATGCTGTCCAAATCAAAACACGTGGATCTGAGTGGCATACAACAATAAAAAGCAATAAACCAATATGGACAGTTTTTGAAACGCTTTGGAAAGTATATGATCTTAGTTTTCTCATGATCAATTTTCATTAAGTGCTCCTTTCAAAAATAGGATCCTGCTTTTGTGACTCTTTGTAATCTTACTGAATTCTGCAGAGTATGACCAGCTCATCTGCACAAAGCAATCTAGATAGGCGGCTGTTTGCTAATTCAGGGGATGATCTTTTTTATTTCAATAACCAGTTATTGCATTGAAGTCATTGTTAAATAATAATGGGCCCAAGATATCCCTTTGTTTAATTTATCTGGCATTGCTTCTACCTCATTCTCTCCCTGTCTCATCAAGAACTGGCCAGTTGCAGCCAGATACCTTTTGAATTGTCTACAACAGACCTCCTTAAATAATTCAAAACTGTATAAATAAAATGCAATGATTGGTTAAACTGCATCATTTCTTTTTAGAGAATTTGCTGAGTTTCCTTCTACTAATAGCAAAAAATTTATTTGAATCAAATTTTTAAAAGCTAATAGCGATTGTTTCCTCACATGTTAAGTAATTTTTTGGTCTTATGTGGGTATTGAGAAAAAATAATTGATTATTTAATCAATTTAATTTATTATCTTAAGAAAATTTAATTGATTATCTTAAAGAAAGGATAATGTAATGCATTTTATCTAATAAAGCTGAGAGGCCACTCTTACCTATTTGTGCAGTAACATGTGCTATAAAAATTGAGCTGTGATTTGCTGAGTTTAAAATGCTATGTTGAAGACCTCAATATTTTTAGCAGCTTTAACAGAACTTGCATTTGACAATACCTGATTAGAGGCAATTATGTTTTATCTTTCAGAAACTTTTACAGGAAAAAACAGTACCCGTCAGATCAGCTGGATAATGCCTCAGATTAAGGAAAATCCATCAAGGTATAAATTTCCCTTCACAATTGTGGGATTTAAGTAATTGGGATTGTCTCAGTGAGCAATGAGCAGAACGGAAGAGTTCAGCTCACAGAAAGAGGCTTTATATTTATTCAACAAAGAGTAGAGGAACAGTGGTTGTTTTCAGTTATGTCTACATCTTCAACTATTACCACAACAAATAAGAAAATTATCTCTCTGCCTACCGCTGTAACCCCAAATTTGACGTATTTAGCTTCTAGAAGAACATCGGAAGATATGTCGGCGACGGGAAAGACGCCCTCTATGCAGGCTCTTCAAAATATGTTACAAGCCATCCAGGAATCAATGGCTAAAAACCAGGAGTCGACATCTAAGAACTTTGAGGACTTGGGAGCAGATGTGAAAGCGGAAATGAGAGGGGTTAAAGAAGAAATTAAACAGATGCGAAGTGAACTGGGAGATATACGACAGACATTAATACAACAAGAGTAAAAAATGAAGGAGATAGAGAAGAAGACGGAGAAATGCGAAGGACGGATGGATAGTTGGGAGAAGAGACAAATAACCATAAATAGAGACTTAGAAGAAGAAATAATTTTTCTGGAAATGGAGAGATCTTCTTTTTTCCTTAGAATACAGAATGTGGCGGAAGAGAAAGGGGAAAAACTGGATGACATTGTAGGAGAAATAGTTGCAGAAACTTTGGAGGCAGATAGACTCATGATCCAACGGGATATTGATGAGGCCTTTAGAGTATTCACTAGCTACTAGGAACAATCTTCCTCGGGAAATTCATGTTCGTTTTAACAAGAAAGCTTTGTGTGAAGAATTTTATAAACGAACAAGGGATCAAACTATTACATATAAAGGCCAACCGATGATAGTTTTGAAACAAATCCCACGTCGGGTAAGGGAACAGAGACGCAGATATCAATTTTTGACGACTTTCCTGAGGAAAAATGTAATTTCGTATCGTTGGTTATTGCCTGAAGGTTTATTGATGACATGGAGGGATAAGAAGGTGAGGATTCGGAGTCTTCAAGAAGCAAGAGAATTCATGGAACAACAACTTAATTTGTCAGAATTAGATGTTGAAGGAGAAGGGGAAAGTAGAAGTTTGGAGGAATCGCAAGAGGAAGAAGAGGTAGAGGAGAGGAGAGAAGGAAAGGCGGGAAAGAAGGGTGGGGGAATACGAAAAGTCGAGGCATTAACAGCACCTCAGAGGGAGACAAGACAAACAGTTAAGAAGGCTATAACAGTGGGAAAGTAAAAACTTAGCTGAGAAAAGGAAATGGGGGAATTAGTGCGTTTGATATCTGTAAATATTAACGGTTTAAATGCTCCTAATAAACGTAGTAGGATTTTGAATAAATTAAGAAAGGCTAAGTATGATATTATCTGCATGCAGGAGACTCATATAAAAAAAGATCAAAACCATTTGTTAGAATGCCGGGCGTTGGGTAAAACTTATACCTCATTAGCAGATCAAAAAAAAAGAGGGATAGTGGTATATGTACGACATCATTTGAAATCCCAACAGGTTTTTGCTGACCAGGAAGGCCGGGTTCTCATGCTCGAAATAGAAATTGCCCAGTGGAAGTCTTTATTGGTTTGTATTTATGCCCCTAATGACAATCAGAGGACTTTTTATCAAAACTTATATGTTAAATTGGGGGAACTGGAATATGAACATGTCTGTCTAGTGGGGGATTTCAATGCTGTGACGGATAGAATGCAGGATTATGTCCCGGGAAACATACAAGGAAGGTTAAAGGATATTAAGAGAACATTACCAAAAATATGTAATGATTTAAGGGAGGAATTTGGATTACAGGATATATGGAGGTTGAGAAATCCCAATAAAAATCAATATACTTATTTCTCTCCCAGACACCACTCGTGGACCCGAATAGATATGATATGGATGTCTCTTGAGTTGAGGGGGCTGGTCTCGGAAGTGGAAATAGGGCCCAATCAGTGGGCGGATCATAACCCGCTAATGGTAACTTGGAAGATCCCACATTGTAGGAAGAGTAGATGGAGAATGAATATAGGTATCCTGAAAGATGAAGAATTCATGAGTAAATTTAAGAAGGAGTTATATTTTTTTTTTTTTTTTTTTTTTTTTTAATTTGATTTATATGCCGCCCTTCTCCGAAGACTCAGGGTGGCTTACAATGTGCTCAGCAATAGCCTTCATCCTTTTGTATATTTATACAAAGTCAGCTTATTGCCCCCACAAACTGGGTCCTCATTTCACCTACCTTAGAAAGGATGGAAGGCTGAGTCAACCTTGAGCCTTGGCGAGATTCGAACCCTGCGGTAATTGCAGGCAGCTGGTCTTAAGCAGCTTAATAACAGGGTGCCTTAAACCCTTGTACTACCAAGGCTCTTGGTTATATCTTTTTTTCCAGGAAAATAAGAAAGAGGATACTTCAATATACAATACATGGGATACGGTTAAGGCAGTGATGAGGGGATGGTTAATCAAATATATGATTGACAAACGTAGGGCGGGTAAGAAACACCGAGACAACCTCTTGAATAAATTACAACGGGTGGAAGAAAGGATGCAAAATGGATTAACCCAGACAACATTGATAGAGGAAAGGGAGTACTGGCAACACCAGATTAAATTATTAGATCAAGAGGAATTAGCAAATAAACTAAAGTGGACTAAACAAATTTTTTTTGAAAGGGCGAACAAAACAGGAAAATGGTTGGCTTACCGGAAGAGGCTTTCATTTCTGTTTTCCTCACTGCTAATCCCAGCAATAGAGTGCCTTCTCCATCCCTATGGCATGTGTCTGCCCTTCAAGATAGACCATCCAATGCCCTAGAGGTCGGTACTAATCTTATTGTAAAACTGCAGTAGCAGAATCTTGTAAGTTTGGATGGGCTTCTGCCTTCCTTCCCTTTATCTTTGTGAAAATAGGGGAGGTGCTTGTCTGAGATGGTTACTAGGTTTACATTCCTGCCCCAGACTCAGTCCTCTTTTATCTGACCATTGTCTTGGCAGTGTCTCTCTTTCCTGTCCCTCAAGTTTACTCCCTCTGCCCTCTACAGGACCTCCTCTACAAGACCTGCTTGTCCAGGAGAGCTGCCTCTTCAATTACCTTGTGGCAGCTCTCCTAATCTCAACCCACCCAAAACACAACCCTGGCAAAGCTGTGATGTTAGGAAGGTAAAACCATTCCTAATAGGCAGTCATAGGTCAATGGATGTAAGCAAGGAGAAAAGGAGTAAAGGTCCCAAGTTCTTGGTCAAGAAATAAGGATTGTTGCAGCTTTGAAATGCCTGAAAAATAAATTGGGAGCTGCTTGAATTACCAGAAGTCTGCAAAGCAGATGGCTTTCATGTAAGTCTCAAAGTTTCTAGAAGGTGTCCCAGTTTGCTTTGGGGCAAAGAACATTCAACTGGAAGATGTCACAAGCAAAGTGATCCTGCCATATTAGCATGTTATTTCAGTTAATTAATCCTCTAAAATAGGATTAGTTTTCTTTATAAGGTGAGCATTTCAATACACGAATACACGAATGAGCTTCATTATAGGATAGAAGTGTGCAATCATAGAAGCTACCTAATCCAACCCCTGCCTAGAATACAATCTGCTCAAGCATCTCAGCAAGCAATCCAGCTTCTCTCTGAAGATCTCCACTGATGGGGAACATCCAATTCAGGAGACAAGTTCTACTCTAGCCAGATAGCTCTTACCATTAGGAAATTTGGATTATCAACAGAAAAAATGTCAGGAGGCATGATAGGAGGGGCAGAAAAGAAGGGCGGGTGAAAATAGGCAAGGGAGAGTAAGAACACCTGGATGTTTTAAAAGAACATGGATATGTGTTTCGTTTGCAAATCTGTGTAAGAAATTACGTTTTCTGGCTGAATTGAGCCCTACTGCCAATTCTGAGATGCACTTTGGTCTAACTCCTCAGGGAAAGCACGTACTTGAAAATTGAATGCGATTTTGAGCTTTTCAGACCGTGGGGAACATGAATATGTGTTCCCTCTGCAAATCTGAGCTCTGTGTCAAAAGTTACGTTTTCTGGCTGAATTGAGCCCTACCGCTAATTCTGAGATACACTTTGGTCTAACTCCTCAGGGAAAGCTCATATTGAAAACTCAGTGTGTTTTTGCGCTTTTCAGACCGTGGGGATCATGAATATCTGTTTCTTCTCCAAGTCTGAGCTCTGTGTCAGAAGTTACGTTTTCTGGCTGAATTGAGCCCCACTGCCAATTCTGAGATCCACTTTGGTCTAACTCCTCAAGCAAAGCTCGTACTTGAAAATTGAATGTGTTTTTGCGCTTTTCAGACCGTGGGGATCATGAATATGTGTTTCTTCTGCAAATCTGAGCTCTGTGTCAAAATTTTTGTTTTCTAGCTGAATTGAGCCCTACTGCCAATTCTGAGATGCACTTTGGTCTAATTCCTCAGGGAAAGCACGTACTTGAAAATTGAATGCGATTTTGCGCTTTTCAGACCGTGGGACACATGAATATGTGTTCCCTCTGCAAATCTGAGCTCTGTGTCAAAAGTTACGTTTTCTGGTTGAATTGAGCCCTACTGCCAATTCTTAGATGCACTTTGGTCTAACTCATTAGGGAAAGCACGTACTTGAAAATTGAATGCGTTTTTGCGCTTTTCAGACCGTGGGGAACATGAATATGTGTTCCTTCTGCAAATCTGAGCTCTGTGTCAAAAGTTATGTTTTCTGGCAGAATTGAGCCCTACTGCCAATTCTGAGATACATTTGGTCTAACTCCTCAGGGAAAGCACGTACTTGAAAATTGAATGCGTTTTTGCATTTTTCAGACCTTGGGGAATCATGAATATGTGTTTCTTCTGCAAATCTGAGCTCTGTGTCAAGAGTTACTTTTTCTGGCAGAATTGAGCCCTACTGCCAATTCTGAGATGCACTTTGGTCTAACTCCTCAAGGAAAGCTCATATTTGAATATTCAATGCGTTTTTGCGCTTTTCAGACCGTGGGGATCATGAATATCTGTTTCTTCTCCAAGTCTGAGCTCTGTGTCAGAAGTTACGTTTTCTGGCTCAATTGAGCCCCACTGCCAATTCTGAGATCCACTTTGGTCTAACTCCTCAGGGAAAGCACCTACTTGAAAATTGAATGCGTTTTTGTGCTATTCAGACCGTGGGGATCATGAATATGTGTTTCTTCTGCAAATCTCTGTGTCAAAATTTTTGTTTTCTAGCTGAATTGAGCCCTACTGCCAATTCTGAGATGCACTTTGGTCTAATTCCTCAGGGAAAGCACGTACTTGAAAATTGAATGCGTTTTTGCGCTTTTCAGACCGTGGGGAACATGAATATGTGTTTCTTCTGCAAATCTGAGCTCTGTGTCAAAAGTTACATTTTCTGACTGAATTGAGCCCTACCGCCAATTCTGAGATACACTTTGGTCTAACTCCTCAGGGAAAGCTCATATTGAAAATTCAATGCGTTTTTGCGCTTTTTCAGACCGTGGGGATCATGAATATGTGTTTCTTCTGCAAACCTGAGTGTGTCAGATTTCAGTAAGGCTGAATTGAGCCCTACTGCCAATTCTTAGATGCACTTTGGTCTAACTCATTAGGGAAAGCACGTACTTGAAAATTGAATGTGTTTTTGCGCTTTTCAGACCGTGGGGAACATGAATATGTGTTCCTTCTGCAAATCTGAGCTCTGTGTCAAAAGTTATGTTTTCTGGCAGAATTGAGCCCTACTGCCAAATCTGAGATACATTTGGTCTAACTCCTCAGGGAAAGCACGTACTTGAAAATTGAATGCGTTTTTCCATTTTTCAGACCTTGGGGAATCATGAATATGTGTTTCTTCTGCAAATCTGAGCTCTGTGTCAAGAGTTACTTTTTCTGACAGAATTGAGCCCTACTGCCAATTCTGAGATGCACTTTGGTCTAACTCCTCAAGGAAAGCTCATATTTGAATATTCAATGCGTTTTTGTGCTTTTCACACCGTGGGGATCATGAATATCTGTTTCTTCTCCAAGTCTGAGCTCTGTGTCAGAAGTTACGTTTTCTGGCTGAATTGAGCCCCACTGCCAATTCTGAGATCCACTTTGGTCTAACTCCTCAGGGAAAGCACCTACTTGAAAATTGAATGCGTTTTTGTGCTATTCAGACCGTGGGGATCATGAATATGTGTTTCTTCTGCAAATCTCTGTGTCAAAATTTTTGTTTTCTAGCTGAATTGAGCCCTACTGCCAATTCTGAGATGCACTTTGGTCTAATTCCTCAGGGAAAGCACGTACTTGAAAATTGAATGCGTTTTTGCGCTTTTCAGACCGTGGGGAACATGAATATGTGTTTCTTCTGCAAATCTGAGCTCTGTGTCAAAAGTTACGTTTTCTGACTGAATTGAGCCCTACCGCCAATTCTGAGATACACTTTGGTCTAACTCCTCAGGGAAAGCTCATATTGAAAATTCAATGCGTTTTTGCGCTTTTTCAGACCGTGGGGATCATGAATATGTGTTTCTTCTGCAAACCTGAGTGTGTCAGATTTCAGTAAGGCTGAATTGAGCCCTACTGCCAATTCTGAGATACACTTTGGTCTAACTCCTCAGGGAAAGCTCATATTGAAAATTGAATGCATTTTTGCGCTTTTCAGACCGTGGGGATCATGAATATGTGTTTCTTCTGCAAATCTGAGCTCTGTGTCAAAAGTTATGTTTTCTGGCAGAATTGAGCCCTACTGCCAATTCTGAGATCCACTTTGGTCTAACTCCTCAGGGAAAGCACGTACTTGAAAATTGAATGCGTTTTTGCGCTTTTCAGACCGTGGGGATCATGAATATGTGTTTCTTCTGCAAACCTGAGTGTGTCAGATTTCAGTAAGGCTGAATTGAGCCCTACTGCCAATTCTGAGATACACTTTGGTCTAACTCCTCAGGGAAAGCTCATATTGAAAACTCAGTGTGTTTTTGCGCTTTTCAGACCGTGGGGATCATGAATATCTGTTTCTTCTCCAAGTCTGAGCTCTGTGTCAGAAGTTACGTTTTCTGGCTGAATTGAGCCCCACTGCCAATTCTGAGATCCACTTTGGTCTAACTCCTCAAGCAAAGCTCGTACTTGAAAATTGAATGTGTTTTTGCACTTTTCAGACCGTGGGGATCATGAATATGTGTTTCTTCTGCAAATCTGAGCTCTGTGTCAAAATTTTTGTTTTCTAGCTGAATTGAGCCCTACTGCCAATTCTGAGATGCACTTTGGTCTAATTCCTCAGGGAAAGCACGTACTTGAAAATTGAATGCGATTTTGCGCTTTTCAGACCGTGGGACACATGAATATGTGTTCCCTCTGCAAATCTGAGGTCTGTGTCAAAAGTTACGTTTTCTGGTTGAATTGAGCCCTACTGCCAATTCTGAGATACATTTGGTCTAACTCCTCAGGGAAAGCACGTACTTGAAAATTGAATGTGTTTTTGCATTTTTCAGACCTTGGGGAATCATGAATATGTGTTTCTTCTGCAAATCTGAGCTCTGTGTCAAGAGTTACTTTTTCTGGCAGAATTGAGCCCTACTGCCAATTCTGAGATGCACTTTGGTCTAACTCCTCAAGGAAAGCTCATATTTGAATATTCAATGCGTTTTTGCACTTTTCAGACCGTGGGGATCATGAATATCTGTTTCTTCTCCAAGTCTGAGCTCTGTGTCAGAAGTTACGTTTTCTGGCTGAATTGAGCCCCACTGCCAATTCTGAGATCCACTTTGGTCTAACTCCTCAGGGAAAGCACCTACTTGAAAATTGAATGCGTTTTTGTGCTATTCAGACCGTGGGGATCATGAATATGTGTTTCTTCTGCAAATCTCTGTGTCAAAATTTTTGTTTTCTAGCTGAATTGAGCCCTACTGCCAATTCTGAGATGCACTTTGGTCTAATTCCTCAGGGAAAGCACGTACTTGAAAATTGAATGCGTTTTTGTGCTTTTCAGACCGTGGGGAACATGAATATGTGTTTCTTCTGCAAATCTGAGCTCTGTGTCAAAAGTTACGTTTTCTGACTGAATTGAGCCCTACCGCCAATTCTGAGATACACTTTGGTCTAACTCCTCAGGGAAAGCTCATATTGAAAATTCAATGCGTTTTTGCGCTTTTTCAGACCGTGGGGATCATGAATATGTGTTTCTTCTGCAAACCTGAGTGTGTCAGATTTCAGTAAGGCTGAATTGAGCCCTACTGCCAATTCTGAGATACATTTGGTCTAACTCCTCAGGGAAAGCACGTACTTGAAAATTGAATGCGTTTTTGCGCTTTTCAGACCGTGGGGATCATGAATATGTGTTTCTTCTGCAAACCTGAGTGTGTCAGATTTCAGTAAGGCTGAATTGAGCCCTACTGCCAATTCTGAGATACACTTTGGTCTAACTCCTCAGGGAAAGCTCATATTGAAAATTGAATGCATTTTTGCGCTTTTCAGACCGTGGGGATCATGAATATGTGTTTCTTCTGCAAATCTGAGCTCTGTGTCAAAAGTTATGTTTTCTGGCAGAATTGAGCCCTACTGCCAATTCTGAGATACACTTTGGTCTAACTCCTCAGGGAAAGCACGTACTTGAAAATTGAATGCGTTTTTGCGCTTTTCAGACCGTGGGGATCATGAATATGTGTTTCTTCTGCAAACCTGAGTGTGTCAGATTTCAGTAAGGCTGAATTGAGCCCTACTGCCAATTCTGAGATACACTTTGGTCTAACTCCTCAGGGAAAGCTCATATTGAAAACTCAGTGTGTTTTTGCGCTTTTCAGACCGTGGGGATCATGAATATCTGTTTCTTCTCCAAGTCTGAGCTCTGTGTCAGAAGTTACGTTTTCTGGCTGAATTGAGCCCCACTGCCAATTCTGAGATCCACTTTGGTCTAACTCCTCAAGCAAAGCTCGTACTTGAAAATTGAATGTGTTTTTGCGCTTTTCAGACCGTGGGGATCATGAATATGTGTTTCTTCTGCAAATCTGAGCTCTGTGTCAAAATTTTTGTTTTCTAGCTGAATTGAGCCCTACTGCCAAATCTGAGATGCACTTTGGTCTAATTCCTCAGGGAAAGCACGTACTTGAAAATTGAATGCGATTTTGCGCTTTTCAGACCGTGGGACACATGAATATGTGTTCCCTCTGCAAATCTGAGGTCTGTGTCAAAAGTTACGTTTTCTGGTTGAATTGAGCCCTACTGCCAATTCTGAGATACATTTGGTCTAACTCCTCAGGGAAAGCACGTACTTGAATATTCAATGCGTTTTTGCACTTTTCAGACCGTGGGGATCATGAATATCTGTTTCTTCTCCAAGTCTGAGCTCTGTGTCAGAAGTTACGTTTTCTGGCTGAATTGAGCCCCACTGCCAATTCTGAGATCCACTTTGGTCTAACTCCTCAGGGAAAGCACCTACTTGAAAATTGAATGCGTTTTTGTGCTATTCAGACCGTGGGGATCATGAATATGTATTTCTTCTGCAAATCTCTGTGTCAAAATTTTTGTTTTCTAGCTGAATTGAGCCCTACTGCCAATTCTGAGATGCACTTTGGTCTAATTCCTCAGGGAAAGCACGTACTTGAAAATTGAATGCGTTTTTGCGCTTTTCAGACCGTGGGGAACATGAATATGTGTTTCTTCTGCAAATCTGAGCTCTGTGTCAAAAGTTACGTTTTCTGACTGAATTGAGCCCTACCGCCAATTCTGAGATACACTTTGGTCTAACTCCTCAGGGAAAGCTCATATTGAAAATTCAATGCGTTTTTGCGCTTTTTCAGACCGTGGGGATCATGAATATGTGTTTCTTCTGCAAACCTGAGTGTGTCAGATTTCAGTAAGGCTGAATTGAGCCCTACTGCCAATTCTGAGATGCACTTTGGTCTAATTCCTCAGGGAAAGCACGTACTTGAAAAATGAATGCGTTTTTGCGCTTTTCAGACCGTGGGGAACATGAATATGTGTTTCTTCTGCAAACCTGAGTGTGTCAGATTTCAGTAAGGCTGAATTGAGCCCTACTGCCAATTCTGAGATACACTTTGGTCTAACTCCTCAGGGAAAGCTCATATTGAAAATTGAATGCATTTTTGCGCTTTTCAGACCGTGGGGATCATGAATATGTGTTTCTTCTGCAAATCTGAGCTCTGTGTCAAAAGTTATGTTTTCTGGCAGAATTGAGCCCTACTGCCAATTCTGAGATACACTTTGGTCTAACTCCTCAGGGAAAGCACGTACTTGAAAATTGAATGCGTTTTTGCGCTTTTCAGACCGTGGGGATCATGAATATGTGTTTCTTCTGCAAACCTGAGTGTGTCAGATTTCAGTAAGGCTGAATTGAGCCCTACTGCCAATTCTGAGATACACTTTGGTCTAACTCCTCAGGGAAAGCTCATATTGAAAACTCAGTGTGTTTTTGCGCTTTTCAGACCGTGGGGATCATGAATATCTGTTTCTTCTCCAAGTCTGAGCTCTGTGTCAGAAGTTACGTTTTCTGGCTGAATTGAGCCCCACTGCCAATTCTGAGATCCACTTTGGTCTAACTCCTCAAGCAAAGCTCGTACTTGAAAATTGAATGTGTTTTTGCGCTTTTCAGACCGTGGGGATCATGAATATGTGTTTCTTCTGCAAATCTGAGCTCTGTGTCAAAATTTTTGTTTTCTAGCTGAATTGAGCCCTACTGCCAATTCTGAGATGCACTTTGGTCTAATTCCTCAGGGAAAGCACGTACTTGAAAATTGAATGCGATTTTGCGCTTTTCAGACCGTGGGACACATGAATATGTGTTCCCTCTGCAAATCTGAGGTCTGTGTCAAAAGTTACGTTTTCTGGTTGAATTGAGCCCTACTGCCAATTCTGAGATACATTTGGTCTAACTCCTCAGGGAAAGCACGTACTTGAAAATTGAATGTGTTTTTGCATTTTTCAGACCTTGGGGAATCATGAATATGTCTTTCTTCTGCAAATCTGAGCTCTGTGTCAAGAGTTACTTTTTCTGGCAGAATTGAGCCCTACTGCCAATTCTGAGATGCACTTTGGTCTAACTCCTCAAGGAAAGCTCATATTTGAATATTCAATGCGTTTTTGCACTTTTCAGACCGTGGGGATCATGAATATCTGTTTCTTCTCCAAGTCTGAGCTCTGTGTCAGAAGTTACGTTTTCTGGCTGAATTGAGCCCCACTGCCAATTCTGAGATCCACTTTGGTCTAACTCCTCAGGGAAAGCACCTACTTGAAAATTGAATGCGTTTTTGTGCTATTCAGACCGTGGGGATCATGAATATGTGTTTCTTCTGCAAATCTCTGTGTCAAAATTTTTGTTTTCTAGCTGAATTGAGCCCTACTGCCAATTCTGAGATGCACTTTGGTCTAATTCCTCAGGGAAAGCACGTACTTGAAAATTGAATGCGTTTTTGTGCTTTTCAGACCGTGGGGAACATGAATATGTGTTTCTTCTGCAAATCTGAGCTCTGTGTCAAAAGTTACGTTTTCTGACTGAATTGAGCCCTACCGCCAATTCTGAGATACACTTTGGTCTAACTCCTCAGGGAAAGCTCATATTGAAAATTCAATGCGTTTTTGCGCTTTTTCAGACCGTGGGGATCATGAATATGTGTTTCTTCTGCAAACCTGAGTGTGTCAGATTTCAGTAAGGCTGAATTGAGCCCTACTGCCAATTCTGAGATACATTTGGTCTAACTCCTCAGGGAAAGCACGTACTTGAAAATTGAATGCGTTTTTGCGCTTTTCAGACCGTGGGGATCATGAATATGTGTTTCTTCTGCAAACCTGAGTGTGTCAGATTTCAGTAAGGCTGAATTGAGCCCTACTGCCAATTCTGAGATACACTTTGGTCTAACTCCTCAGGGAAAGCTCATATTGAAAATTGAATGCATTTTTGCGCTTTTCAGACCGTGGGGATCATGAATATGTGTTTCTTCTGCAAATCTGAGCTCTGTGTCAAAAGTTATGTTTTCTGGCAGAATTGAGCCCTACTGCCAATTCTGAGATACACTTTGGTCTAACTCCTCAGGGAAAGCACGTACTTGAAAATTGAATGCGTTTTTGCGCTTTTCAGACCGTGGGGATCATGAATATGTGTTTCTTCTGCAAACCTGAGTGTGTCAGATTTCAGTAAGGCTGAATTGAGCCCTACTGCCAATTCTGAGATACACTTTGGTCTAACTCCTCAGGGAAAGCTCATATTGAAAACTCAGTGTGTTTTTGCGCTTTTCAGACCGTGGGGATCATGAATATCTGTTTCTTCTCCAAGTCTGAGCTCTGTGTCAGAAGTTACGTTTTCTGGCTGAATTGAGCCCCACTGCCAATTCTGAGATCCACTTTGGTCTAACTCCTCAAGCAAAGCTCGTACTTGAAAATTGAATGTGTTTTTGCGCTTTTCAGACCGTGGGGATCATGAATATGTGTTTCTTCTGCAAATCTGAGCTCTGTGTCAAAATTTTTGTTTTCTAGCTGAATTGAGCCCTACTGCCAATTCTGAGATGCACTTTGGTCTAATTCCTCAGGGAAAGCACGTACTTGAAAATTGAATGCGATTTTGCGCTTTTCAGACCGTGGGACACATGAATATGTGTTCCCTCTGCAAATCTGAGGTCTGTGTCAAAAGTTACGTTTTCTGGTTGAATTGAGCCCTACTGCCAATTCTGAGATACATTTGGTCTAACTCCTCAGGGAAAGCACGTACTTGAATATTCAATGCGTTTTTGCACTTTTCAGACCGTGGGGATCATGAATATCTGTTTCTTCTCCAAGTCTGAGCTCTGTGTCAGAAGTTACGTTTTCTGGCTGAATTGAGCCCCACTGCCAATTCTGAGATCCACTTTGGTCTAACTCCTCAGGGAAAGCACCTACTTGAAAATTGAATGCGTTTTTGTGCTATTCAGACCGTGGGGATCATGAATATGTATTTCTTCTGCAAATCTCTGTGTCAAAATTTTTGTTTTCTAGCTGAATTGAGCCCTACTGCCAATTCTGAGATGCACTTTGGTCTAATTCCTCAGGGAAAGCACGTACTTGAAAATTGAATGCGTTTTTGCGCTTTTCAGACCGTGGGGAACATGAATATGTGTTTCTTCTGCAAATCTGAGCTCTGTGTCAAAAGTTACGTTTTCTGACTGAATTGAGCCCTACCGCCAATTCTGAGATACACTTTGGTCTAACTCCTCAGGGAAAGCTCATATTGAAAATTCAATGCGTTTTTGCGCTTTTTCAGACCGTGGGGATCATGAATATGTGTTTCTTCTGCAAACCTGAGTGTGTCAGATTTCAGTAAGGCTGAATTGAGCCCTACTGCCAATTCTGAGATGCACTTTGGTCTAATTCCTCAGGGAAAGCACGTACTTGAAAATTGAATGCGTTTTTGCGCTTTTCAGACCGTGGGGAACATGAATATGTGTTTCTTCTGCAAATCTGAGCTCTGTGTCAAAAGTTACGTTTTCTGACTGAATTGAGCCCTACCGCCAATTCTGAGATACACTTTGGTCTAACTCCTCAGGGAAAGCTCATATTGAAAATTCAATGCGTTTTTGCGCTTTTTCAGACCGTGGGGATCATGAATATGTGTTTCTTCTGCAAACCTGAGTGTGTCAGATTTCAGTAAGGCTGAATTGAGCCCTACTGCCAATTCTGAGATACATTTGGTCTAACTCCTCAGGGAAAGCACGTACTTGAAAATTGAATGCGTTTTTGCGCTTTTCAGACCGTGGGGATCATGAATATGTGTTTCTTCTGCAAACCTGAGTGTGTCATATTTCAGTAAGGCTGAATTGAGCCCTACTGCCAATTCTGAGATACACTTTGGTCTAACTCCTCAGGGAAAGCTCATATTGAAAATTGAATGCATTTTTGCGCTTTTCAGACCGTGGGGATCATGAATATGTGTTTCTTCTGCAAACCTGAGTGTGTCAGATTTCAGTAAGGCTGAATTGAGCCCTACTGCCAATTCTGAGATGCTCTTTGGTCAAACTCCTCAGGGAAATCTCGTACTTGAAAATTGAATGCCTTTTTGCTCTTTTCAGACCGTGGGGAACATGAATATGTGTTCCTTCTGAAAATCTGAGCTCTGTGTCAAAAGTTATGTTTTCTTACAGAATTGAGCCCTACTGCCAATTCTGAGATAAACTTTGGTCTAACTCCTCAGGGAAAGCACCTACTTGAAAATTGAATGCCTTTTTGCTCTTTTCAGACCGTGGGGGAACATGAATATGTGTTCCTTCTGAAAATCTGACCTCTGTTTCAAAAGTTATGTTTTCTGGCTGATTTGAGCCCTACTGCCAATTCTGAGATACACTTTGGTCTAACTCCTCAGGGAAAGCTCATATTGAAAATTCAATGCGTTTTTGCGCTTTTCAGACCGTGGGGATCATGAATATGTCTTTCTTCTGCAAATCTGGGTGTCAGATTTCAGTACGGCTGAATCGAGCCCTACTGCCAATTCTGAGATACACTTTGGTCTAACTCCTCAGGGAAAGCTCATATTGAAAATTCAATGCGTTTTTGCGCTTTTCAGACCGTGGGGAACATGAATATATGTTTCTTTTACAAATCTGAGCTCTGTGTCAAAAGTTACATTTTCTGGCTGAATTGAGCCCTACTGCCAATTCTGAGATGCACTTTAGTCTAACTCCTCAGGGAATGCTCATATTTGAATATTCAATGCGTTTTTGCGCTTTTCAGACCGTGGGGATCATGAATATGTGTTTCTTCTGCAAACATGAGTGTGTCAGATTTCAGTAGGGCTGAATTGAGCCCTACTGCCAATTCTGAGATACACTTTGGTCTAACTCCTCAGGATAAGCACGTACGTGAAAATTGAATGCGATTTTGCGCTTTTCAGACCGTGGGGAACATGAATATTTGTTCCTTCTGCAAATCTGAGCTCTGTGTCAAAAGTTACGTTTTCTAGCTGAATTGAGCCCTACCGCCAATTCTGAGATACACTTTGGTCTAACACCTCAGGGAAAGCTAATATTGAAAATTCAATGCGTTGTTGCGCTTTTCAGACCGTGGGGATCATGAATATGTGTTTCTTCAGCAAATCGGAGTGTCAGATTTCAGTAGGGCTGAATTGAGCCCTACTGCCAATTCTGAGATACACTTTGGTCTAACTCCTCAGGGAAAGCTCATATTGAAAATTCAATGCGTTTTTGCGCTTTTCAGACCGTGGGGATCATGAATATGTGTTTCTTCTGCAAATCTGAGTGTCAGATTTCAGTAGGGCTGAATTGAGCCCTACTGCCAATTCTGAGATACACTTTGGTCTAATACCTCAGGGAAAGCTAATATTGAAAATTCAATACGTTGTTCCGCTTTTCAGACCGTGGGGATCATGAATATGTGTTTCTTCTGCAAATCTGAGCTCTGTGTCAAAAGTTATGTTTTCTGGCTGATTTGAGCCCTACTGCAAATTCTGAGATGCTCTTTGGTCTAACTCCTCAGGGAAAGCTCGTACTTGAAAATTGAATGCCTTTTTGCGCTTTTCAGACCGTGGGGATCATGGATATGTGTTTTTTTTGCAAATCGGAGCTCTGTGTCAAAAGTTATGTTTTCTGGCTGAATTGAGCCTTACTGCCAATTTTGAGGTACACTTTGGTCTAACTCCTCAGGGAAAGCTCGTAATTGAAAATTGAATGCGTTTTTGCGCTTTTCAGACCGTGGGGATCATGAATATGTGTTTCTTCTGCAAACCTGAGTGTCAGATTTCAGTAGGGCTGAATTGAGCCCTACTGCAAATTCTGAGATGCTCTTTGGTCTAACTCCTCAGGGAAATCTCGTACTTGAAAATTGAATGCGTTTTTGCGCTTTTCAGTTCGTGGGGATCATGGATATGTGTTTCTTTTGCAAATCTGAGCTCTGTGTCAAAAGTTATGTTTTCTGGCTGAATTGAGCCCTACTGCCAATTCTGAGATACACTTTGGTCTAACTCCTCAGTGAAAGCACGTACTTGAAAATTGAATGCCTTTTTGCTCTTTTCAGACCGTGGGGAACATAAATATGTGTTCCTTCTGAAAATCTGAGCTCTGTGTCAAAAGTTATGTTTTCTTACAGAATTGAGCCCTACTGCCAATTTTGAGATACACTTTGGTCTAACCCCTCAGGGAAAGCACGTACTTGAAAATTGAATGCGGTTTTGCGCTTTTCAGACCGTGTGGATCATGAATATGTGTTTCTTCAGCAAATCTGAGTGTCAGATTTCAGTAGGGCTGAATTGAGCCCTACTGCCAATTCTGAGATGCACTTTGGTCTAACTCCTCAGGGAAAGCACGTACTTGAAAATTGAATGCGTTTTTGCGCTTTTCAGACCGTGGGGATCATGAATATGTGTTTCTTCAGCAAATCTGAGTGTCAGATTTCAGTAGGGCTGAATTGAGCCCTACTGCTAATTCTGAGATACACTTTGGTCTAACTCCTCAGGGAAAGCTCATATTGAAAATTCAATGCGTTTTTGCGCTTTTCAGACCGTGGGGATCATGAATATCTGTTTCTTCTGCAAATCTGATTGTCAGATTTCAGTAGGGCTGAATTGAGCCCTACTGCCAATTCTGAGATACACTTTGGTCTAATACCTCAGGGAAAGCTAATATTAAAAATTCAATGCGTTGTTCCGCTTTTCAGACCGTGGGGAACATGAATATTTGTTCCTTCTGCAAATCTGAGCTCTATGTCAAAAGTTACATTTTCTAGCTGAATTGAGCCCTACCGCCAATTCTGAGATACACTTTGGTCTAACACCTCAGGGAAAGCTAATATTGAAAATTCAATGCGTTGTTGCGCTTTTCAGACCGTGGGGATCATGAATATGTGTTTCTTCAGCAAATCGGAGTGTCAGATTTCAGTAGGGCTGAATTGAGCCCTACTGCCAATTCTGAGATACACTTTGGTCTAACTCCTCAGGGAAAGCTCATATTGAAAATTCAATGCGTTTTTGCGCTTTTCAGACCGTGGGGATCATGAATATGTGTTTCTTCTGCAAATCTGAGTGTCAGATTTCAGTAGGGCTGAATTGAGCCCTACTGCCAATTCTGAGATACACTTTGGACTAATACCTCAGGGAAAGCTAATATTGAAAATTCAATACGTTGTTCCGCTTTTCAGACCGTGGGGATCATGAATATGTGTTTCTTCTGCAAATCTGAGCTCTGTGTCAAAAGTTATGTTTTCTGGCTGATTTGAGCCCTACTGCAAATTCTGAGATGCTCTTTGGTCTAACTCCTCAGGGAAAGCTCGTACTTGAAAATTGAATGCCTTTTTGCGCTTTTCAGACCGTGGGGATCATGGATATGTGTTTTTTTTTGCAAATCGGAGCTCTGTGTCAAAAGTTATGTTTTCTGGCTGAATTGAGCCTTACTGCCAATTTTGAGGTACACTTTGGTCTAACTCCTCAGGGAAAGCTCGTAATTGAAAATTGAATGCGTTTTTGCGCTTTTCAGACCGTGGGGATCATGAATATGTGTTTCTTCTGCAAACCTGAGTGTCAGATTTCAGTAGGGCTGAATTGAGCCCTACTGCAAATTCTGAGATGCTCTTTGGTCTAACTCCTCAGGGAAATCTCGTACTTGAAAATTGAATGCGTTTTTGCGCTTTTCAGTTCGTGGGGATCATGGATATGTGTTTCTTTTGCAAATCTGAGCTCTGTGTCAAAAGTTATGTTTTCTGGCTGAATTGAGCCCTACTGCCAATTCTGAGATACACTTTGGTCTAACTCCTCAGTGAAAGCACGTACTTGAAAATTGAATGCCTTTTTGCTCTTTTCAGACCGTGGGGAACATAAATATGTGTTCCTTCTGAAAATCTGAGCTCTGTGTCAAAAGTTATGTTTTCTTACAGAATTGAGCCCTACTGCCAATTCTGAGATACACTTTGGTCTAACCCCTCAGGGAAAGCACGTACTTGAAAATTGAATGCGGTTTTGCACTTTTCAGACCGTGTGGATCATGAATATGTGTTTCTTCAGCAAATCTGAGTGTCAGATTTCAGTAGGGCTGAATTGAGCCCTACTGCCAATTCTGAGATGCACTTTGGTCTAACTCCTCAGGGAAAGCACGTACTTGAAAATTGAATGCGTTTTTGCGCTTTTCAGACCGTGGGGATCATGAATATGTGTTTCTTCAGCAAATCTGAGTGTCAGATTTCAGTAGGGCTGAATTGAGCCCTACTGCTAATTCTGAGATACACTTTGGTCTAACTCCTCAGGGAAAGCTCATATTGAAAATTCAATGCGTTTTTGCGCTTTTCAGACCGTGGGGATCATGAATATCTGTTTCTTCTGCAAATCTGATTGTCAGATTTCAGTAGGGCTGAATTGAGCCCTACTGCCAATTCTGAGATACACTTTGGTCTAATACCTCAGGGAAAGCTAATATTAAAAATTCAATGCGTTGTTCCGCTTTTCAGACCGTGGGGAACATGAATATTTGTTCCTTCTGCAAATCTGAGCTCTATGTCAAAAGTTACATTTTCTAGCTGAATTGAGCCCTACCGCCAATTCTGAGATACACTTTGGTCTAACACCTCAGGGAAAGCTAATATTGAAAATTCAATGCGTTGTTACGCTTTTCAGACCGTGGGGATCATGAATATATGTTTCTTCTGCAAATCTGAGCTCTGTTTCAAAAGTTATGTTTTCTAGCTGATTTGAGCCCTACTGCAAATTTTGAGATGCTCTTTGGTCTAACTCCTCAGGGAAATCTCGTACTTGAAAATTGAATGCCTTTTTGCTCTTTTCAGACCGTGGGGAACATGAATATGTGTTCCATCTGAAAATCTGAGCTCTGTGTCAAAAGTTATGTTTTCTTACAGAATTGAGCCCTACTGCCAATTCTGAGATGCACTTTGGTCTAACTCCTCAGGGAAAGCTCATATTGAAAATTCAATGCGTTTTTGCGCTTTTCAAACCGTGGGGATCATTGATATGTATTTCGTCTGTAAATCTGAGCTCTGTGTCAAATGTTATGTTTTCTGGCTGAATTGAGCCCTACTGCCAATTCTGAGATACACTTTGGTCTAATACCTCAGGGAAAGCTAATATTAAAAATTCAATGCGTTGTTCCGCTTTTCAGACCGTGGGGAACATGAATATTTGTTCCTTCTGCAAATCTGAGCTCTATGTCAAAAGTTACATTTTCTAGCTGAATTGAGCCCTACCGCCAATTCTGAGATACACTTTGGTCTAACACCTCAGGGAAAGCTAATATTGAAAATTCAATGCGTTGTTGCGCTTTTCAGACCGTGGGGATCATGAATATGTGTTTCTTCTGCAAATCTGAGCTCTGTTTCAAAAGTTATGTTTTCTGGCTGATTTGAGCCCTACTGCAAATTTTGAGATGCTCTTTGGTCTAACTCCTCAGGGAAAGCACGTACTTGAAAATTGAATGCGTTTTTGCGCTTTTCAGACCATGGGGATCATGAATATGTGTTTCTTCTGAAAATCTGAGCTCTGTGTCAAAAGTTATGTTTTCTTACAGAATTGAGCCCTACTGCCAATTCTGAGATACACTTTGGTCTAACCCCTCAGGGAAAGCACGTACTTGAAAATTGAATGCGGTTTTGCGCTTTTCAGACCGTGTGGATCATGAATATGTGTTTCTTCAGCAAATCTGAGTGTCAGATTTCAGTAGGGCTGAATTGAGCCCTACTGCCAATTCTGAGATGCACTTTGGTCTAACTCCTCAGGGAAAGCTCATATTGAAAATTCAATGCGTTTTTGCGCTTTTCAAACCGTGGGGATCATGGATATGTGTTTCTTTTCCAAATCGGAGCTCTGTGTCAAAAGTTATGTTTTCTGGCTGAATTGAGCCCTACTGCCAATTCTGAGATACACTTTGGTCTAACTCCTCAGGGAAAGCACGTACTTGAAAATTGAATGCCTTTTTGCTCTTTTCAGACCGTGGGGAACATAAATATGTGTTCCTTCTGAAAATCTGAGCTCTGTGTCAAAAGTTATGTTTTCTTACAGAATTGAGCCCTATTGCCAATTCTGAGATACACTTTGGTCTAACCCCTCAGGGAAAGCACGTACTTGAAAATTGAATGCGGTTTTGCGCTTTTCAGACCGTGTGGATCATGAATATGTGTTTCTCCAGCAAATCTGAGTGTCAGATTTCAGTAGGGCTGAATTGAGCCCTACTGCCAATTCTGAGATGCACTTTGGTCTAACTCCTCAGGGAAAGCACGTACTTGAAAATTGAATGCGTTTTTGCGCTTTTCAGACCGTGGGGATCATGAATATGTATTTCTTCAGCAAATCTGAGTGTCAGATTTCAGTAGGGCTGAATTGAGCCCTACTGCCAATTCTGAGATACACTTTGGTCTAACTACTCAGGGAAAGCTCATATTGAAAATTCAATGCGTTTTTGCGCTTTTCAGACCGTGGGGATCATGAATATGTGTTTCTTCTGCAAATCTGAGTGTCAGATTTCAGTAGGGCTGAATTGAGCCCTACTGCCAATTCTGAGATACACTTTGGTCTAATACCTCAGGGAAAGCTAATATTAAAAATTCAATGCGTTGTTCCGCTTTTCAGACCGTGGGGAACATGAATATTTGTTCCTTCTGCAAATCTGAGCTCTATGTCAAAAGTTACATTTTCTAGCTGAATTGAGCCCTACCGCCAATTCTGAGATACACTTTGGTCTAACACCTCAGGGAAAGCTAATATTGAAAATTCAATGCGTTGTTGCGCTTTTCAGACCGTGGGGATCATGAATATGTGTTTCTTCTGCAAATCTGAGCTCTGTTTCAAAAGTTATGTTTTCTGGCTGATTTGAGCCCTACTGCAAATTTTGAGATGCTCTTTGGTCTAACTCCTCAGGGAAATCTCGTACTTGAAAATTGAATGCCCTTTTGCTCTTTTCAGACCGTGGGGAACATGAATATGTGTTCCTTCTGAAAATCTGAGCTCTGTGTCAAAAGTTATGTTTTCTTACAGAATTGAGCCCTACTGCCAATTCTGAGATGCACTTTGGTCTAACTCCTCAGGGAAAGCTCATATTGAAAATTCAATGCGTTTTTGCGCTTTTCAAACCGTGGGGATCATTGATATGTATTTCGTCTGTAAATCTGAGCTCTGTGTCAAATGTTATGTTTTCTGGCTGAATTGAACCCTACTGCCAATTCTCATATGCACTTTGGTCTAACTCCTCAGGGAAAGCACGTACTTGAAAATTGAATGCGTTTTTGCGCTTTTCAGACCGTGGGGAACATGAATATGTGTTTCTTCTGCAAATCTGAGCTCTGTGTCAAAAGTTACGTTTTCTGACTGAATTGAGCCCTACCGCCAATTCTGAGATACACTTTGGTCTAACTCCTCAGGGAAAGCTCATATTGAAAATTCAATGCGTTTTTGCGCTTTTCAAACCGTGGGGATCATGGATATGTGTTTCTTTTCCAAATCGGAGCTCTGTGTCAAAAGTTATGTTTTCTGGCTGAATTGAGCCCTACTGCCAATTCTGAGATACACTTTGGTCTAACTCCTCAGGGAAAGCACGTACTTGAAAATTGAATGCCTTTTTGCTCTTTTCAGACCGTGGGGAACATAAATATGTGTTCCTTCTGAAAATCTGAGCTCTGTGTCAAAAGTTATGTTTTCTTACAGAATTGAGCCCTATTGCCAATTCTGAGATACACTTTGGTCTAACCCCTCAGGGAAAGTACGTACTTGAAAATTGAATGCGGTTTTGCGCTTTTCAGACCGTGTGGATCATGAATATGTGTTTCTCCAGCAAATCTGAGTGTCAGATTTCAGTAGGGCTGAATTGAGCCCTACTGCCAATTCTGAGATGCACTTTGGTCTAACTCCTCAGGGAAAGCACGTACTTGAAAATTGAATGCGTTTTTGCGCTTTTCAGACCGTGGGGATCATGAATATCTATTTCTTCAGCAAATCTGAGTGTCAGATTTCAGTAGGGCTGAATTGAGCCCTACTGCCAATTCTGAGATACACTTTGGTCTAACTCCTCAGGGAAAGCTCATATTGAAAATTCAATGCGTTTTTGCGCTTTTCAGACCGTGGGGATCATGAATATGTGTTTCTTCTGCAAATCTGAGTGTCAGATTTCAGTAGGGCTGAATTGAGCCCTACTGCCAATTCTGAGATACACTTTGGTCTAATACCTCAGGGAAAGCTAATATTAAAAATTCAATGCGTTGTTCCGCTTTTCAGACCGTGGGGAACATGAATATTTGTTCCTTCTGCAAATCTGAGCTCTATGTCAAAAGTTACATTTTCTAGCTGAATTGAGCCCTACCGCCAATTCTGAGATACACTTTGGTCTAACACCTCAGGGAAAGCTAATATTGAAAATTCAATGCGTTGTTGCGCTTTTCAGACCGTGGGGATCATGAATATGTGTTTCTTCTGCAAATCTGAGCTCTGTTTCAAAAGTTATGTTTTCTGGCTGAATTGAACCCTACTGCCAATTCTCATATGCACTTTCGTCTAACTCCTCAGGGAAATCTCGTACTTGAAAATTGAATGCCCTTTTGCTCTTTTCAGACCGTGGGGAACATGAATATGTGTTTCTTCTGAAAATCTGAGCTCTGTGTCAAAAGTTATGTTTTCTTACAGAATTGAGCCCTACTGCCAATTCTGAGATGCACTTTGGTCTAACTCCTCAGGGAAAGCACGTACTTGAAAATTGAATGCGGTTTTGCGCTTTTCAGACCGTGTGGATCATGAATATGTGTTTCTTCAGCAAATCTGAGTGTCAGATTTCAGTAGGGCTGAATTGAGCCCTACTGCCAATTCTGAGATGCACTTTGGTCTAACTCCTCAGGGAAAGCTCATATTGAAAATTCAATGCGTTTTTGCGCTTTTCAAACCGTGGGGATCATGGATATGTGTTTCTTTTCCAAATCGGAGCTCTGTGTCAAAAGTTATGTTTTCTGGCTGAATTGAGCCCTACTGCCAATTCTGAGATACACTTTGGTCTAACTCCTCAGGGAAAGCACGTACTTGAAAATTGAATGCCTTTTTGCTCTTTTCAGACCGTGGGGAACATAAATATGTGTTCCTTCTGAAAATCTGAGCTCTGTGTCAAAAGTTATGTTTTCTTACAGAATTGAGCCCTATTGCCAATTCTGAGATACACTTTGGTCTAACTCCTCAGGGAAAGCACGTACTTGAAAATTGAATGCGGTTTTGCGCTTTTCAGACCGTGTGGATCATGAATATGTGTTTCTCCAGCAAATCTGAGTGTCAGATTTCAGTAGGGCTGAATTGAGCCCTACTGCCAATTCTGAGATGCACTTTGGTCTAACTCCTCAGGGAAAGCACGTACTTGAAAATTGAATGCGTTTTTGCGCTTTTCAGACCGTGGGGATCATGAATATCTATTTCTTCAGCAAATCTGAGTGTCAGATTTCAGTAGGGCTGAATTGAGCCCTACTGCCAATTCTGAGATACACTTTGGTCTAACTCCTCAGGGAAAGCTCATATTGAAAATTCAATGCGTTTTTGCGCTTTTCAGACCGTGGGGATCATGAATATGTGTTTCTTCTGCAAATCTGAGTGTCAGATTTCAGTAGGGCTGAATTGAGCCCTACTGCCAATTCTGAGATACACTTTGGTCTAATACCTCAGGGAAAGCTAATATTGAAAATTCAATGCGTTGTTACGCTTTTCAGACCGTGGGGATCATGAATATGTGTTTCTTCTGCAAATCTGAGTGTCAGATTTCAGTAGGGCTGAATTGAGCCCTACTGCCAATTCTGAGATGCACTTTGGTCTAACTCCTCAGGGAAAGCACGTACTTGAAAATTGAATGCGTTTTTGCGCTTTTCAGACCGTGGGGATCATGAATATCTATTTCTTCAGCAAATCTGAGTGTCAGATTTCAGTAGGGCTGAATTGAGCCCTACTGCCAATTCTGAGATACACTTTGGTCTAACTCCTCAGGGAAAGCTCATATTAAAAATTCAATGCGTTGTTCCGCTTTTCAGACCGTGGGGAACATGAATATGTGTTTCTTCTGCAAATCTGAGCTCTATGTCAAAAGTTACATTTTCTAGCTGAATTGAGCCCTACCGCCAATTCTGAGATACACTTTGGTCTAACACCTCAGGGAAAGCTAATATTGAAAATTCAATGCGTTGTTGCGCTTTTCAGACCGTGGGGATCATGAATATGTGTTTCTTCTGCAAATCTGAGCTCTGTTTCAAAAGTTATGTTTTCTGGCTGATTTGAGCCCTACTGCAAATTTTGAGATGCTCTTTGGTCTAACTCCTCAGGGAAAGCACGTACTTGAAAATTGAATGCGTTTTTGCGCTTTTCAGACCATGGGGATCATGAATATGTGTTTCTTCTGAAAATCTGAGCTCTGTGTCAAAAGTTATGTTTTCTTACAGAATTGAGCCCTACTGCCAATTCTGAGATACACTTTGGTCTAACCCCTCAGGGAAAGCACGTACTTGAAAATTGAATGCGGTTTTGCGCTTTTCAGACCGTGTGGATCATGAATATGTGTTTCTTCAGCAAATCTGAGTGTCAGATTTCAGTAGGGCTGAATTGAGCCCTACTGCCAATTCTGAGATGCACTTTGGTCTAACTCCTCAGGGAAAGCTCATATTGAAAATTCAATGCGTTTTTGCGCTTTTCAAACCGTGGGGATCATGGATATGTGTTTCTTTTCCAAATCGGAGCTCTGTGTCAAAAGTTATGTTTTCTGGCTGAATTGAGCCCTACTGCCAATTCTGAGATACACTTTGGTCTAACTCCTCAGGGAAAGCACGTACTTGAAAATTGAATGCCTTTTTGCTCTTTTCAGACCGTGGGGAACATAAATATGTGTTCCTTCTGAAAATCTGAGCTCTGTGTCAAAAGTTATGTTTTCTTACAGAATTGAGCCCTATTGCCAATTCTGAGATACACTTTGGTCTAACCCCTCAGGGAAAGCACGTACTTGAAAATTGAATGCGGTTTTGCGCTTTTCAGACCGTGTGGATCATGAATATGTGTTTCTCCAGCAAATCTGAGTGTCAGATTTCAGTAGGGCTGAATTGAGCCCTACTGCCAATTCTGAGATGCACTTTGGTCTAACTCCTCAGGGAAAGCACGTACTTGAAAATTGAATGCGTTTTTGCGCTTTTCAGACCGTGGGGATCATGAATATGTATTTCTTCAGCAAATCTGAGTGTCAGATTTCAGTAGGGCTGAATTGAGCCCTACTGCCAATTCTGAGATACACTTTGGTGTAACTCCTCAGGGAAAGCTCATATTGAAAATTCAATGCGTTTTTGCGCTTTTCAGACCGTGGGGATCATGAATATGTGTTTCTTCTGCAAATCTGAGTGTCAGATTTCAGTAGGGCTGAATTGAGCCCTACTGCCAATTCTGAGATGCACTTTGGTCTAACTCCTCAGGGAAAGCACGTACTTGAAAATTGAATGCGTTTTTGCGCTTTTCAGACCGTGGGGATCATGAATATCTATTTCTTCAGCAAATCTGAGTGTCAGATTTCAGTAGGGCTGAATTGAGCCCTACTGCCAATTCTGAGATACACTTTGGTCTAACTCCTCAGGGAAAGCTCATATTAAAAATTCAATGCGTTGTTCCGCTTTTCAGACCGTGGGGAACATGAATATTTGTTCCTTCTGCAAATCTGAGCTCTATGTCAAAAGTTACATTTTCTAGCTGAATTGAGCCCTACCGCCAATTCTGAGATACACTTTGGTCTAACACCTCAGGGAAAGCTAATATTGAAAATTCAATGCGTTGTTGCACTTTTCAGACCGTGGGGATCATGAATATGTGTTTCTTCTGCAAATCTGAGCTCTGTTTCAAAAGTTATGTTTTCTGGCTGATTTGAGCCCTACTGCAAATTTTGAGATGTTCTTTGGTCTAACTCCTCAGGGAAATCTCGTACTTGAAAATTGAATGCCCTTTTGCTCTTTTCAGACCGTGGGGAACATGAATATGTGTTCCTTCTGAAAATCTGAGCTCTGTGTCAAAAGTTATGTTTTCTTACAGAATTGAGCCCTACTGCCAATTCTGAGATGCACTTTGGTCTAACTCCTCAGGGAAAGCTCATATTGAAAATTCAATGCGTTTTTGCGCTTTTCAAACCGTGGGGATCATTGATATGTATTTCGTCTGTAAATCTGAGCTCTGTGTCAAATGTTATGTTTTCTGGCTGAATTGAACCCTACTGCCAATTCTCATATGCACTTTGGTCTAACTCCTCAGGGAAAGCACGTACTTGAAAATTGAATGCGTTTTTGCGCTTTTCAGACCATGGGGATCATGAATATGTGTTTTTTCTGAAAATCTGAGCTCTGTGTCAAAAGTTATGTTTTCTTACAGAATTGAGCCCTACTGCCAATTCTGAGATACACTTTGGTCTAACCCCTCAGGGAAAGCACGTACTTGAAAATTGAATGCGGTTTTGCGCTTTTCAGACCGTGTGGATCATGAATATGTGTTTCTTCAGCAAATCTGAGTGTCAGATTTCAGTAGGGCTGAATTGAGCCCTACTGCCAATTCTGAGATGCACTTTGGTCTAACTCCTCAGGGAAAGCTCATATTGAAAATTCAATGCGTTTTTGCGCTTTTCAAACCGTGGGGATCATGGATATGTGTTTCTTTTCCAAATCGGAGCTCTGTGTCAAAAGTTATGTTTTCTGGCTGAATTGAGCCCTACTGCCAATTCTGAGATACACTTTGGTCTAACTCCTCAGGGAAAGCACGTACTTGAAAATTGAATGCCTTTTTGCTCTTTTCAGACCGTAGGGAACATAAATATGTGTTCCTTCTGAAAATCTGAGCTCTGTGTCAAAAGTTATGTTTTCTTACAGAATTGAGCCCTACTGCCAATTCTGAGATACACTTTGGTCTAACCCCTCAGGGAAAGCACGTACTTGAAAATTGAATGCGGTTTTGCGCTTTTCAGACCGTGTGGATCATGAATATGTGTTTCTCCAGCAAATCTGAGTGTCAGATTTCAGTAGGGCTGAATTGAGCCCTACTGCCAATTCTGAGATGCACTTTGGTCTAACTCCTCAGGGAAAGCACGTACTTGAAAATTGAATGCGTTTTTGCGCTTTTCAGACCGTGGGGATCATGAATATGTATTTCTTCAGCAAATCTGAGTGTCAGATTTCAGTAGGGCTGAATTGAGCCCTACTGCCAATTCTGAGATACACTTTGGTCTAACTCCTCAGGGAAAGCTCATATTGAAAATTCAATGCGTTTTTGCGCTTTTCAGACCGTGGGGATCATGAATATGTGTTTCTTCTGCAAATCTGAGTGTCAGATTTCAGTAGGGCTGAATTGAGCCCTACTGCCAATTCTGAGATACACTTTGGTCTAATACCTCAGGGAAAGCTAATATTGAAAATTCAATACGTTGTTCCGCTTTTCAGACCGTGGGGATCATGAATATGTGTTTCTTCTGCAAATCTGAGCTCTGTGTCAAAAGTTATGTTTTCTGGCTGATTTGAGCCCTACTGCAAATTCTGAGATGCTCTTTGGTCTAACTCCTCAGGGAAAGCTCGTACTTGAAAATTGAATGCCTTTTTGCGCTTTTCAGACCGTGGGGATCATGGATATGTGTTTTTTTTTTGCAAATCGGAGCTCTGTGTCAAAAGTTATGTTTTCTGGCTGAATTGAGCCTTACTGCCAATTTTGAGGTACACTTTGGTCTAACTCCTCAGGGAAAGCTCGTAATTGAAAATTGAATGCGTTTTTGCGCTTTTCAGACCGTGGGGATCATGAATATGTGTTTCTTCTGCAAACCTGAGTGTCAGATTTCAGTAGGGCTGAATTGAGCCCTACTGCAAATTCTGAGATGCACTTTGGTCTAACTCCTCAGGGAAAGCACATACTTGAAAATGGAATGCGATTTTGTGCTTTTCAGACCGTGGGGAACATAAATATGTGTTTCTTTTGCAAATCTGAGCTCTGTGTCAAAAGTTATGTTTTCTGGCTGAATTGAACCCTACTGCCAATTCTCAGATGCACTTTGGTCTAACTCCTCAGGGAAAACTCATATTGAAAATTCAATGCGTTTTTGCGCTTTTCAAACCGTGGGGATCATGGATATGTGTTTCTTTTGCAAATCTGAGCTCTGTGTCAAAAGTTACGTTTTCTGGCTGAATTGAGCCCTACCGCCAATTCTGAGATACACTTTGGTCTAACTCCTCAGGGAAAGCTCATATTGAAAATTCAATGCGTTTTTGCGCTTTTCAGACCGTGGGGATCATGGATATGTGTTTCTTTTGCAAATCTGAGCTCTGTGTCAAAAGTTATGTTTTCTGGCTGAATTGAGCCCTACTGCCAATTCTGAGATACACTTTGGTCTAACTCCTCAGTGAAAGCACGTACTTGAAAATTGAATGCGTTTTTGCGCTTTTCAGACCGTGGGGATCATGAATATGTGTTTCTTCTGCAAACCTGAGTGTCAGATTTCAGTAGGGCTGAATTGAGCCCTACTGCAAATTCTGAGATGCTCTTTGGTCTAACTCCTCAGGGAAATCTCGTACTTGAAAATTGAATGCGTTTTTGCGCTTTTCAGTTCGTGGGGATCATGGATATGTGTTTCTTTTGCAAATCTGAGCTCTGTGTCAAAAGTTATGTTTTCTGGCTGAATTGAGCCCTACTGCCAATTCTGAGATACACTTTGGTCTAACTCCTCAGTGAAAGCACGTACTTGAAAATTGAATGCCTTTTTGCTCTTTTCAGACCGTGGGGAACATAAATATGTGTTCCTTCTGAAAATCTGAGCTCTGTGTCAAAAGTTATGTTTTCTTACAGAATTGAGCCCTACTGCCAATTCTGAGATACACTTTGGTCTAACCCCTCAGGGAAAGCACGTACTTGAAAATTGAATGCGGTTTTGCGCTTTTCAGACCGTGTGGATCATGAATATGTGTTTCTTCAGCAAATCTGAGTGTCAGATTTCAGTAGGGCTGAATTAAGCCCTACTGCCAATTCTGAGATGCACTTTGGTCTAACTCCTCAGGGAAAGCACGTACTTGAAAATTAAATGCGTTTTTGCGCTTTTCAGACCGTGGGGATCATGAATATGTGTTTCTTCAGCAAATCTGAGTGTCAGATTTCAGTAGGGCTGAATTGAGCCCTACTGCCAATTCTGAGATACACTTTGGTCTAACTCCTCATGGAAAGCTCATATTGAAAATTCAATGCGTTTTTGCGCTTTTCAGACCGTGGGGATCATGAATATGTGTTTCTTCTGCAAATCTGAGTGTCAGATTTCAGTAGGGCTGAATTAAGCCCTACTGCCAATTCTGAGATGCACTTTGGTCTAACTCCTCAGGGAAAGCACGTACTTGAAAATTGAATGCGTTTTTGCGCTTTTCAGACCGTGGGGATCATGAATATGTGTTTCTTCAGCAAATCTGAGTGTCAGATTTCAGTAGGGCTGAATTGAGCCCTACTGCCAATTCTGAGATACACTTTGGTCTAACTCCTCATGGAAAGCTCATATTGAAAATTCAATGCGTTTTTGCGCTTTTCAGACCGTGGGGATCATGAATATGTGTTTCTTCTGCAAATCTGAGTGTCAGATTTCAGTAGGGCTGAATTGAGCCCTACTGCCAATTCTGAGATACACTTTGGTCTAATACCTCAGGGAAAGCTAATATTAAAAATTCAATGCGTTGTTCCGCTTTCCAGACCGTGGGGAACATGAATATTTGTTCCTTCTGCAAATCTGAGCTCTATGTCAAAAGTTACATTTTCCAGCTGAATTGAGCCCTACCGCCAATTCTGAGATACACTTTGGTCTAACACCTCAGGGAAAGCTAATATTGAAAATTCAATGCGTTGTTGCGCTTTTCAGACCGTGGGGATCATGAATATGTGTTTCTTCTGCAAATCTGAGCTCTGTTTCAAAAGTTATGTTTTCTGGCTGATTTGAGCCCTACTGCAAATTTTGAGATGCTCTTTGGTCTAACTCCTCAGGGAAATCTCGTACTTGAAAATTGAATGCCTTTTTGCTCTTTTCAGACCGTGGGGAACATGAATATGTGTTCCTTCTGAAAATCTGAGCTCTGTGTCAAAAGTTATGTTTTCTTACAGAATTGAGCCCTACTGCCAATTCTGAGATAAACTTTGGTCTAACTCCTCAGGGAAAGCACGTACTTGAAAATTGAATGCCTTTTTGCTCTTTTCAGACCGTGGGGAACATGAATATGTGTTCCTTCTGAAAATCTGACCTCTGTTTCAAAAGTTATGTTTTCTGGCTGATTTGAGCCCTACTGCCAATTCTGAGATACACTTTGGTCTAACTCCTCAGGGAAAGCACGTACTTGAAAATTGAATGCGGTTTTGCGCTTTTCAGACCGTGTGGATCATGAATATGTGTTTCTTCAGCAAATCTGACTGTCAGATTTCAGTAGGGCTGAATTGAGCCCTACTGCCAATTCTGAGATACACTTTGGTCTAACTCCTCAGGGAAAGCTCATATTGAAAATTCAATGCGTTTTTGCGCTTTTCAGACCGTGGGGATCATGAATATGTGTTTCTTCTGCAAATCTGAGTGTCAGATTTCAGTAGGGCTGAATTGAGCCCCACTGCCAATTCTGAGATACACTTTGGTCTAATACCTCAGGGAAAGCTAATATTGAAAATTCAATACGTTGTTCCGCTTTTCAGACCGTGGGGATCATGAATATGTGTTTCTTCTGCAAATCTGAGCTCTGTGTCAAAAGTTATGTTTTCTGGCTGATTTGAGCCCTACTGCAAATTCTGAGATGCTCTTTGGTCTAACTCCTCAGGGAAAGCTCGTACTTGAAAATTGAATGCCTTTTTGCGCTTTTCAGACCGTGGGGATCATGGATATGTGTTTTTTTTGCAAATCGGAGCTCTGTGTCAAAAGTTATGTTTTCTGGCTGAATTGAGCCTTACTGCCAATTTTGAGGTACACTTTGGTCTAACTCCTCAGGGAAAGCTCGTAATTGAAAATTGAATGCGTTTTTGCGCTTTTCAGACCGTGGGGATCATGAATATGTGTTTCTTCTGCAAACCTGAGTGTCAGATTTCAGTAGGGCTGAATTGAGCCCTACTGCCAATTCTGAGATGCTCTTTGGTCTAACTCCTCAGGGAAATCTCGTACTTCAAAATTGAATGCATTTTTGCGCTTTTCAGTTCGTGGGGATCATGGATATGTGTTTCTTTTGCAAATCTGAGCTCTGTGTCAAAAGTTATGTTTTCTGGCTGAATTGAGCCCTACTGCCAATTCTGAGATACACTTTGGTCTAACTCCTCAGGGAAAGCTCATATTAAAAATTCAATGCGTTGTTCCGCTTTTCAGACCGTGGGGAACATGAATATTTGTTCCTTCTGCAAATCTGAGCTCTATGTCAAAAGTTACATTTTCTAGCTGAATTGAGCCCTACCGCCAATTCTGAGATACACTTTGGTCTAACACCTCAGGGAAAGCTAATATTGAAAATTCAATGCGTTGTTGCACTTTTCAGACCGTGGGGATCATGAATATGTGTTTCTTCTGCAAATCTGAGCTCTGTTTCAAAAGTTATGTTTTCTGGCTGATTTGAGCCCTACTGCAAATTTTGAGATGTTCTTTGGTCTAACTCCTCAGGGAAATCTCGTACTTGAAAATTGAATGCCCTTTTGCTCTTTTCAGACCGTGGGGAACATGAATATGTGTTCCTTCTGAAAATCTGAGCTCTGTGTCAAAAGTTATGTTTTCTTACAGAATTGAGCCCTACTGCCAATTCTGAGATGCACTTTGGTCTAACTCCTCAGGGAAAGCTCATATTGAAAATTCAATGCGTTTTTGCGCTTTTCAAACCGTGGGGATCATTGATATGTATTTCGTCTGTAAATCTGAGCTCTGTGTCAAATGTTATGTTTTCTGGCTGAATTGAACCCTACTGCCAATTCTCATATGCACTTTGGTCTAACTCCTCAGGGAAAGCACGTACTTGAAAATTGAATGCGTTTTTGCGCTTTTCAGACCATGGGGATCATGAATATGTGTTTTTTCTGAAAATCTGAGCTCTGTGTCAAAAGTTATGTTTTCTTACAGAATTGAGCCCTACTGCCAATTCTGAGATACACTTTGGTCTAACCCCTCAGGGAAAGCACGTACTTGAAAATTGAATGCGGTTTTGCGCTTTTCAGACCGTGTGGATCATGAATATGTGTTTCTTCAGCAAATCTGAGTGTCAGATTTCAGTAGGGCTGAATTGAGCCCTACTGCCAATTCTGAGATGCACTTTGGTCTAACTCCTCAGGGAAAGCTCATATTGAAAATTCAATGCGTTTTTGCGCTTTTCAAACCGTGGGGATCATGGATATGTGTTTCTTTTCCAAATCGGAGCTCTGTGTCAAAAGTTATGTTTTCTGGCTGAATTGAGCCCTACTGCCAATTCTGAGATACACTTTGGTCTAACTCCTCAGGGAAAGCACGTACTTGAAAATTGAATGCCTTTTTGCTCTTTTCAGACCGTAGGGAACATAAATATGTGTTCCTTCTGAAAATCTGAGCTCTGTGTCAAAAGTTATGTTTTCTTACAGAATTGAGCCCTACTGCCAATTCTGAGATACACTTTGGTCTAACCCCTCAGGGAAAGCACGTACTTGAAAATTGAATGCGGTTTTGCGCTTTTCAGACCGTGTGGATCATGAATATGTGTTTCTCCAGCAAATCTGAGTGTCAGATTTCAGTAGGGCTGAATTGAGCCCTACTGCCAATTCTGAGATGCACTTTGGTCTAACTCCTCAGGGAAAGCACGTACTTGAAAATTGAATGCGTTTTTGCGCTTTTCAGACCGTGGGGATCATGAATATGTATTTCTTCAGCAAATCTGAGTGTCAGATTTCAGTAGGGCTGAATTGAGCCCTACTGCCAATTCTGAGATACACTTTGGTCTAACTCCTCAGGGAAAGCTCATATTGAAAATTCAATGCGTTTTTGCGCTTTTCAGACCGTGGGGATCATGAATATGTGTTTCTTCTGCAAATCTGAGTGTCAGATTTCAGTAGGGCTGAATTGAGCCCTACTGCCAATTCTGAGATACACTTTGGTCTAATACCTCAGGGAAAGCTAATATTGAAAATTCAATACGTTGTTCCGCTTTTCAGACCGTGGGGATCATGAATATGTGTTTCTTCTGCAAATCTGAGCTCTGTGTCAAAAGTTATGTTTTCTGGCTGATTTGAGCCCTACTGCAAATTCTGAGATGCTCTTTGGTCTAACTCCTCAGGGAAAGCTCGTACTTGAAAATTGAATGCCTTTTTGCGCTTTTCAGACCGTGGGGATCATGGATATGTGTTTTTTTTTTGCAAATCGGAGCTCTGTGTCAAAAGTTATGTTTTCTGGCTGAATTGAGCCTTACTGCCAATTTTGAGGTACACTTTGGTCTAACTCCTCAGGGAAAGCTCGTAATTGAAAATTGAATGCGTTTTTGCGCTTTTCAGACCGTGGGGATCATGAATATGTGTTTCTTCTGCAAACCTGAGTGTCAGATTTCAGTAGGGCTGAATTGAGCCCTACTGCAAATTCTGAGATGCACTTTGGTCTAACTCCTCAGGGAAAGCACATACTTGAAAATGGAATGCGATTTTGTGCTTTTCAGACCGTGGGGAACATGAATATGTGTTTCTTTTGCAAATCTGAGCTCTGTGTCAAAAGTTATGTTTTCTGGCTGAATTGAACCCTACTGCCAATTCTCAGATGCACTTTGGTCTAACTCCTCAGGGAAAACTCATATTGAAAATTCAATGCGTTTTTGCGCTTTTCAAACCGTGGGGATCATGGATATGTGTTTCTTTTGCAAATCTGAGCTCTGTGTCAAAAGTTACGTTTTCTGGCTGAATTGAGCCCTACCGCCAATTCTGAGATACACTTTGGTCTAACTCCTCAGGGAAAGCTCATATTGAAAATTCAATGCGTTTTTGCGCTTTTCAGACCGTGGGGATCATGGATATGTGTTTCTTTTGCAAATCTGAGCTCTGTGTCAAAAGTTATGTTTTCTGGCTGAATTGAGCCCTACTGCCAATTCTGAGATACACTTTGGTCTAACTCCTCAGTGAAAGCACGTACTTGAAAATTGAATGCGTTTTTGCGCTTTTCAGACCGTGGGGATCATGAATATGTGTTTCTTCTGCAAACCTGAGTGTCAGATTTCAGTAGGGCTGAATTGAGCCCTACTGCAAATTCTGAGATGCTCTTTGGTCTAACTCCTCAGGGAAATCTCGTACTTGAAAATTGAATGCGTTTTTGCGCTTTTCAGTTCGTGGGGATCATGGATATGTGTTTCTTTTGCAAATCTGAGCTCTGTGTCAAAAGTTATGTTTTCTGGCTGAATTGAGCCCTACTGCCAATTCTGAGATACACTTTGGTCTAACTCCTCAGGGAAAGCACGTACTTGAAAATTGAATGCCTTTTTGCTCTTTTCAGACCGTGGGGAACATAAATATGTGTTCCTTCTGAAAATCTGAGCTCTGTGTCAAAAGTTATGTTTTCTTACAGAATTGAGCCCTACTGCCAATTCTGAGATACACTTTGGTCTAACCCCTCAGGGAAAGCACGTACTTGAAAATTGAATGCGGTTTTGCGCTTTTCAGACCGTGTGGATCATGAATATGTGTTTCTTCAGCAAATCTGAGTGTCAGATTTCAGTAGGGCTGAATTAAGCCCTACTGCCAATTCTGAGATGCACTTTGGTCTAACTCCTCAGGGAAAGCACGTACTTGAAAATTAAATGCGTTTTTGCGCTTTTCAGACCGTGGGGATCATGAATATGTGTTTCTTCAGCAAATCTGAGTGTCAGATTTCAGTAGGGCTGAATTGAGCCCTACTGCCAATTCTGAGATACACTTTGGTCTAACTCCTCATGGAAAGCTCATATTGAAAATTCAATGCGTTTTTGCGCTTTTCAGACCGTGGGGATCATGAATATGTGTTTCTTCTGCAAATCTGAGTGTCAGATTTCAGTAGGGCTGAATTAAGCCCTACTGCCAATTCTGAGATGCACTTTGGTCTAACTCCTCAGGGAAAGCACGTACTTGAAAATTGAATGCGTTTTTGCGCTTTTCAGACCGTGGGGATCATGAATATGTGTTTCTTCAGCAAATCTGAGTGTCAGATTTCAGTAGGGCTGAATTGAGCCCTACTGCCAATTCTGAGATACACTTTGGTCTAACTCCTCATGGAAAGCTCATATTGAAAATTCAATGCGTTTTTGCGCTTTTCAGACCGTGGGGATCATGAATATGTGTTTCTTCTGCAAATCTGAGTGTCAGATTTCAGTAGGGCTGAATTGAGCCCTACTGCCAATTCTGAGATACACTTTGGTCTAATACCTCAGGGAAAGCTAATATTAAAAATTCAATGCGTTGTTCCGCTTTCCAGACCGTGGGGAACATGAATATTTGTTCCTTCTGCAAATCTGAGCTCTATGTCAAAAGTTACATTTTCCAGCTGAATTGAGCCCTACCGCCAATTCTGAGATACACTTTGGTCTAACACCTCAGGGAAAGCTAATATTGAAAATTCAATGCGTTGTTGCGCTTTTCAGACCGTGGGGATCATGAATATGTGTTTCTTCTGCAAATCTGAGCTCTGTTTCAAAAGTTATGTTTTCTGGCTGATTTGAGCCCTACTGCAAATTTTGAGATGCTCTTTGGTCTAACTCCTCAGGGAAATCTCGTACTTGAAAATTGAATGCCTTTTTGCTCTTTTCAGACCGTGGGGAACATGAATATGTGTTCCTTCTGAAAATCTGAGCTCTGTGTCAAAAGTTATGTTTTCTTACAGAATTGAGCCCTACTGCCAATTCTGAGATAAACTTTGGTCTAACTCCTCAGGGAAAGCACGTACTTGAAAATTGAATGCCTTTTTGCTCTTTTCAGACCGTGGGGAACATGAATATGTGTTCCTTCTGAAAATCTGACCTCTGTTTCAAAAGTTATGTTTTCTGGCTGATTTGAGCCCTACTGCCAATTCTGAGATACACTTTGGTCTAACTCCTCAGGGAAAGCACGTACTTGAAAATTGAATGCGGTTTTGCGCTTTTCAGACCGTGTGGATCATGAATATGTGTTTCTTCAGCAAATCTGACTGTCAGATTTCAGTAGGGCTGAATTGAGCCCTACTGCCAATTCTGAGATACACTTTGGTCTAACTCCTCAGGGAAAGCTCATATTGAAAATTCAATGCGTTTTTGCGCTTTTCAGACCGTGGGGATCATGAATATGTGTTTCTTCTGCAAATCTGAGTGTCAGATTTCAGTAGGGCTGAATTGAGCCCCACTGCCAATTCTGAGATACACTTTGGTCTAATACCTCAGGGAAAGCTAATATTGAAAATTCAATACGTTGTTCCGCTTTTCAGACCGTGGGGATCATGAATATGTGTTTCTTCTGCAAATCTGAGCTCTGTGTCAAAAGTTATGTTTTCTGGCTGAATTGAGCCTTACTGCCAATTTTGAGGTACACTTTGGTCTAACTCCTCAGGGAAAGCTCGTAATTGAAAATTGAATGCGTTTTTGCGCTTTTCAGACCGTGGGGATCATGAATATGTGTTTCTTCTGCAAACCTGAGTGTCAGATTTCAGTAGGGCTGAATTGAGCCCTACTGCCAATTCTGAGATGCTCTTTGGTCTAACTCCTCAGGGAAATCTCGTACTTCAAAATTGAATGCATTTTTGCGCTTTTCAGTTCGAGGGGATCATGGATATGTGTTTCTTTTGCAAATCTGAGCTCTGTGTCAAAAGTTATGTTTTCTGGCTGAATTGAGCCCTACTGCCAATTCTGAGATACACTTTGGTCTAACTCCTCAGTGAAAGCACGTACTTGAAAATTGAATGCCTTTTTGCTCTTTTCAGACCGTGGGGAACATAAATATGTGTTCCTTCTGAAAATCTGTGTCAAAAGTTATGTTTTCTTACAGAATTGAGCCCTACTGCCAATTCTGAGATACACTTTGGTCTAACCCCTCAGGGAAAGCACGTACTTGAAAATTGAATGCGGTTTTGCGCTTTTCAGACCGTGTGGATCATGAATATGTGTTTCTTCAGCAAATCTGAGTGTCAGATTTCAGTAGGGCTGAATTGAGCCCTACTGCCAATTCTGAGATGCACTTTGGTCTAACTCCTCAGGGAAAGCACGTACTTGAAAATTGAATGCGTTTTTGCGCTTTTCAGACCGTGGGGATCATGAATATGTGTTTCTTCTGCAAATCTGAGTGTCAGATTTCAGTAGGGCTGAATTGAGCCCTACTGCCAACTCTGAGATACACTTTGGTCTAATACCTCAGGGAAAGCTAATATTAAAAATTCAATGCGTTGTTCCGCTTTTCAGACCGTGGGGAACATGAATATTTGTTCCTTCTGCAAATCTGAGCTCTATGTCAAAAGTTACATTTTCTAGCTGAATTGAGCCCTACCGCCAATTCTGAGATACACTTTGGTCTAACACCTCAGGGAAAGCTAATATTGAAAATTCAATGCGTTGTTGCGCTTTTCAGACCGTGGGGATCATGAATATGTGTTTCTTCTGCAAATCTGAGCTCTGTTTCAAAAGTTATGTTTTCTGGCTGATTTGAGCCCTACTGCAAATTTTGAGATGCTCTTTGGTCTAACTCCTCAGGGAAATCTCGTACTTGAAAATTGAATGCCTTTTTGCTCTTTTCAGACCGTGGGGAACATGAATATGTGTTCCTTCTGAAAATCTGAGCTCTGTGTCAAAAGTTATGTTTTCTTACAGAATTGAGCCCTACTGCCAATTCTGAGATAAACTTTGGTCTAACTCCTCAGGGAAAGCACGTACTTGAAAATTGAAAGCCTTTTTGCTCTTTTCAGACCGTGGGGAACATGAATATGTGTTCCTTCTGAAAATCTGACCTCTGTTTCAAAAGTTATGTTTTCTGGCTGATTTGAGCCCTACTGCCAATTCTGAGATACACTTTGGTCTAACTCCTCAGGGAAAGCTCATATTGAAAATTCAATGCGTTTTTGCGCTTTTCAGACCGTGGGGATCATGAATATGTGTTTCTTCTGCAAATCTGGGTGTCAGATTTCAGTACGGCTGAATTGAGCCCTACTGCCAATTCTGAGATAAACTTTGGTCTAACTCCTCAGGATAAGCACGTACGTGAAAATTGAATGCGATTTTGCGCTTTTCAGACCGTGGGAATCATGAATATGTGTTTCTTCTGCAAACCTGAGTGTCAGATTTCAGTAGGGCTGAATTGAGCCCTACTGCCAATTCTGAGATACACTTTGGTCTAACTCCTCAGGGAAAGCTCATATTGAAAATTCAATGCGTTTTTGCGCTTTTCAGACCGTGGGGAACATGAATATATGTTTCTTTTACAAATCTGAGCTCTGTGTCAAAAGTTATATTTTCTGGCTGAATTGAGCCCTACTGCCAATTCTGAGATGCACTTTGGTCTAACTCCTCAGGGAATGCTCATATTTGAATATTCAATGCGTTTTTGCGCTTTTCAGACCGTGGGGATCATGAATATGTGTTTCTTCTGCAAACATGAGTGTGTCAGATTTCAGTAGGGCTGAATTGAGCCCTACTGCCAATTCTGAGATACACTTTGGTCTAACTCCTCAGGATAAGCACGTACGTGAAAATTGAATGCGATTTTGCGCTTTTCAGACCGTGGGGAACATGAATATTTGTTCCTTCTGCAAATCTGAGCTCTGTGTCAAAAGTTACGTTTTCTAGCTGAATTGAGCCCTACCGCCAATTCTGAGATACACTTTGGTCTAACACCTCAGGGAAAGCTAATATTGAAAATTCAATGCGTTGTTGCGCTTTTCAGACCGTGGGGATCATGAATATGTGTTTCTTCTGCAAATCTGAGCTCTGTGTCAAAAGTTATGTTTTCTGGCTGATTTGAGCCCTACTGCAAATTCTGAGATGCTCTTTGGTCTAACTCCTCAGGGAAAGCTCGTACTTGAAAATTGAATGCCTTTTTGCGCTTTTCAGACCGTGGGGATCATGGATATGTGTTTTTTTTGCAAATCGGAGCTCTGTGTCAAAAGTTATGTTTTCTGGCTGAATTGAGCCTTACTGCCAATTTTGAGGTACACTTTGGTCTAACTCCTCAGGGAAAGCTCGTAATTGAAAATTGAATGCGTTTTTGCGCTTTTCAGACCGTGGGGATCATGAATATGTGTTTCTTCTGCAAACCTGAGTGTCAGATTTCAGTAGGGCTGAATTGAGCCCTACTGCAAATTCTGAGATGCACTTTGGTCTAACTCCTCAGGGAAAGCACATACTTGAAAATGGAATGCGATTTTGTGCTTTTCAGACCGTGGGGAACATGGATATGTGTTTCTTTTGCAAATCTGAGCTCTGTGTCAAAAGTTATGTTTTCTGGCTGAATTGAACCCTACTGCCAATTCTCAGATGCACTTTGGTCTAACTCCTCAGGGAAAACTCATATTGAAAATTCAATGCGTTTTTGCGCTTTTCAAACCGTGGGGATCATGGATATGTGTTTCTTTTGCAAATCTGAGCTCTGTGTCAAAAGTTACGTTTTCTGGCTGAATTGAGCCCTACCGCCAATTCTGAGATACACTTTGGTCTAACTCCTCAGGGAAAGCTCATATTGAAAATTCAATGCGTTTTTGCGCTTTTCAGACCGTGGGGATCATGGATATGTGTTTCTTTTGCAAATCTGAGCTCTGTGTCAAAAGTTATGTTTTCTGGCTGAATTGAGCCCTACTGCCAATTCTGAGATACACTTTGGTCTAACTCCTCAGTGAAAGCACGTACTTGAAAATTGAATGCGTTTTTGCGCTTTTCAGACTGTGGGGATCATGAATATGTGTTTCTTCTGCAAACCTGAGTGTCAGATTTCAGTAGGGCTGAATTGAGCCCTACTGCAAATTCTGAGATGCTCTTTGGTCTAACTCCTCAGGGAAATCTCGTACTTGAAAATTGAATGCGTTTTTGCGCTTTTCAGTTCGTGGGGATCATGGATATGTGTTTCTTTTGCAAATCTGAGCTCTGTGTCAAAAGTTATGTTTTCTGGCTGAATTGAGCCCTATTGCCAATTCTGAGATACACTTTGGTCTAACTCCTCAGTGAAAGCACGTACTTGAAAATTGAATGCCTTTTTGCTCTTTTCAGACCGTGGGGAACATAAATATGTGTTCCTTCTGAAAATCTGAGCTCTGTGTCAAAAGTTATGTTTTCTTACAGAATTGAGCCCTACTGCCAATTCTGAGATACACTTTGGTCTAACCCCTCAGGGAAAGCACGTACTTGAAAATTGAATGCGGTTTTGCGCTTTTCAGACCGTGTGGATCATGAATATGTGTTTCTTCAGCAAATCTGAGTGTCAGATTTCAGTAGGGCTGAATTGAGCCCTACTGCCAATTCTGAGATACACTTTGGTCTAAATCCTCATGGAAAGCTCATATTGAAAATTCAATGCGTTTTTGCGCTTTTCAGACCGTGGGGATCATGAATATGTGTTTCTTCTGCAAATCTGACCTCTGTTTCAAAAGTTATGTTTTCTGGCTGAATTGAGCCCTACTGCCAATTCTGAGATACACTTTGGTCTAACTCCTCAGTGAAAGCACGTACTTGAAAATTGAATGCCTTTTTGCGCTTTTCAGACCGTGGGGAACATGAATATGTGTTCCTTCTGAAAATCTGAGCTCTGTGTCAAAAGTTATGTTTTCTTACAGAATTGAGCCCTACTGCCAATTCTGAGATAAACTTTGGTCTAACTCCTCAGGGAAAGCACGTACTTGAAAATTGAATGCCTTTTTGCTCTTTTCAGACCGTGGGGAACATAAATATGTGTTCCTTCTGAAAATCTGAGCTCTGTGTCAAAAGTTATGTTTTCTTACAGAATTGAGCCCTACTGCCAATTCTGAGATACACTTTGGTCTAACCCCTCAGGGAAAGCACGTACTTGAAAATTGAATGCGGTTTTGCGCTTTTCAGACCGTGTGGATCATGAATATGTGTTTCTTCAGCAAATCTGAGTGTCAGATTTCAGTAGGGCTGAATTGAGCCCTACTGCCAATTCTGAGATACACTTTGGTCTAAATCCTCATGGAAAGCTCATATTGAAAATTCAATGCGTTTTTGCGCTTTTCAGACCGTGGGGATCATGAATATGTGTTTCTTCTGCAAATCTGACCTCTGTTTCAAAAGTTATGTTTTCTGGCTGAATTGAGCCCTACTGCCAATTCTGAGATACACTTTGGTCTAACTCCTCAGTGAAAGCACGTACTTGAAAATTGAATGCCTTTTTGCGCTTTTCAGACCGTGGGGAACATGAATATGTGTTCCTTCTGAAAATCTGAGCTCTGTGTCAAAAGTTATGTTTTCTTACAGAATTGAGCCCTACTGCCAATTCTGAGATAAACTTTGGTCTAACTCCTCAGGGAAAGCACGTACTTGAAAATTCAATGCGTTTTTGCGCTTTTCAGACCGTGGGGATCATGAATATGTGTTTCTTCTGAAAATCTGACCTCTGTTTCAAAAGTTATGTTTTCTGGCTGATTTGAGCCCTACTGCCAATTCTGAGATACACTTTGGTCTAACTCCTCAGGGAAAGCACGTACTTGAAAATTGAATGCGGTTTTGCGCTTTTCAGACCGTGTGGATCATGAATATGTGTTTCTTCAGCAAATCTGAGTGTCAGATTTCAGTAGGGCTGAATTGAGCCCTACTGCCAATTCTGAGATACACTTTGGTCTAACTCCTCAGGGAAAGCTCATATTGAAAATTCAATGCGTTTTTGCGCTTTTCAGACCGTGGGGATCATGAATATGTGTTTCTTCTGCAAATCTGAGTGTCAGATTTCAGTAGGGCTGAATTGAGCCCTACTGCCAACTCTGAGATACACTTTGGTCTAATACATCAGGGAAAGCTAATATTAAAAATTCAATGCGTTGTTCCGCTTTTCAGACCGTGGGGAACATGAATATTTGTTCCTTCTGCAAATCTGAGCTCTATGTCAAAAGTTACATTTTCTAGCTGAATTGAGCCCTACCGCCAATTCTGAGATACACTTTGGTCTAACACCTCAGGGAAAGCTAATATTGAAAATTCAATGCGTTGTTGCGCTTTTCAGACCGTGGGGATCATGAATATGTGTTTCTTCCGCAAATCTGAGCTCTGTTTCAAAAGTTATGTTTTCTGGCTGATTTGAGCCCTACTGCCAATTCTGAGATAAACTTTGGTCTAACTCCTCAGGGAAAGCACGTACTTGAAAATTGAAAGCCTTTTTGCTCTTTTCAGACCGTGGGGAACATGAATATGTGTTCCTTCTGAAAATCTGACCTCTGTTTCAAAAGTTATGTTTTCTGGCTGATTTGAGCCCTACTGCCAATTCTGAGATACACTTTGGTCTAACTCCTCAGGGAAAGCTCATATTGAAAATTCAATGCGTTTTTGCGCTTTTCAGACCGTGGGGATCATGAATATGTGTTTCTTCTGCAAATCTGGGTGTCAGATTTCAGTACGGCTGAATTGAGCCCTACTGCCAATTCTGAGATACACTTTGGTCTAATACCTCAGGGAAAGCTAATATTGAAAATTCAACGCGTTTTTGCGCTTTTCAGACCGTGGGGATCATGGATATGTGTTTCTTTTCCAAATCGGAGCTCTGTGTCAAAAGTTATGTTTTCTGGCTGATTTGAGCCCTACTGCAAATTCTGAGATACTCTTTGGTCTAACTCCTCAGGGAAATCTCGTACTTGAAAATTGAATGCCTTTTTGTGCTTTTCAGACCGTGGGGATCATGGATATGTGTTTCTTTTGCAAATCTGAGCTCTGTGTCAAAAGTTATGTTTTCTGGCTGAATTGAGCCTTACTGCCAATTTTGAGATACACTTTGGTCTAACTCCTCAGGGAAAGCTCGTAATTGAAAATTGAATGCGTTTTTGCGCTTTTCAGACCGTGGGAATCATGAATATGTGTTTCTTCTGCAAACCTGAGTGTCAGATTTCAGTAGGGCTGAATTGAGCCCTACTGCCAATTCTGAGATACACTTTGGTCTAACTCCTCAGGGAAAGCTCATATTGAAAATTCAATGCGTTTTTGCGCTTTTCAGACCGTGGGGAACATGAATATATGTTTCTTTTACAAATCTGAGCTCTGTGTCAAAAGTTACATTTTCTGGCTGAATTGAGCCCTACTGCCAATTCTGAGATGCACTTTGGTCTAACTCCTCAGGGAATGCTCATATTTGAATATTCAATGCGTTTTTGCGCTTTTCAGACCGTGGGGATCATGAATATGTGTTTCTTCTGCAAACATGAGTGTGTCAGATTTCAGTAGGGCTGAATTGAGCCCTACTGCCAATTCTGAGATACACTTTGGTCTAACTCCTCAGGATAAGCACGTACGTGAAAATTGAATGCGATTTTGCGCTTTTCAGACCGTGGGGATCATGAATATGTGTTTCTTCAGCAAATCTGAGTGTCAGATTTCAGTAGGGCTGAATTGAGCCCTACTGCCAATTCTGAGATACACTTTGGTCTAACTCCTCAGGGAAAGCTCATATTGAAAATTCAATGCGTTTTTGCGCTTTTCAGACCGTGGGGATCATGAATATGTGTTTCTTCTGCAAATCTGAGTGTCAGATTTCAGTAGGGCTGAATTGAGCCCTACTGCCAACTCTGAGATACACTTTGGTCTAATACATCAGGGAAAGCTAATATTAAAAATTCAATGCGTTGTTCCGCTTTTCAGACCGTGGGGAACATGAATATTTGTTCCTTCTGCAAATCTGAGCTCTATGTCAAAAGTTACATTTTCTAGCTGAATTGAGCCCTACCGCCAATTCTGAGATACACTTTGGTCTAACACCTCAGGGAAAGCTAATATTGAAAATTCAATGCGTTGTTGCGCTTTTCAGACCGTGGGGATCATGAATATGTGTTTCTTCCGCAAATCTGAGCTCTGTTTCAAAAGTTATGTTTTCTGGCTGATTTGAGCCCTACTGCCAATTCTGAGATAAACTTTGGTCTAACTCCTCAGGGAAAGCACGTACTTGAAAATTGAAAGCCTTTTTGCTCTTTTCAGACCGTGGGGAACATGAATATGTGTTCCTTCTGAAAATCTGACCTCTGTTTCAAAAGTTATGTTTTCTGGCTGATTTGAGCCCTACTGCCAATTCTGAGATACACTTTGGTCTAACTCCTCAGGGAAAGCTCATATTGAAAATTCAATGCGTTTTTGCGCTTTTCAGACCGTGGGGATCATGAATATGTGTTTCTTCTGCAAATCTGGGTGTCAGATTTCAGTACGGCTGAATTGAGCCCTACTGCCAATTCTGAGATACACTTTGGTCTAATACCTCAGGGAAAGCTAATATTGAAAATTCAACGCGTTTTTGCGCTTTTCAGACCGTGGGGATCATGGATATGTGTTTCTTTTCCAAATCGGAGCTCTGTGTCAAAAGTTATGTTTTCTGGCTGATTTGAGCCCTACTGCAAATTCTGAGATACTCTTTGGTCTAACTCCTCAGGGAAATCTCGTACTTGAAAATTGAATGCCTTTTTGTGCTTTTCAGACCGTGGGGATCATGGATATGTGTTTCTTTTGCAAATCTGAGCTCTGTGTCAAAAGTTATGTTTTCTGGCTGAATTGAGCCTTACTGCCAATTTTGAGATACACTTTGGTCTAACTCCTCAGGGAAAGCTCGTAATTGAAAATTGAATGCGTTTTTGCGCTTTTCAGACCGTGGGAATCATGAATATGTGTTTCTTCTGCAAACCTGAGTGTCAGATTTCAGTAGGGCTGAATTGAGCCCTACTGCCAATTCTGAGATACACTTTGGTCTAACTCCTCAGGGAAAGCTCATATTGAAAATTCAATGCGTTTTTGCGCTTTTCAGACCGTGGGGAACATGAATATATGTTTCTTTTACAAATCTGAGCTCTGTGTCAAAAGTTACATTTTCTGGCTGAATTGAGCCCTACTGCCAATTCTGAGATGCACTTTGGTCTAACTCCTCAGGGAATGCTCATATTTGAATATTCAATGCGTTTTTGCGCTTTTCAGACCGTGGGGATCATGAATATGTGTTTCTTCTGCAAACATGAGTGTGTCAGATTTCAGTAGGGCTGAATTGAGCCCTACTGCCAATTCTGAGATACACTTTGGTCTAACTCCTCAGGATAAGCACGTACGTGAAAATTGAATGCGATTTTGCGCTTTTCAGACCGTGGGGATCATGAATATGTGTTTCTTCTGCAAATCTGAGCTCTGTTTCAAAAGTTATGTTTTCTGGCTGATTTGAGCCCTACTGCAAATTTTGAGATGCTCTTTGGTCTAACTCCTCAGGGAAATCTCGTACTTGAAAATTGAATGCCTTTTTGCTCTTTTCAGACCGTGGGGAACATGAATATGTGTTTCTTTTGCAAATCTGAGCTCTGTGTCAAAAGTTACGTTTTCTGGCTGAATTGAGCCCTACCGCCAATTCTGAGATGCACTTTGGTCTAACTCCTCAGGGAAAGCTCATATTGAAAATTCAATGCGTTTTTGCACTTTTCAAACCGTGGGGATCATGGATATGTGTTTCTTTTGCAAATCTGAGCTCTGTGTCAAAAGTTACGTTTTCTGGCTGAATTGAGCCCTACCGCCAATTCTGAGATACACTTTGGTCTAACTCCTCAGGGAAAGCTCATATTGAAAATTCAATGCGTTTTTGCGCTTTTCAGACCGTGGGGATCATGGATATGTGTTTCTTTTGCAAATCTGAGCTCTGTGTCAAAAGTTACGTTTTCTGGCTGAATTGAGCCCTACTGCCAATTCTGAGATACACTTTGGTCTAACTCCTCAGTGAAAGCACGTACTTGAAAATTGAATGCCTTTTTGCGCTTTTCAGACCATGGGGGACATGAATATGTGTTTCGTCTGTAAATCTGAGCTCTGTGTCAAATATTATGTTTTCTGGCTGAATTGAACCCTACTGCCAATTCTCATATGCACTTTGGTCTAACTCCTCAGGGAAAGCACGTACTTGAAAATTGAATGCGTTTTTGCGCTTTTCAGACCATGGGGATCATGAATATGTGTTTCTTCTGAAAATCTGAGCTCTGTGTCAAAAGTTATGTTTTCTTACAGAATTGAGCCCTACTGCCAATTCTGAGATACACTTTGGTCTAACCCCTCAGGGAAAGCACGTACTTGAAAATTGAATGCGGTTTTGCGCTTTTCAGACCGTGTCGATCATGAATATGTGTTTCTTCAGCAAATCTGAGTGTCAGATTTCAGTAGGGCTGAATTGAGCCCTACTGCCAATTCTGAGATGCACTTTGGTCTAACTCCTCAGGGAAAGCTCATATTGAAAATTCAATGCGTTTTTGCGCTTTTCAAACCGTGGGGATCATGGATATGTGTTTCTTTTCCAAATCGGAGCTCTGTGTCAAAAGTTATGTTTTCTGGCTGAATTGAGCCCTACTGCCAATTCTGAGATACACTTTGGTCTAACTCCTCAGGGAAAGCACGTACTTGAAAATTGAATGCCTTTTTCCTCTTTTCAGACCGTGGGGAACATAAATATGTGTTCCTTCTGAAAATCTGAGCTCTGTGTCAAAAGTTATGTTTTCTTACAGAATTGAGCCCTATTGCCAATTCTGAGATACACTTTGGTCTAACCCCTCAGGGAAAGCACGTACTTGAAAATTGAATGCGGTTTTGCGCTTTTCAGACCGTGTGGATGATGAATATGTGTTTCTCCAGCAAATCTGAGTGTCAGATTTCAGTAGGGCTGAATTGAGCCCTACTGCCAATTCTGAGATGCACTTTGGTCTAACTCCTCAGGGAAAGCTCATATTGAAAATTCAATGCGTTTTTGCGCTTTTCAGACCGTGGGGATCATGAATATGTGTTTCTTCTGCAAATCTGAGTGTCAGATTTCAGTAGGGCTGAATTGAGCCCTACTGCCAATTCTGAGATACACTTTGGTCTAATACCTCAGGGAAAGCTAATATTGAAAATTCAATACGTTGTTCCGCTTTTCAGACCGTGGGGATCATGAATATGTGTTTCTTCTGCAAATCTGAGCTCTGTGTCAAAAGTTATGTTTTCTGGCTGATTTGAGCCCTACTGCAAATTCTGAGATGCTCTTTGGTCTAACTCCTCAGGGAAAGCTCGTACTTGAAAATTGAATGCCTTTTTGCGCTTTTCAGACCGTGGGGATCATGGATATGTGTTTTTTTTGCAAATCGGAGCTCTGTGTCAAAAGTTATGTTTTCTGGCTGAATTGAGCCTTACTGCCAATTTTGAGGTACACTTTGGTCTAACTCCTCAGGGAAAGCTCGTAATTGAAAATTGAATGCGTTTTTGCGCTTTTCAGACCGTGGGGATCATGAATATGTGTTTCTTCTGCAAACCTGAGTGTCAGATTTCAGTAGGGCTGAATTGAGCCCTACTGCAAATTCTGAGATGCTCTTTGGTCTAACTCCTCAGGGAAATCTCGTACTTGAAAATTGAATGCGTTTTTGCGCTTTTCAGTTCGTGGGGATCATGGATATGTGTTTCTTTTGCAAATCTGAGCTCTGTGTCAAAAGTTATGTTTTCTGGCTGAATTGAGCCCTACTGCCAATTCTGAGATACACTTTGGTCTAACTCCTCAGTGAAAGCACGTACTTGAAAATTGAATGCCTTTTTTCTCTTTTCAGACCGTGGGGAACATAAATATGTGTTCCTTCTGAAAATCTGAGCTCTGTGTCAAAAGTTATGTTTTCTTACAGAATTGAGCCCTACTGCCAATTCTGAAATACACTTTGGTCTAACCCCTCAGGGAAAGCACGTACTTGAAAATTGAATGCGGTTTTGCGCTTTTCAGACCGTGTGGATCATGAATATGTGTTTCTTCAGCAAATCTGAGTGTCAGATTTCAGTAGGGCTGAATTGAGCCCTACTGCCAATTCTGAGATGCACTTTGGTCTAACTCCTCAGGGAAAGCACGTACTTGAAAATTGAATGCGTTTTTGCGCTTTTCAGACCGTGGGGATCATGAATATGTGTTTCTTCAGCAAATCTGAGTGTCAGATTTCAGTAGGGCTGAATTGAGCCCTACTGCCAATTCTGAGATACACTTTGGTCTAACTCCTCATGGAAAGCTCATATTGAAAATTCAATGCGTTTTTGCGCTTTTCAGACCGTGGGGATCATGAATATGTGTTTCTTCTGCAAATCTGAGTGTCAGATTTCAGTAGGGCTGAATTGAGCCCTACTGCCAATTCTGAGATACACTTTGGTCTAATACCTCAGGGAAAGCTAATATTAAAAATTCAATGCGTTGTTCCGCTTTTCAGACCGTGGGGAACATGAATATTTGTTCCTTCTGCAAATCTGAGCTCTATGTCAAAAGTTACATTTTCTAGCTGAATTGAGCCCTACCGCCAATTCTGAGATACACTTTGGTCTAACACCTCAGGGAAAGCTAATATTGAAAATTCAATGCGTTGTTGCGCTTTTCAGACCGTGGGGATCATGAATATGTGTTTCTTCTGCAAATCTGAGCTCTGTTTCAAAAGTTATGTTTTCTGGCTGATTTGAGCCCTACTGTAAATTTTGAGATGCTCTTTGGTCTAACTCCTCAGGGAAATCTCGTACTTGAAAATTGAATGCCTTTTTGCTCTTTTCAGACCGTGGGGAACATGAATATGTGTTCCTTCTGAAAATCTGAGCTCTGTGTCAAAAGTTATGTTTTCTTACAGAATTGAGCCCTACTGCCAATTCTGAGATAAACTTTGGTCTAACTCCTCAGGGAAAGCACGTACTTGAAAATTGAATGCCTTTTTGCTCTTTTCAGACCGTGGGGAACATGAATATGTGTTCCTTCTGAAAATCTGACCTCTGTTTCAAAAGTTATGTTTTCTGGCTGATTTGAGCCCTACTGCCAATTCTGAGATACACTTTGGTCTAACTCCTCAGGGAAAGCTCATATTGAAAATTCAATGCGTTTTTGCGCTTTTCAGACCGTGGGGATCATGAATATGTGTTTCTTCTGCAAATCTGGGTGTCAGATTTCAGTACGGCTGAATTGAGCCCTACTGCCAATTCTGAGATACACTTTGGTCTAACTCCTCAGGGAAAGCTCATATTGAAAATTCAATGCGTTTTTGCGCTTTTCAGACCGTGGGGAACATGAATATATGTTTCTTTTACAAATCTGAGCTCTGTGTCAAAAGTTACATTTTCTGGCTGAATTGAGCACTACTGCAAATTTTGAGATGCTCTTTGGTCTAACTCCTCAGGGAAATCTCGTACTTGAAAATTGAATGCCTTTTTGCTCTTTTCAGACCGTGGGGAACATGAATATGTGTTCCTTCTGAAAATCTGAGCTCTGTGTCAAAAGTTATGTTTTCTTACAGAATTGAGCCCTACTGCCAATTCTGAGATACACTTTGGTCTAACTCCTCAGGGAAAGCACGTACTTGAAAATTGAATGCGGTTTTGCGCTTTTCAGACCGTGTGGATCATGAATATGTGTTTCTTCAGCAAATCTGAGTGTCAGATTTCAGTAGGGCTGAATTGAGCCCTACTGCCAATTCTGAGATACACTTTGGTCTAACTCCTCAGGGAAAGCTCATATTGAAAATTCAATGCGTTTTTGCGCTTTTCAGACCGTGGGGATCATTGATATGTGTTTCTTCTGCAAATCTGAGCTCTGTGTCAAAAGTTATGTTTTCTGGCTGAATTGAGCCCTACTGCCAATTCTGAGATACACTTTGGTCTAACTCCTCAGGGAAAGCACGTACTTGAAAATTGAATGCCTTTTTGCTCTTTTCAGACCGTGGGGAACATAAATATGTGTTCCTTCTGAAAATCTGAGCTCTGTGTCAAAAGTTATGTTTTCTTACAGAATTGAGCCCTATTGCCAATTCTGAGATACACTTTGGTCTAACCCCTCAGGGAAAGCACGTACTTGAAAATTGAATGCGGTTTTGCGCTTTTCAGACCGTGTGGATCATGAATATGTGTTTCTCCAGCAAATCTGAGTGTCAGATTTCAGTAGGGCTGAATTGAGCCCTACTGCCAATTCTGAGATGCACTTTGGTCTAACTCCTCAGGGAAAGCACGTACTTGAAAATTGAATGCGTTTTTGCGCTTTTCAGACCGTGGGGATCATGAATATCTATTTCTTCAGCAAATCTGAGTGTCAGATTTCAGTAGGGCTGAATTGAGCCCTACTGCCAATTCTGAGATACACTTTGGTCTAACTCCTCAGGGAAAGCTCATATTGAAAATTCAATGCGTTTTTGCGCTTTTCAGACCGTGGGGATCATGAATATGTGTTTCTTCTGCAAATCTGAGTGTCAGATTTCAGTAGGGCTGAATTGAGCCCTACTGCCAATTCTGAGATACACTTTGGTCTAATACCTCAGGGAAAGCTAATATTAAAAATTCAATGCGTTGTTCCGCTTTTCAGACCGTGGGGAACATGAATATTTGTTCCTTCTGCAAATCTGAGCTCTATGTCAAACGTTACATTTTCTAGCTGAATTGAGCCCTACCGCCAATTCTGAGATACACTTTGGTCTAACACCTCAGGGAAAGCTAATATTGAAAATTCAATGCGTTGTTGCGCTTTTCAGACCGTGGGGATCATGAATATGTGTTTCTTCTGCAAATCTGAGCTCTGTTTCAAAAGTTATGTTTTCTGGCTGATTTGAGCCCTACTGCAAATTTTGAGATGTTCTTTGGTCTAACTCCTCAGGGAAATCTCGTACTTGAAAATTGAATGCCCTTTTGCTCTTTTCAGACCGTGGGGAACATGAATATGTGTTCCTTCTGAAAATCTGAGCTCTGTGTCAAAAGTTATGTTTTCTTACAGAATTGAGCCCTACTGCCAATTCTGAGATGCACTTTGATCTAACTCCTCAGGGAAAGCTCATATTGAAAATTCAATGCGTTTTTGCGCTTTTCAAACCGTGGGGATCATTGATATGTATTTCGTCTGTAAATCTGAGCTCTGTGTCAAATGTTATGTTTTCTGGCTGAATTGAACCCTACTGCCAATTCCCATATGCACTTTGGTCTAACTCCTCAGGGGAAAGCACGTACTTGAAAATTGAATGCGTTTTTGCGCTTTTCAGACCATGGGGATCATGAATATGTGTTTCTTCTGAAAATCTGAGCTCTGTGTCAAAAGTTATGTTTTCTTACAGAATTGAGCCCTACTGCCAATTCTGAGATACACTTTGGTCTAACCCCTCAGGGAAAGCACGTACTTGAAAATTGAATGCGGTTTTGCGCTTTTCAGACCGTGTGGATCATGAATATGTGTTTCTTCAGCAAATCTGAGTGTCAGATTTCAGTAGGGCTGAATTGAGCCCTACTGCCAATTCTGAGATGCACTTTGGTCTAACTCCTCAGGGAAAGCACGTACTTGAAAATTGAATGCGTTTTTGCGCTTTTCAGACCGTGGGGATCATGAATATGTGTTTCTTCAGCAAATCTGAGTGTCAGATTTCAGTAGGGCTGAATTGAGCCCTACTGCCAATTCTGAGATACACTTTGGTCTAACTCCTCATGGAAAGCTCATATTGAAAATTCAATGCGTTTTTGCGCTTTTCAGACCGTGGGGATCATGAATATGTGTTTCTTCTGCAAATCTGAGTGTCAGATTTCAGTAGGGCTGAATTGAGCCCTACTGCCAATTCTGAGATACACTTTGGTCTAATACCTCAGGGAAAGCTAATATTAAAAATTCAATGCGTTGTTCCGCTTTTCAGACCGTGGGGAACATGAATATTTGTTCCTTCTGCAAATCTGAGCTCTATGTCAAAAGTTACATTTTCTAGCTGAATTGAGCCCTACCGCCAATTCTGAGATACACTTTGGTCTAACACCTCAGGGAAAGCTAATATTGAAAATTCAATGCGTTGTTGCGCTTTTCAGACCGTGGGGATCATGAATATGTGTTTCTTCTGCAAATCTGAGCTCTGTTTCAAAAGTTATGTTTTCTGGCTGATTTGAGCCCTACTGTAAATTTTGAGATGCTCTTTGGTCTAACTCCTCAGGGAAATCTCGTACTTGAAAATTGAATGCCTTTTTGCTCTTTTCAGACCGTGGGGAACATGAATATGTGTTCCTTCTGAAAATCTGAGCTCTGTGTCAAAAGTTATGTTTTCTTACAGAATTGAGCCCTACTGCCAATTCTGAGATAAACTTTGGTCTAACTCCTCAGGGAAAGCACGTACTTGAAAATTGAATGCCTTTTTGCTCTTTTCAGACCGTGGGGAACATGAATATGTGTTCCTTCTGAAAATCTGACCTCTGTTTCAAAAGTTATGTTTTCTGGCTGATTTGAGCCCTACTGCCAATTCTGAGATACACTTTGGTCTAACTCCTCAGGGAAAGCTCATATTGAAAATTCAATGCGTTTTTGCGCTTTTCAGACCGTGGGGATCATGAATATGTGTTTCTTCTGCAAATCTGGGTGTCAGATTTCAGTACGGCTGAATTGAGCCCTACTGCCAATTCTGAGATACACTTTGGTCTAACTCCTCAGGGAAAGCTCATATTGAAAATTCAATGCGTTTTTGCGCTTTTCAGACCGTGGGGAACATGAATATATGTTTCTTTTACAAATCTGAGCTCTGTGTCAAAAGTTACATTTTCTGGCTGAATTGAGCACTACTGCAAATTTTGAGATGCTCTTTGGTCTAACTCCTCAGGGAAATCTCGTACTTGAAAATTGAATGCCTTTTTGCTCTTTTCAGACCGTGGGGAACATGAATATGTGTTCCTTCTGAAAATCTGAGCTCTGTGTCAAAAGTTATGTTTTCTTACAGAATTGAGCCCTACTGCCAATTCTGAGATGCACTTTGGTCTAACTCCTCAGGGAAAGCACGTACTTGAAAATTGAATGCGGTTTTGCGCTTTTCAGACCGTGTGGATCATGAATATGTGTTTCTTCAGCAAATCTGAGTGTCAGATTTCAGTAGGGCTGAATTGAGCCCTACTGCCAATTCTGAGATACACTTTGGTCTAACTCCTCAGGGAAAGCTCATATTGAAAATTCAATGCGTTTTTGCGCTTTTCAGACCGTGGGGATCATTGATATGTGTTTCTTCTGCAAATCTGAGCTCTGTGTCAAAAGTTATGTTTTCTGGCTGAATTGAGCCCTACTGCCAATTCTGAGATACACTTTGGTCTAACTCCTCAGGGAAAGCACGTACTTGAAAATTGAATGCCTTTTTGCTCTTTTCAGACCGTGGGGAACATAAATATGTGTTCCTTCTGAAAATCTGAGCTCTGTGTCAAAAGTTATGTTTTCTTACAGAATTGAGCCCTATTGCCAATTCTGAGATACACTTTGGTCTAACCCCTCAGGGAAAGCACGTACTTGAAAATTGAATGCGGTTTTGCGCTTTTCAGACCGTGTGGATCATGAATATGTGTTTCTCCAGCAAATCTGAGTGTCAGATTTCAGTAGGGCTGAATTGAGCCCTACTGCCAATTCTGAGATGCACTTTGGTCTAACTCCTCAGGGAAAGCACGTACTTGAAAATTGAATGCGTTTTTGCGCTTTTCAGACCGTGGGGATCATGAATATCTATTTCTTCAGCAAATCTGAGTGTCAGATTTCAGTAGGGCTGAATTGAGCCCTACTGCCAATTCTGAGATACACTTTGGTCTAACTCCTCAGGGAAAGCTCATATTGAAAATTCAATGCGTTTTTGCGCTTTTCAGACCGTGGGGATCATGAATATGTGTTTCTTCTGCAAATCTGAGTGTCAGATTTCAGTAGGGCTGAATTGAGCCCTACTGCCAATTCTGAGATACACTTTGGTCTAATACCTCAGGGAAAGCTAATATTAAAAATTCAATGCGTTGTTCCGCTTTTCAGACCGTGGGGAACATGAATATTTGTTCCTTCTGCAAATCTGAGCTCTATGTCAAACGTTACATTTTCTAGCTGAATTGAGCCCTACCGCCAATTCTGAGATACACTTTGGTCTAACACCTCAGGGAAAGCTAATATTGAAAATTCAATGCGTTGTTGCGCTTTTCAGACCGTGGGGATCATGAATATGTGTTTCTTCTGCAAATCTGAGCTCTGTTTCAAAAGTTATGTTTTCTGGCTGATTTGAGCCCTACTGCAAATTTTGAGATGTTCTTTGGTCTAACTCCTCAGGGAAATCTCGTACTTGAAAATTGAATGCCCTTTTGCTCTTTTCAGACCGTGGGGAACATGAATATGTGTTCCTTCTGAAAATCTGAGCTCTGTGTCAAAAGTTATGTTTTCTTACAGAATTGAGCCCTACTGCCAATTCTGAGATGCACTTTGGTCTAACTCCTCAGGGAAAGCTCATATTGAAAATTCAATGCGTTTTTGCGCTTTTCAAACCGTGGGGATCATTGATATGTATTTCGTCTGTAAATCTGAGCTCTGTGTCAAATGTTATGTTTTCTGGCTGAATTGAACCCTACTGCCAATTCCCATATGCACTTTGGTCTAACTCCTCAGGGAAAGCACGTACTTGAAAATTGAATGCGTTTTTGCGCTTTTCAGACCATGGGGATCATGAATATGTGTTTCTTCTGAAAATCTGAGCTCTGTGTCAAAAGTTATGTTTTCTTACAGAATTGAGCCCTACTGCCAATTCTGAGATACACTTTGGTCTAACCCCTCAGGGAAAGCACGTACTTGAAAATTGAATGCGGTTTTGCGCTTTTCAGACCGTGTGGATCATGAATATGTGTTTCTTCAGCAAATCTGAGTGTCAGATTTCAGTAGGGCTGAATTGAGCCCTACTGCCAATTCTGAGATGCACTTTGGTCTAACTCCTCAGGGAAAGCTCATATTGAAAATTCAATGCGTTTTTGCGCTTTTCAAACCGTGGGGATCATGGATATGTGTTTCTTTTCCAAATCGGAGCTCTGTGTCAAAAGTTATGTTTTCTGGCTGAATTGAGCCCTACTGCCAATTCTGAGATACACTTTGGTCTAACTCCTCAGGGAAAGCACGTACTTGAAAATTGAATGCCTTTTTGCTCTTTTCAGACCGTGGGGAACATAAATATGTGTTCCTTCTGAAAATCTGAGCTCTGTGTCAAAAGTTATGTTTTCTTACAGAATTGAGCCCTATTGCCAATTCTGAGATACACTTTGGTCTAACTCCTCAGGGAAAGCACGTACTTGAAAATTGAATGCGGTTTTGCGCTTTTCAGACCGTGTGGATCATGAATATGTGTTTCTCCAGCAAATCTGAGTGTCAGATTTCAGTAGGGCTGAATTGAGCCCTACTGCCAATTCTGAGATGCACTTTGGTCTAACTCCTCAGGGAAAGCACGTACTTGAAAATTGAATGCGTTTTTGCGCTTTTCAGACCGTGGGGATCATGAATATCTATTTCTTCAGCAAATCTGAGTGTCAGATTTCAGTAGGGCTGAATTGAGCCCTACTGCCAATTCTGAGATACACTTTGGTCTAACTCCTCAGGGAAAGCTCATATTGAAAATTCAATGCGTTTTTGCGCTTTTCAGACCGTGGGGATCATGAATATGTGTTTCTTCTGCAAATCTGAGTGTCAGATTTCAGTAGGGCTGAATTGAGCCCTACTGCCAATTCTGAGATACACTTTGGTCTAATACCTCAGGGAAAGCTAATATTGAAAATTCAATGCGTTGTTGCGCTTTTCAGACCGTGGGGATCATGAATATGTGTTTCTTCTGCAAATCTGAGTGTCAGATTTCAGTAGGGCTGAATTGAGCCCTACTGCCAATTCTGAGATGCACTTTGGTCTAACTCCTCAGGGAAAGCACGTACTTGAAAATTGAATGCGTTTTTGCGCTTTTCAGACCGTGGGGATCATGAATATCTATTTCTTCAGCAAATCTGAGTGTCAGATTTCAGTAGGGCTGAATTGAGCCCTACTGCCAATTCTGAGATACACTTTGGTCTAACTCCTCAGGGAAAGCTCATATTAAAAATTCAATGCGTTGTTCCGCTTTTCAGACCGTGGGGAACATGAATATTTGTTCCTTCTGCAAATCTGAGCTCTATGTCAAAAGTTACATTTTCTAGCTGAATTGAGCCCTACCGCCAATTCTGAGATACACTTTGGTCTAACACCTCAGGGAAAGCTAATATTGAAAATTCAATGCGTTGTTGCGCTTTTCAGACCGTGGGGATCATGAATATGTGTTTCTTCTGCAAATCTGAGCTCTGTTTCAAAAGTTATGTTTTCTGGCTGATTTGAGCCCTACTGCAAATTTTGAGATGCTCTTTGGTCTAACTCCTCAGGGAAAGCACGTACTTGAAAATTGAATGCGTTTTTGCGCTTTTCAGACCATGGGGATCATGAATATGTGTTTCTTCTGAAAATCTGAGCTCTGTGTCAAAAGTTATGTTTTCTTACAGAATTGAGCCCTACTGCCAATTCTGAGATACACTTTGGTCTAACCCCTCAGGGAAAGCACGTACTTGAAAATTGAATGCGGTTTTGCGCTTTTCAGACCGTGTGGATCATGAATATGTGTTTCTTCAGCAAATCTGAGTGTCAGATTTCAGTAGGGCTGAATTGAGCCCTACTGCCAATTCTGAGATGCACTTTGGTCTAACTCCTCAGGGAAAGCTCATATTGAAAATTCAATGCGTTTTTGCGCTTTTCAAACCGTGGGGATCATGGATATGTGTTTCTTTTCCAAATCGGAGCTCTGTGTCAAAAGTTATGTTTTCTGGCTGAATTGAGCCCTACTGCCAATTCTGAGATACACTTTGGTCTAACTCCTCAGGGAAAGCACGTACTTGAAAATTGAATGCCTTTTTGCTCTTTTCAGACCGTGGGGAACATAAATATGTGTTCCTTCTGAAAATCTGAGCTCTGTGTCAAAAGTTATGTTTTCTTACAGAATTGAGCCCTATTGCCAATTCTGAGATACACTTTGGTCTAACTCCTCAGGGAAAGCACGTACTTGAAAATTGAATGCGGTTTTGCGCTTTTCAGACCGTGTGGATCATGAATATGTGTTTCTCCAGCAAATCTGAGTGTCAGATTTCAGTAGGGCTGAATTGAGCCCTACTGCCAATTCTGAGATGCACTTTGGTCTAACTCCTCAGGGAAAGCACGTACTTGAAAATTGAATGCGTTTTTGCGCTTTTCAGACCGTGGGGATCATGAATATCTATTTCTTCAGCAAATCTGAGTGTCAGATTTCAGTAGGGCTGAATTGAGCCCTACTGCCAATTCTGAGATACACTTTGGTCTAACTCCTCAGGGAAAGCTCATATTGAAAATTCAATGCGTTTTTGCGCTTTTCAGACCGTGGGGATCATGAATATGTGTTTCTTCTGCAAATCTGAGTGTCAGATTTCAGTAGGGCTGAATTGAGCCCTACTGCCAATTCTGAGATACACTTTGGTCTAATACCTCAGGGAAAGCTAATATTGAAAATTCAATGCGTTGTTGCGCTTTTCAGACCGTGGGGATCATGAATATGTGTTTCTTCTGCAAATCTGAGTGTCAGATTTCAGTAGGGCTGAATTGAGCCCTACTGCCAATTCTGAGATGCACTTTGGTCTAACTCCTCAGGGAAAGCACGTACTTGAAAATTGAATGCGTTTTTGCGCTTTTCAGACCGTGGGGATCATGAATATCTATTTCTTCAGCAAATCTGAGTGTCAGATTTCAGTAGGGCTGAATTGAGCCCTACTGCCAATTCTGAGATACACTTTGGTCTAACTCCTCAGGGAAAGCTCATATTAAAAATTCAATGCGTTGTTCCGCTTTTCAGACCGTGGGGAACATGAATATTTGTTCCTTCTGCAAATCTGAGCTCTATGTCAAAAGTTACATTTTCTAGCTGAATTGAGCCCTACCGCCAATTCTGAGATACACTTTGGTCTAACACCACAGGGAAAGCTAATATTGAAAATTCAATGCGTTGTTGCGCTTTTCAGACCGTGGGGATCATGAATATGTGTTTCTTCTGCAAATCTGAGCTCTGTTTCAAAAGTTATGTTTTCTGGCTGATTTGAGCCCTACTGCAAATTTTGAGATGCTCTTTGGTCTAACTCCTCAGGGAAAGCACGTACTTGAAAATTGAATGCGTTTTTGCGCTTTTCAGACCATGGGGATCATGAATATGTGTTTCTTCTGAAAATCTGAGCTCTGTGTCAAAAGTTATGTTTTCTTACAGAATTGAGCCCTACTGCCAATTCTGAGATACACTTTGGTCTAACCCCTCAGGGAAAGCACGTACTTGAAAATTGAATGCGGTTTTGCGCTTTTCAGACCGTGTGGATCATGAATATGTGTTTCTTCAGCAAATCTGAGTGTCAGATTTCAGTAGGGCTGAATTGAGCCCTACTGCCAATTCTGAGATGCACTTTGGTCTAACTCCTCAGGGAAAGCTCATATTGAAAATTCAATGCGTTTTTGCGCTTTTCAAACCGTGGGGATCATGGATATGTGTTTCTTTTCCAAATCGGAGCTCTGTGTCAAAAGTTATGTTTTCTGGCTGAATTGAGCCCTACTGCCAATTCTGAGATACACTTTGGTCTAACTCCTCAGGGAAAGCACGTACTTGAAAATTGAATGCCTTTTTGCTCTTTTCAGACCGTGGGGAACATAAATATGTGTTCCTTCTGAAAATCTGAGCTCTGTGTCAAAAGTTATGTTTTCTTACAGAATTGAGCCCTATTGCCAATTCTGAGATACACTTTGGTCTAACCCCTCAGGGAAAGCACGTACTTGAAAATTGAATGCGGTTTTGCGCTTTTCAGACCGTGTGGATCATGAATATGTGTTTCTCCAGCAAATCTGAGTGTCAGATTTCAGTAGGGCTGAATTGAGCCCTACTGCCAATTCTGAGATGCACTTTGGTCTAACTCCTCAGGGAAAGCACGTACTTGAAAATTGAATGCGTTTTTGCGCTTTTCAGACCGTGGGGATCATGAATATGTATTTCTTCAGCAAATCTGAGTGTCAGATTTCAGTAGGGCTGAATTGAGCCCTACTGCCAATTCTGAGATACACTTTGGTCTAACTCCTCAGGGAAAGCTCATATTGAAAATTCAATGCGTTTTTGCGCTTTTCAGACCGTGGGGATCATGAATATGTGTTTCTTCTGCAAATCTGAGTGTCAGATTTCAGTAGGGCTGAATTGAGCCCTACTGCCAATTCTGAGATGCACTTTGGTCTAACTCCTCAGGGAAAGCACGTACTTGAAAATTGAATGCGTTTTTGCGCTTTTCAGACCGTGGGGATCATGAATATCTATTTCTTCAGCAAATCTGAGTGTCAGATTTCAGTAGGGCTGAATTGAGCCCTACTGCCAATTCTGAGATACACTTTGGTCTAACTCCTCAGGGAAAGCTCATATTAAAAATTCAATGCGTTGTTCCGCTTTTCAGACCGTGGGGAACATGAATATTTGTTCCTTCTGCAAATCTGAGCTCTATGTCAAAAGTTACATTTTCTAGCTGAATTGAGCCCTACCGCCAATTCTGAGATACACTTTGGTCTAACACCTCAGGGAAAGCTAATATTGAAAATTCAATGCGTTGTTGCACTTTTCAGACCGTGGGGATCATGAATATGTGTTTCTTCTGCAAATCTGAGCTCTGTTTCAAAAGTTATGTTTTCTGGCTGATTTGAGCCCTACTGCAAATTTTGAGATGTTCTTTGGTCTAACTCCTCAGGGAAATCTCGTACTTGAAAATTGAATGCCCTTTTGCTCTTTTCAGACCGTGGGGAACATGAATATGTGTTCCTTCTGAAAATCTGAGCTCTGTGTCAAAAGTTATGTTTTCTTACAGAATTGAGCCCTACTGCCAATTCTGAGATGCACTTTGGTCTAACTCCTCAGGGAAAGCTCATATTGAAAATTCAATGCGTTTTTGCGCTTTTCAAACCGTGGGGATCATTGATATGTATTTCGTCTGTAAATCTGAGCTCTGTGTCAAATGTTATGTTTTCTGGCTGAATTGAACCCTACTGCCAATTCTCATATGCACTTTGGTCTAACTCCTCAGGGAAAGCACGTACTTGAAAATTGAATGCGTTTTTGCGCTTTTCAGACCATGGGGATCATGAATATGTGTTTCTTCTGAAAATCTGAGCTCTGTGTCAAAAGTTATGTTTTCTTACAGAATTGAGCCCTACTGCCAATTCTGAGATACACTTTGGTCTAACCCCTCAGGGAAAGCACGTACTTGAAAATTGAATGCGGTTTTGCGCTTTTCAGACCGTGTGGATCATGAATATGTGTTTCTTCAGCAAATCTGAGTGTCAGATTTCAGTAGGGCTGAATTGAGCCCTACTGCCAATTCTGAGATGCACTTTGGTCTAACTCCTCAGGGAAAGCTCATATTGAAAATTCAATGCGTTTTTGCGCTTTTCAAACCGTGGGGATCATGGATATGTGTTTCTTTTCCAAATCGGAGCTCTGTGTCAAAAGTTATGTTTTCTGGCTGAATTGAGCCCTACTGCCAATTCTGAGATACACTTTGGTCTAACTCCTCAGGGAAAGCACGTACTTGAAAATTGAATGCCTTTTTGCTCTTTTCAGACCGTGGGGAACATAAATATGTGTTCCTTCTGAAAATCTGAGCTCTGTGTCAAAAGTTATGTTTTCTTACAGAATTGAGCCCTATTGCCAATTCTGAGATACACTTTGGTCTAACCCCTCAGGGAAAGCACGTACTTGAAAATTGAATGCGGTTTTGCGCTTTTCAGACCGTGGGGATCATGAATATGTGTTTCTCCAGCAAATCTGAGTGTCAGATTTCAGTAGGGCTGAATTGAGCCCTACTGCCAATTCTGAGATGCACTTTGGTCTAACTCCTCAGGGAAAGCACGTACTTGAAAATTGAATGCGTTTTTGCGCTTTTCAGACCGTGGGGATCATGAATATGTATTTCTTCAGCAAATCTGAGTGTCAGATTTCAGTAGGGCTGAATTGAGCCCTACTGCCAATTCTGAGATACACTTTGGTCTAACTCCTCAGGGAAAGCTCATATTGAAAATTCAATGCGTTTTTGCGCTTTTCAGACCGTGGGGATCATGAATATGTGTTTCTTCTGCAAATCTGAGTGTCAGATTTCAGTAGGGCTGAATTGAGCCCTACTGCCAATTCTGAGATACACTTTGGTCTAATACCTCAGGGAAAGCTAATATTGAAAATTCAATACGTTGTTCCGCTTTTCAGACCGTGGGGATCATGAATATGTGTTTCTTCTGCAAATATGAGCTCTGTGTCAAAAGTTATGTTTTCTGGCTGATTTGAGCCCTACTGCAAATTCTGAGATGCTCTTTGGTCTAACTCCTCAGGGAAAGCTCGTACTTGAAAATTGAATGCCTTTTTGCGCTTTTCAGACCGTGGGGATCATGGATATGTGTTTTTTTTTGCAAATCGGAGCTCTGTGTCAAAAGTTATGTTTTCTGGCTGAATTGAGCCTTACTGCCAATTTTGAGGTACACTTTGGTCTAACTCCTCAGGGAAAGCTCGTAATTGAAAATTGAATGCGTTTTTGCGCTTTTCAGAACGTGGGGATCATGAATATGTGTTTCTTCTGCAAACCTGAGTGTCAGATTTCAGTAGGGCTGAATTGAGCCCTACTGCAAATTCTGAGATGCACTTTGGTCTAACTCCTCAGGGAAAGCACATACTTGAAAATGGAATGCGATTTTGTGCTTTTCAGACCGTGGGGAACATGAATATGTGTTTCTTTTGCAAATCTGAGCTCTGTGTCAAAAGTTATGTTTTCTGGCTGAATTGAACCCTACTGCCAATTCTCAGATGCACTTTGGTCTAACTCCTCAGGGAAAACTCATATTGAAAATTCAATGCGTTTTTGCGCTTTTCAAACCGTGGGGATCATGGATATGTGTTTCTTTTGCAAATCTGAGCTCTGTGTCAAAAGTTACGTTTTCTGGCTGAATTGAGCCCTACCGCCAATTCTGAGATACACTTTGGTCTAACTCCTCAGGGAAAGCTCATATTGAAAATTCAATGCGTTTTTGCGCTTTTCAGACCGTGGGGATCATGGATATGTGTTTCTTTTGCAAATCTGAGCTCTGTGTCAAAAGTTATGTTTTCTGGCTGAATTGAGCCCTACTGCCAATTCTGAGATACACTTTGGTCTAACTCCTCAGGGAAAGCTCATATTGAAAATTCAATGCGTTTTTGCGCTTTTCAGACCGTGGGGATCATGAATATGTGTTTCTTCTGCAAACCTGAGTGTCAGATTTCAGTAGGGCTGAATTGAGCCCTACTGCAAATTCTGAGATGCTCTTTGGTCTAACTCCTCAGGGAAATCTCGTACTTGAAAATTGAATGCGTTTTTGCGCTTTTCAGTTCGTGGGGATCATGGATATGTGTTTCTTTTGCAAATCTGAGCTCTGTGTCAAAAGTTATGTTTTCTTACAGAATTGAGCCCTACTGCCAATTCTGAGATGCACTTTGGTCTAACTCCTCAGGGAAAGCACATACTTGAAAATGGAATGCGATTTTGTGCTTTTCAGACCGTGGGGAACATGAATATGTGTTTCTTTTGCAAATCTGAGCTCTGTGTCAAAAGTTATGTTTTCTGGCTGAATTGAACCCTACTGCAAATTCTGAGATGCACTTTGGTCTAACTCCTCAGGGAAAGCTCATATTGAAAATTCAATGCGTTTTTGCGCTTTTCAGACCGTGGGGATCATGGATATGTGTTTCTTTTGCAAATCTGAGCTCTGTGTCAAAAGTTATGTTTTCTGGCTGAATTGAGCCCTACTGCCAATTCTGAGATACACTTTGGTCTAACTCCTCAGGGAAAGCTCATATTGAAAATTCAATGCGTTTTTGCGCTTTTCAGACCGTGGGGATCATGAATATGTGTTTCTTCTGCAAACCTGAGTGTCAGATTTCAGTAGGGCTGAATTGAGCCCTACTGCAAATTCTGAGATGCTCTTTGGTCTAACTCCTCAGGGAAATCTCGTACTTGAAAATTGAATGCGTTTTTGCGCTTTTCAGTTCGTGGGGATCATGGATATGTGTTTCTTTTGCAAATCTGAGCTCTGTGTCAAAAGTTATGTTTTCTTACAGAATTGAGCCCTACTGCCAATTCTGAGATACACTTTGGTCTAACCCCTCAGGGAAAGCACGTACTTGAAAATTGAATGCGGTTTTGCGCTTTTCAGACCGTGTGGATCATGAATATGTGTTTCTTCAGCAAATCTGAGTGTCAGATTTCAGTAGGGCTGAATTAAGCCCTACTGCCAATTCTGAGATGCACTTTGGTCTAACTCCTCAGGGAAAGCACGTACTTGAAAATTAAATGCGTTTTTGCGCTTTTCAGACCGTGGGGATCATGAATATGTGTTTCTTCAGCAAATCTGAGTGTCAGATTTCAGTAGGGCTGAATTGAGCCCTACTGCCAATTCTGAGAAACACTTTGGTCTAACTCCTCATGGAAAGCTCATATTGAAAATTCAATGCGTTTTTGCGCTTTTCAGACCGTGGGGATCATGAATATGTGTTTCTTCTGCAAATCTGAGTGTCAGATTTCAGTAGGGCTGAATTAAGCCCTACTGCCAATTCTGAGATGCACTTTGGTCTAACTCCTCAGGGAAAGCACGTACTTGAAAATTGAATGCGTTTTTGCGCTTTTCAGACCGTGGGGATCATGAATATGTGTTTCTTCAGCAAATCTGAGTGTCAGATTTCAGTAGGGCTGAATTGAGCCCTACTGCCAATTCTGAGATGCACTTTGGTCTAACTCCTCAGGGAAAGCTCGTACTTGAAAATTGAATGCCTTTTTGCGCTTTTCAGACCGTGGGGATCATGGATATGTGTTTTTTTTGCAAATCGGAGCTCTGTGTCAAAAGTTATGTTTTCTGGCTGAATTGAGCCTTACTGCCAATTTTGAGGTACACTTTGGTCTAACTCCTCAGGGAAAGCTCGTAATTGAAAATTGAATGCGTTTTTGCGCTTTTCAGACCGTGGGGATCATGAATATGTGTTTCTTCTGCAAACCTGAGTGTCAGATTTCAGTAGGGCTGAATTGAGCCCTACTGCCAATTCTGAGATGCTCTTTGGTCTAACTCCTCAGGGAAATCTCGTACTTCAAAATTGAATGCATTTTTGCGCTTTTCAGTTCGTGGGGATCATGGATATGTGTTTCTTTTGCAAATCTGAGCTCTGTGTCAAAAGTTATGTTTTCTGGCTGAATTGAGCCCTACTGCCAATTCTGAGATACACTTTGGTCTAACTCCTCAGTGAAAGCACGTACTTGAAAATTGAATGCCTTTTTGCTCTTTTCAGACCGTGGGGAACATAAATATGTGTTCCTTCTGAAAATCTGTGTCAAAAGTTATGTTTTCTTACAGAATTGAGCCCTACTGCCAATTCTGAGATACACTTTGGTCTAACCCCTCAGGGAAAGCACGTACTTGAAAATTGAATGCGGTTTTGCGCTTTTCAGACCGTGTGGATCATGAATATGTGTTTCTTCAGCAAATCTGAGTGTCAGATTTCAGTAGGGCTGAATTGAGCCCTACTGCCAATTCTGAGATGCACTTTGGTCTAACTCCTCAGGGAAAGCACGTACTTGAAAATTGAATGCGTTTTTCCGCTTTTCAGACCGTGGGGATCATGAATATGTGTTTCTTCTGCAAATCTGAGTGTCAGATTTCAGTAGGGCTGAATTGAGCCCTACTGCCAACTCTGAGATACACTTTGGTCTAATACCTCAGGGAAAGCTAATATTAAAAATTCAATGCGTTGTTCCGCTTTTCAGACCGTGGGGAACATGAATATTTGTTCCTTCTGCAAATCTGAGCTCTATGTCAAAAGTTACATTTTCTAGCTGAATTGAGCCCTACCGCCAATTCTGAGATACACTTTGGTCTAACACCTCAGGGAAAGCTAATATTGAAAATTCAATGCGTTGTTGCGCTTTTCAGACCGTGGGGATCATGAATATGTGTTTCTTCTGCAAATCTGAGCTCTGTTTCAAAAGTTATGTTTTCTGGCTGATTTGAGCCCTACTGCAAATTTTGAGATGCTCTTTGGTCTAACTCCTCAGGGAAATCTCGTACTTGAAAATTGAATGCCTTTTTGCTCTTTTCAGACCGTGGGGAACATGAATATGTGTTCCTTCTGAAAATCTGAGCTCTGTGTCAAAAGTTATGTTTTCTTACAGAATTGAGCCCTACTGCCAATTCTGAGATAAACTTTGGTCTAACTCCTCAGGGAAAGCACGTACTTGAAAATTGAAAGCCTTTTTGCTCTTTTCAGACCGTGGGGAACATGAATATGTGTTCCTTCTGAAAATTTGACCTCTGTTTCAAAAGTTATGTTTTCTGGCTGATTTGAGCCCTACTGCCAATTCTGAGATACACTTTGGTCTAACTCCTCAGGGAAAGCTCATATTGAAAATTCAATGCGTTTTTGCGCTTTTCAGACCGTGGGGATCATGAATATGTGTTTCTTCTGCAAATCTGGGTGTCAGATTTCAGTACGGCTGAATTGAGCCCTACTGCCAATTCTGAGATACACTTTGGTCTAACTCCTCAGGATAAGCACGTACGTGAAAATTGAATGCGATTTTGCGCTTTTCAGACCGTGGGAATCATGAATATGTGTTTCTTCTGCAAACCTGAGTGTCAGATTTCAGTAGGGCTGAATTGAGCCCTACTGCCAATTCTGAGATACACTTTGGTCTAACTCCTCAGGGAAAGCTCATATTGAAAATTCAATGCGTTTTTGCGCTTTTCAGACCGTGGGGAACATGAATATATGTTTCTTTTACAAATCTGAGCTCTGTGTCAAAAGTTACGTTTTCTAGCTGAATTGAGCCCTACCGCCAATTCTGAGATACACTTTGGTCTAACACCTCAGGGAAAGCTAATATTGAAAATTCAATGCGTTGTTGCGCTTTTCAGACCGTGGGGATCATGAATATGTGTTTCTTCTGCAAATCTGAGCTCTGTGTCAAAAGTTATGTTTTCTGGCTGATTTGAGCCCTACTGCAAATTCTGAGATGCTCTTTGGTCTAACTCCTCAGGGAAAGCTCGTACTTGAAAATTGAATGCCTTTTTGCGCTTTTCAGACCGTGGGGATCATGGATATGTGTTTTTTTTGCAAATCGGAGCTCTGTGTCAAAAGTTATGTTTTCTGGCTGAATTGAGCCTTACTGCCAATTTTGAGGTACACTTTGGTCTAACTCCTCAGGGAAAGCTCGTAATTGAAAATTGAATGCGTTTTTGCGCTTTTCAGACCGTGGGGATCATGAATATGTGTTTCTTCTGCAAACCTGAGTGTCAGATTTCAGTAGGGCTGAATTGAGCCCTACTGCAAATTCTGAGATGCACTTTGGTCTAACTCCTCAGGGAAAGCACATACTTGAAAATGGAATGCGATTTTGTGCTTTTCAGACCGTGGGGAACATGGATATGTGTTTCTTTTGCAAATCTGAGCTCTGTGTCAAAAGTTATGTTTTCTGGCTGAATTGAACCCTACTGCCAATTCTCAGATGCACTTTGGTCTAACTCCTCAGGGAAAACTCATATTGAAAATTCAATGCGTTTTTGCGCTTTTCAAACCGTGGGGATCATGGATATGTGTTTCTTTTGCAAATCTGAGCTCTGTGTCAAAAGTTACGTTTTCTGGCTGAATTGAGCCCTACCGCCAATTCTGAGATACACTTTGGTCTAACTCCTCAGGGAAAGCTCATATTGAAAATTCAATGCGTTTTTGCGCTTTTCAGACCGTGGGGATCATGGATATGTGTTTCTTTTGCAAATCTGAGCTCTGTGTCAAAAGTTATGTTTTCTGGCTGAATTGAGCCCTACTGCCAATTCTGAGATACACTTTGGTCTAACTCCTCAGTGAAAGCACGTACTTGAAAATTGAATGCCTTTTTGCTCTTTTCAGACCGTGGGGAACATAAATATGTGTTCCTTCTGAAAATCTGAGCTCTGTGTCAAAAGTTATGTTTTCTTACAGAATTGAGCCCTACTGCCAATTCTGAGATACACTTTGGTCTAACCCCTCAGGGAAAGCACGTACTTGAAAATTGAATGCGGTTTTGCGCTTTTCAGACCGTGTGGATCATGAATATGTGTTTCTTCAGCAAATCTGAGTGTCAGATTTCAGTAGGGCTGAATTGAGCCCTACTGCCAATTCTGAGATACACTTTGGTCTAACTCCTCATGGAAAGCTCATATTGAAAATTCAATGCGTTTTTGCGCTTTTCAGACCGTGGGGATCATGAATATGTGTTTCTTCTGCAAATCTGACCTCTGTTTCAAAAGTTATGTTTTCTGGCTGAATTGAGCCCTACTGCCAATTCTGAGATACACTTTGGTCTAACTCCTCAGTGAAAGCACGTACTTGAAAATTGAATGCCTTTTTGCGCTTTTCAGACCGTGGGGAACATGAATATGTGTTCCTTCTGAAAATCTGAGCTCTGTGTCAAAAGTTATGTTTTCTTACAGAATTGAGCCCTACTGCCAATTCTGAGATAAACTTTGGTCTAACTCCTCAGGGAAAGCACGTACTTGAAAATTGAATGCCTTTTTGCTCTTTTCAGACCGTGGGGAACATGAATATGTGTTCCTTCTGAAAATCTGACCTCTGTTTCAAAAGTTATGTTTTCTGGCTGATTTGAGCCCTACTGCCAATTCTGAGATACACTTTGGTCTAACTCCTCAGGGAAAGCACGTACTTGAAAATTGAATGCGGTTTTGCGCTTTTCAGACCGTGTGGATCATGAATATGTGTTTCTTCAGCAAATCTGAGTGTCAGATTTCAGTAGGGCTGAATTGAGCCCTACTGCCAATTCTGAGATACACTTTGGTCTAACTCCTCAGGGAAAGCTCATATTGAAAATTCAATGCGTTTTTGCGCTTTTCAGACCGTGGGGATCATGAATATGTGTTTCTTCTGCAAATCTGAGTGTCAGATTTCAGTAGGGCTGAATTGAGCCCTACTGCCAACTCTGAGATACACTTTGGTCTAATACCTCAAGGAAAGCTAATATTAAAAATTCAATGCGTTGTTCCGCTTTTCAGACCGTGGGGAACATGAATATTTGTTCCTTCTGCAAATCTGAGCTCTATGTCAAAAGTTACATTTTCTAGCTGAATTGAGCCCTACCGCCAATTCTGAGATACACTTTGGTCTAACACCTCAGGGAAAGCTAATATTGAAAATTCAATGCGTTGTTGCGCTTTTCAGACCGTGGGGATCATGAATATGTGTTTCTTCTGCAAATCTGAGCTCTGTTTCAAAAGTTATGTTTTCTGGCTGATTTGAGCCCTACTGCAAATTTTGAGATGCTCTTTGGTCTAACTCCTCAGGGAAATCTCGTACTTGAAAATTGAATGCCTTTTTGCTCTTTTCAGACCGTGGGGAACATGAATATGTGTTCCTTCTGAAAATCTGACCTCTGTTTCAAAAGTTATGTTTTCTGGCTGATTTGAGCCCTACTGCCAATTCTGAGATACACTTTGGTCTAACTCCTCAGGGAAAGCTCATATTGAAAATTCAATGCGTTTTTGCGCTTTTCAGACCGTGGGGATCATGAATATGTGTTTCTTCTGCAAATCTGGGTGTCAGATTTCAGTACGGCTGAATTGAGCCCTACTGCCAATTCTGAGATACACTTTGGTCTAATACCTCAGGGAAAGCTAATATTGAAAATTCAACGCGTTTTTGCGCTTTTCAGACCGTGGGGATCATGGATATGTGTTTCTTTTCCAAATCGGAGCTCTGTGTCAAAAGTTATGTTTTCTGGCTGATTTGAGCCCTACTGCAAATTCTGAGATACTCTTTGGTCTAACTCCTCAGGGAAATCTCGTACTTGAAAATTGAATGCCTTTTTGTGCTTTTCAGACCGTGGGGATCATGGATATGTCTTTCTTTTGCAAATCTGAGCTCTGTGTCAAAAGTTATGTTTTCTGGCTGAATTGAGCCTTACTGCCAATTTTGAGATACACTTTGGTCTAACTCCTCAGGTAAAGCTCGTAATTGAAAATTGAATGCGTTTTTGCGCTTTTCAGACCGTGGGAATCATGAATATGTGTTTCTTCTGCAAACCTGAGTGTCAGATTTCAGTAGGGCTGAATTGAGCCCTACTGCCAATTCTGAGATACACTTTGGTCTAACTCCTCAGGGAAAGCTCATATTGAAAATTCAATGCGTTTTTGCGCTTTTCAGACCGTGGGGAACATGAATATATGTTTCTTTTACAAATCTGAGCTCTGTGTCAAAAGTTACATTTTCTGGCTGAATTGAGCCCTACTGCCAATTCTGAGATGCACTTTGGTCTAACTCCTCAGTGAAAGCACGTACTTGAAAATTGAATGCCTTTTTGCGCTTTTCAGACCATGGGGGACATGAATATGTGTTTCGTCTGTAAATCTGAGCTCTGTGTCAAATATTATGTTTTCTGGCTGAATTGAACCCTACTGCCAATTCTCATATGCACTTTGGTCTAACTCCTCAGGGAAAGCACGTACTTGAAAATTGAATGCGTTTTTGCGCTTTTCAGACCATGGGGATCATGAATATGTGTTTCTTCTGAAAATCTGAGCTCTGTGTCAAAAGTTATGTTTTCTTACAGAATTGAGCCCTACTGCCAATTCTGAGATACACTTTGGTCTAACCCCTCAGGGAAAGCACGTACTTGAAAATTGAATGCGGTTTTGCGCTTTTCAGACCGTGTCGATCATGAATATGTGTTTCTTCAGCAAATCTGAGTGTCAGATTTCAGTAGGGCTGAATTGAGCCCTACTGCCAATTCTGAGATGCACTTTGGTCTAACTCCTCAGGGAAAGCTCATATTGAAAATTCAATGCGTTTTTGCGCTTTTCAAACCGTGGGGATCATGGATATGTGTTTCTTTTCCAAATCGGAGCTCTGTGTCAAAAGTTATGTTTTCTGGCTGAATTGAGCCCTACTGCCAATTCTGAGATACACTTTGGTCTAACTCCTCAGGGAAAGCACGTACTTGAAAATTGAATGCCTTTTTCCTCTTTTCAGACCGTGGGGAACATAAATATGTGTTCCTTCTGAAAATCTGAGCTCTGTGTCAAAAGTTATGTTTTCTTACAGAATTGAGCCCTATTGCCAATTCTGAGATACACTTTGGTCTAACCCCTCAGGGAAAGCACGTACTTGAAAATTGAATGCGGTTTTGCGCTTTTCAGACCGTGTGGATCATGAATATGTGTTTCTCCAGCAAATCTGAGTGTCAGATTTCAGTAGGGCTGAATTGAGCCCTACTGCCAATTCTGAGATGCACTTTGGTCTAACTCCTCAGGGAAAGCTCATATTGAAAATTCAATGCGTTTTTGCGCTTTTCAGACCGTGGGGATCATGAATATGTGTTTCTTCTGCAAATCTGAGTGTCAGATTTCAGTAGGGCTGAATTGAGCCCTACTGCCAATTCTGAGATACACTTTGGTCTAATACCTCAGGGAAAGCTAATATTGAAAATTCAATACGTTGTTCCGCTTTTCAGACCGTGGGGATCATGAATATGTGTTTCTTCTGCAAATCTGAGCTCTGTGTCAAAAGTTATGTTTTCTGGCTGATTTGAGCCCTACTGCCAATTCTGAGATACACTTTGGTCTAACCCCTCAGGGAAAGCACGTACTTGAAAATTGAATGCGGTTTTGCGCTTTTCAGACCGTGTGGATCATGAATATGTGTTTCTTCAGCAAATCTGAGTGTCAGATTTCAGTAGGGCTGAATTGAGCCCTACTGCCAATTCTGAGATACACTTTGGTCTAACTCCTCATGGAAAGCTCATATTGAAAATTCAATGCGTTTTTGCGCTTTTCAGACCGTGGGGATCATGAATATGTGTTTCTTCTGCAAATCTGACCTCTGTTTCAAAAGTTATGTTTTCTGGCTGAATTGAGCCCTACTGCCAATTCTGAGATACACTTTGGTCTAACTCCTCAGTGAAAGCACGTACTTGAAAATTGAATGCCTTTTTGCGCTTTTCAGACCGTGGGGAACATGAATATGTGTTCCTTCTGAAAATCTGAGCTCTGTGTCAAAAGTTATGTTTTCTTACAGAATTGAGCCCTACTGCCAATTCTGAGATAAACTTTGGTCTAACTCCTCAGGGAAAGCACGTACTTGAAAATTGAATGCCTTTTTGCTCTTTTCAGACCGTGGGGAACATGAATATGTGTTCCTTCTGAAAATCTGACCTCTGTTTCAAAAGTTATGTTTTCTGGCTGATTTGAGCCCTACTGCCAATTCTGAGATACACTTTGGTCTAACTCCTCAGGGAAAGCACGTACTTGAAAATTGAATGCGGTTTTGCGCTTTTCAGACCGTGTGGATCATGAATATGTGTTTCTTCAGCAAATCTGAGTGTCAGATTTCAGTAGGGCTGAATTGAGCCCTACTGCCAATTCTGAGATACACTTTGGTCTAACTCCTCAGGGAAAGCTCATATTGAAAATTCAATGCGTTTTTGCGCTTTTCAGACCGTGGGGATCATGAATATGTGTTTCTTCTGCAAATCTGAGTGTCAGATTTCAGTAGGGCTGAATTGAGCCCTACTGCCAACTCTGAGATACACTTTGGTCTAATACCTCAAGGAAAGCTAATATTAAAAATTCAATGCGTTGTTCCGCTTTTCAGACCGTGGGGAACATGAATATTTGTTCCTTCTGCAAATCTGAGCTCTATGTCAAAAGTTACATTTTCTAGCTGAATTGAGCCCTACCGCCAATTCTGAGATACACTTTGGTCTAACACCTCAGGGAAAGCTAATATTGAAAATTCAATGCGTTGTTGCGCTTTTCAGACCGTGGGGATCATGAATATGTGTTTCTTCTGCAAATCTGAGCTCTGTTTCAAAAGTTATGTTTTCTGGCTGATTTGAGCCCTACTGCAAATTTTGAGATGCTCTTTGGTCTAACTCCTCAGGGAAATCTCGTACTTGAAAATTGAATGCCTTTTTGCTCTTTTCAGACCGTGGGGAACATGAATATGTGTTCCTTCTGAAAATCTGACCTCTGTTTCAAAAGTTATGTTTTCTGGCTGATTTGAGCCCTACTGCCAATTCTGAGATACACTTTGGTCTAACTCCTCAGGGAAAGCTCATATTGAAAATTCAATGCGTTTTTGCGCTTTTCAGACCGTGGGGATCATGAATATGTGTTTCTTCTGCAAATCTGGGTGTCAGATTTCAGTACGGCTGAATTGAGCCCTACTGCCAATTCTGAGATACACTTTGGTCTAATACCTCAGGGAAAGCTAATATTGAAAATTCAACGCGTTTTTGCGCTTTTCAGACCGTGGGGATCATGGATATGTGTTTCTTTTCCAAATCGGAGCTCTGTGTCAAAAGTTATGTTTTCTGGCTGATTTGAGCCCTACTGCAAATTCTGAGATACTCTTTGGTCTAACTCCTCAGGGAAATCTCGTACTTGAAAATTGAATGCCTTTTTGTGCTTTTCAGACCGTGGGGATCATGGATATGTCTTTCTTTTGCAAATCTGAGCTCTGTGTCAAAAGTTATGTTTTCTGGCTGAATTGAGCCTTACTGCCAATTTTGAGATACACTTTGGTCTAACTCCTCAGGTAAAGCTCGTAATTGAAAATTGAATGCGTTTTTGCGCTTTTCAGACCGTGGGAATCATGAATATGTGTTTCTTCTGCAAACCTGAGTGTCAGATTTCAGTAGGGCTGAATTGAGCCCTACTGCCAATTCTGAGATACACTTTGGTCTAACTCCTCAGGGAAAGCTCATATTGAAAATTCAATGCGTTTTTGCGCTTTTCAGACCGTGGGGAACATGAATATATGTTTCTTTTACAAATCTGAGCTCTGTGTCAAAAGTTACATTTTCTGGCTGAATTGAGCCCTACTGCCAATTCTGAGATGCACTTTGGTCTAACTCCTCAGTGAAAGCACGTACTTGAAAATTGAATGCCTTTTTGCGCTTTTCAGACCATGGGGGACATGAATATGTGTTTCGTCTGTAAATCTGAGCTCTGTGTCAAATATTATGTTTTCTGGCTGAATTGAACCCTACTGCCAATTCTCATATGCACTTTGGTCTAACTCCTCAGGGAAAGCACGTACTTGAAAATTGAATGCGTTTTTGCGCTTTTCAGACCATGGGGATCATGAATATGTGTTTCTTCTGAAAATCTGAGCTCTGTGTCAAAAGTTATGTTTTCTTACAGAATTGAGCCCTACTGCCAATTCTGAGATACACTTTGGTCTAACCCCTCAGGGAAAGCACGTACTTGAAAATTGAATGCGGTTTTGCGCTTTTCAGACCGTGTCGATCATGAATATGTGTTTCTTCAGCAAATCTGAGTGTCAGATTTCAGTAGGGCTGAATTGAGCCCTACTGCCAATTCTGAGATGCACTTTGGTCTAACTCCTCAGGGAAAGCTCATATTGAAAATTCAATGCGTTTTTGCGCTTTTCAAACCGTGGGGATCATGGATATGTGTTTCTTTTCCAAATCGGAGCTCTGTGTCAAAAGTTATGTTTTCTGGCTGAATTGAGCCCTACTGCCAATTCTGAGATACACTTTGGTCTAACTCCTCAGGGAAAGCACGTACTTGAAAATTGAATGCCTTTTTCCTCTTTTCAGACCGTGGGGAACATAAATATGTGTTCCTTCTGAAAATCTGAGCTCTGTGTCAAAAGTTATGTTTTCTTACAGAATTGAGCCCTATTGCCAATTCTGAGATACACTTTGGTCTAACCCCTCAGGGAAAGCACGTACTTGAAAATTGAATGCGGTTTTGCGCTTTTCAGACCGTGTGGATCATGAATATGTGTTTCTCCAGCAAATCTGAGTGTCAGATTTCAGTAGGGCTGAATTGAGCCCTACTGCCAATTCTGAGATGCACTTTGGTCTAACTCCTCAGGGAAAGCTCATATTGAAAATTCAATGCGTTTTTGCGCTTTTCAGACCGTGGGGATCATGAATATGTGTTTCTTCTGCAAATCTGAGTGTCAGATTTCAGTAGGGCTGAATTGAGCCCTACTGCCAATTCTGAGATACACTTTGGTCTAATACCTCAGGGAAAGCTAATATTGAAAATTCAATACGTTGTTCCGCTTTTCAGACCGTGGGGATCATGAATATGTGTTTCTTCTGCAAATCTGAGCTCTGTGTCAAAAGTTATGTTTTCTGGCTGATTTGAGCCCTACTGCAAATTCTGAGATGCTCTTTGGTCTAACTCCTCAGGGAAAGCTCGTACTTGAAAATTGAATGCCTTTTTGCGCTTTTCAGACCGTGGGGATCATGGATATGTGTTTTTTTTGCAAATCGGAGCTCTGTGTCAAAAGTTATGTTTTCTGGCTGAATTGAGCCTTACTGCCAATTTTGAGGTACACTTTGGTCTAACTCCTCAGGGAGAGCTCGTAATTGAAAATTGAATGCGTTTTTGCGCTTTTCAGACCGTGGGGATCATGAATATGTGTTTCTTCTGCAAACCTGAGTGTCAGATTTCAGTAGGGCTGAATTGAGCCCTACTGCAAATTCTGAGATGCTCTTTGGTCTAACTCCTCAGGGAAATCTCGTACTTGAAAATTGAATGCGTTTTTGCGCTTTTCAGTTCGTGGGGATCATGGATATGTGTTTCTTTTGCAAATCTGAGCTCTGTGTCAAAAGTTATGTTTTCTGGCTGAATTGAGCCCTACTGCCAATTCTGAGATACACTTTGGTCTAACTCCTCAGTGAAAGCACGTACTTGAAAATTGAATGCCTTTTTTCTCTTTTCAGACCGTGGGGAACATAAATATGTGTTCCTTCTGAAAATCTGAGCTCTGTGTCAAAAGTTATGTTTTCTTACAGAATTGAGCCCTACTGCCAATTCTGAGATACACTTTGGTCTAACCCCTCAGGGAAAGCACGTACTTGAAAATTGAATGCGGTTTTGCGCTTTTCAGACCGTGTGGATCATGAATATGTGTTTCTTCAGCAAATCTGAGTGTCAGATTTCAGTAGGGCTGAATTGAGCCCTACTGCCAATTCTGAGATGCACTTTGGTCTAACTCCTCAGGGAAAGCACGTACTTGAAAATTGAATGCGTTTTTGCGCTTTTCAGACCGTGGGGATCATGAATATGTGTTTCTTCAGCAAATCTGAGTGTCAGATTTCAGTAGGGCTGAATTGAGCCCTACTGCCAATTCTGAGATACACTTTGGTCTAACTCCTCATGGAAAGCTCATATTGAAAATTCAATGCGTTTTTGCGCTTTTCAGACCGTGGGGATCATGAATATGTGTTTCTTCTGCAAATCTGAGTGTCAGATTTCAGTAGGGCTGAATTGAGCCCTACTGCCAATTCTGAGATACACTTTGGTCTAATACCTCAGGGAAAGCTAATATTAAAAATTCAATGCGTTGTTCCGCTTTTCAGACCGTGGGGAACATGAATATTTGTTCCTTCTGCAAATCTGAGCTCTATGTCAAAAGTTACATTTTCTAGCTGAATTGAGCCCTACCGCCAATTCTGAGATACACTTTGGTCTAACACCTCAGGGAAAGCTAATATTGAAAATTCAATGCGTTGTTGCGCTTTTCAGACCGTGGGGATCATGAATATGTGTTTCTTCTGCAAATCTGAGCTCTGTTTCAAAAGTTATGTTTTCTGGCTGATTTGAGCCCTACTGTAAATTTTGAGATGCTCTTTGGTCTAACTCCTCAGGGAAATCTCGTACTTGAAAATTGAATGCCTTTTTGCTCTTTTCAGACCGTGGGGAACATGAATATGTGTTCCTTCTGAAAATCTGAGCTCTGTGTCAAAAGTTATGTTTTCTTACAGAATTGAGCCCTACTGCCAATTCTGAGATAAACTTTGGTCTAACTCCTCAGGGAAAGCACGTACTTGAAAATTGAATGCCTTTTTGCTCTTTTCAGACCGTGGGGAACATGAATATGTGTTCCTTCTGAAAATCTGACCTCTGTTTCAAAAGTTATGTTTTCTGGCTGATTTGAGCCCTACTGCCAATTCTGAGATACACTTTGGTCTAACTCCTCAGGGAAAGCTCATATTGAAAATTCAATGCGTTTTTGCGCTTTTCAGACCGTGGGGATCATGAATATGTGTTTCTTCTGCAAATCTGGGTGTCAGATTTCAGTACGGCTGAATTGAGCCCTACTGCCAATTCTGAGATACACTTTGGTCTAACTCCTCAGGGAAAGCTCATATTGAAAATTCAATGCGTTTTTGCGCTTTTCAGACCGTGGGGAACATGAATATATGTTTCTTTTACAAATCTGAGCTCTGTGTCAAAAGTTACATTTTCTGGCTGAATTGAGCACTACTGCAAATTTTGAGATGCTCTTTGGTCTAACTCCTCAGGGAAATCTCGTACTTGAAAATTGAATGCCTTTTTGCTCTTTTCAGACCGTGGGGAACATGAATATGTGTTCCTTCTGAAAATCTGAGCTCTGTGTCAAAAGTTATGTTTTCTTACAGAATTGAGCCCTACTGCCAATTCTGAGATGCACTTTGGTCTAACTCCTCAGGGAAAGCACGTACTTGAAAATTGAATGCGGTTTTGCGCTTTTCAGACCGTGTGGATCATGAATATGTGTTTCTTCAGCAAATCTGAGTGTCAGATTTCAGTAGGGCTGAATTGAGCCCTACTGCCAATTCTGAGATACACTTTGGTCTAACTCCTCAGGGAAAGCTCATATTGAAAATTCAATGCGTTTTTGCGCTTTTCAGACCGTGGGGATCATGAATATGTGTTTCTTCTGCAAATCTGAGTGTCAGATTTCAGTAGGGCTGAATTGAGCCCCACTGCCAATTCTGAGATACACTTTGGTCTAATACCTCAGGGAAAGCTAATATTGAAAATTCAATACGTTGTTCCGCTTTTCAGACCGTGGGGATCATGAATATGTGTTTCTTCTGCAAATCTGAGCTCTGTGTCAAAAGTTATGTTTTCTGGCTGATTTGAGCCCTACTGCAAATTCTGAGATGCTCTTTGGTCTAACTCCTCAGGGAAAGCTCGTACTTGAAAATTGAATGCCTTTTTGCGCTTTTCAGACCGTGGGGATCATGGAAATGTGTTTTTTTTGCAAACCTGAGTGTCAGATTTCAGTAGGGCTGAATTGAGCCCTACTGCCAATTCTGAGATACACTTTGGTCTAACTCCTCAGGGAAAGCTCATATTGAAAATTGAATGCCTTTTTGCTCTTTTCAGACCGTGGGGAACATGAATATGTGTTCCTTCTGAAAATCTGAGCTCTGTGTCAAAAGTTATGTTTTCTTACAGAATTGAGCCCTACTGCCAATTCTGAGATAAACTTTGGTCTAACTCCTCAGGGAAAGCACGTACTTGAAAATTGAAAGCCTTTTTGCTCTTTTCAGACCGTGGGGAACATGAATATGTGTTCCTTCTGAAAATCTGACCTCTGTTTCAAAAGTTATGTTTTCTGGCTGATTTGAGCCCTACTGCCAATTCTGAGATACACTTTGGTCTAACTCCTCAGGGAAAGCTCATATTGAAAATTCAATGCGTTTTTGCGCTTTTCAGACCGTGGGGATCATGAATATGTGTTTCTTCTGCAAATCTGGGTGTCAGATTTCAGTACGGCTGAATTGAGCCCTACTGCCAATTCTGAGATACACTTTGGTCTAATACCTCAGGGAAAGCTAATATTGAAAATTCAATGCGTTTTTGCGCTTTTCAGACCGTGGGGATCATGGATATGTGTTTCTTTTCCAAATCGGAGCTCTGTGTCAAAAGTTATGTTTTCTGGCTGATTTGAGCCCTACTGCAAATTCTGAGATACTCTTTGGTCTATATATATTTCTATATATTTCTTCTGCAAACATGAGTGTGTCAGATTTCAGTAGGGCTGAATTGAGCCCTACTGCCAATTCTGAGATACACTTTGGTCTAACTCCTCAGGATAAGCACGTACTTGAAAATTGAATGCGATTTTGCGCTTTTCAGACCGTGGGGAACATGAATATTTGTTCCTTCTGCAAATCTGAGCTCTGTGTCAAAAGTTACGTTTTCTAGCTGAATTGAGCCCTACCGCCAATTCTGAGATACACTTTGGTCTAACACCTAAGGGAAGCTAATATTGAAAATTCAATGCGTTGTTGCGCTTTTCAGACCGTGGGGATCATGAATATGTGTTTCTTCTGCAAATCTGAGCTCTGTTTCAAAAGTTATGTTTTCTGGCTGATTTGAGCCCTACTGCAAATTTTGAGATGCTCTTTGGTCTAACTCCTCAGGGAAATCTCGTACTTGAAAATTGAATGCCTTTTTGCTCTTTTCAGACCGTGGGGAACATGAATATGTGTTTCTTTTGCAAATCTGAGCTCTGTGTCAAAAGTTACGTTTTCTGGCTGAATTGAGCCCTACCGCCAATTCTGAGATACACTTTGGTCTAACTCCTCAGGGAAAGCTCATATTGAAAATTCAATGCGTTTTTGCGCTTTTCAGACCGTGGGGATCATGGATATGTGTTTCTTTTGCAAATCTGAGCTCTGTGTCAAAAGTTATGTTTTCTGGCTGAATTGAGCCCTACTGCCAATTCTGAGATACACTTTGGTCTAACTCCTCAGTGAAAGCACGTACTTGAAAATTGAATGCCTTTTTGCGCTTTTCAGACCATGGGGGACATGAATATGTGTTTCGTCTGTAAATCTGAGCTCTGTGTCAAATATTATGTTTTCTGGCTGAATTGAACCCTACTGCCATTTCTCATATGCACTTTGGTCTAACTCCTCAGGGAAAGCACGTACTTGAAAATTGAATGCGTTTTTGCGCTTTTCAGACCATGGGGATCATGAATATGTGTTTCTTCTGAAAATCTGAGCTCTGTGTCAAAAGATATGTTTTCTTACAGAATTGAGCCCTACTGCCAATTCTGAGATACACTTTGGTCTAACCCCTCAGGGAAAGCACGTACTTGAAAATTGAATGCGGTTTTGCGCTTTTCAGACCGTGTCGATCATGAATATGTGTTTCTTCAGCAAATCTGAGTGTCAGATTTCAGTAGGGCTGAATTGAGCCCTACTGCCAATTCTGAGATGCACTTTGGTCTAACTCCTCAGGGAAAGCTCATATTGAAAATTCAATGCGTTTTTGCGCTTTTCAAACCGTGGGGATCATGGATATGTGTTTCTTTTCCAAATCGGAGCTCTGTGTCAAAAGTTATGTTTTCTGGCTGAATTGAGCCCTACTGCCAATTCTGAGATACACTTTGGTCTAACTCCTCAGGGAAAGCACGTACTTGAAAATTGAATGCCTTTTTCCTCTTTTCAGACCGTGGGGAACATAAATATGTGTTCCTTCTGAAAATCTGAGCTCTGTGTCAAAAGTTATGTTTTCTTACAGAATTGAGCCCTATTGCCAATTCTGAGATACACTTTGGTCTAACCCCTCAGGGAAAGCACGTACTTGAAAATTGAATGCGGTTTTGCGCTTTTCAGACCGTGTGGATCATGAATATGTGTTTCTTCTGCAAATCTGAGTGTCAGATTTCAGTAGGGCTGAATTGAGCCCTACTGCCAATTCTGAGATACACTTTGGTCTAATACCTCAGGGAAAGCTAATATTGAAAATTCAATACGTTGTTCCGCTTTTCAGACCGTGGGGATCATGAATATGTGTTTCTTCTGCAAATCTGAGCTCTGTGTCAAAAGTTATGTTTTCTGGCTGATTTGAGCCCTACTGCAAATTCTGAGATGCTCTTTGGTCTAACTCCTCAGGGAAAGCTCGTACTTGAAAATTGAATGCCTTTTTGCGCTTTTCAGACCGTGGGGATCATGGATATGTAGTTTTTTTTGCAAATCGGAGCTCTGTGTCAAAAGTTATGTTTTCTGGCTGAATTGAGCCTTACTGCCAATTTTGAGGTACACTTTGGTCTAACTCCTCAGGGAAAGCTCGTAATTGAAAATTGAATGCGTTTTTGCGCTTTTCAGACCGTGGGGATCATGAATATGTGTTTCTTCTGCAAACCTGAGTGTCAGATTTCAGTAGGGCTGAATTGAGCCCTACTGCAAATTCTGAGAAGCTCTTTGGTCTAACTCCTCAGGGAAATCTCGTACTTGAAAATTGAATGCGTTTTTGCGCTTTTCAGTTCGTGGGGATCATGGATATGTGTTTCTTTTGCAAATCTGAGCTCTGTGTCAAAAGTTATGTTTTCTGGCTGAATTGAGCCCTACTGCCAATTCTGAGATACACTTTGGTCTAACTCCTCAGTGAAAGCACGTACTTGAAAATTGAATGCCTTTTTTCTCTTTTCAGACCGTGGGGAACATAAATATGTGTTCCTTCTGAAAATCTGAGCTCTGTGTCAAAAGTTATGTTTTCTTACAGAATTGAGCCCTACTGCCAATTCTGAGATACACTTTGGTCTAACCCCTCAGGGAAAGCACGTACTTGAAAATTGAATGCGGTTTTGCGCTTTTCAGACCGTGTGGATCATGAATATGTGTTTCTTCAGCAAATCTGAGTGTCAGATTTCAGTAGGGCTGAATTGAGCCCTACTGCCAATTCTGAGATGCACTTTGGTCTAACTCCTCAGGGAAAGCACGTACTTGAAAATTGAATGCGTTTTTGCGCTTTTCAGACCGTGGGGATCATGAATATGTGTTTCTTCAGCAAATCTGAGTGTCAGATTTCAGTAGGGCTGAATTGAGCCCTACTGCCAATTCTGAGATACACTTTGGTCTAACTCCTCATGGAAAGCTCATATTGAAAATTCAATGCGTTTTTGCGCTTTTCAGACCGTGGGGATCATGAATATGTGTTTCTTCTGCAAATCTGAGTGTCAGATTTCAGTAGGGCTGAATTGAGCCCTACTGCCAATTCTGAGATACACTTTGGTCTAATACCTCAGGGAAAGCTAATATTAAAAGTTCAATGCGTTGTTCCGCTTTTCAGACCGTGGGGAACATGAATATTTGTTCCTTCTGCAAATCTGAGCTCTATGTCAAAAGTTACATTTTCTAGCTGAATTGAGCCCTACCGCCAATTCTGAGATACACTTTGGTCTAACACCTCAGGGAAAGCTAATATTGAAAAATTCAATGCGTTGTTGCGCTTTTCAGACCGTGGGGATCATGAATATGTGTTTCTTCTGCAAATCTGAGCTCTGTTTCAAAAGTTATGTTTTCTGGCTGATTTGAGCCCTACTGTAAATTTTGAGATGCTCTTTGGTCTAACTCCTCAGGGAAATCTCGTACTTGAAAATTGAATGCCTTTTTGCTCTTTTCAGACCTTGGGGAACATGAATATGTGTTCCTTCTGAAAATCTGAGCTCTGTGTCAAAAGTTATGTTTTCTTACAGAATTGAGCCCTACTGCCAATTCTGAGATAAACTTTGGTCTAACTCCTCAGGGAAAGCACGTACTTGAAAATTGAATGCCTTTTTGCTCTTTTCAGACCGTGGGGAACATGAATATGTGTTCCTTCTGAAAATCTGACCTCTGTTTCAAAAGTTATGTTTTCTGGCTGATTTGAGCCCTACTGCCAATTCTGAGATACACTTTGGTCTAACTCCTCAGGGAAAGCTCATATTGAAAATTCAATGCGTTTTTGCGCTTTTCAGACCGTGGGGATCATGAATATGTGTTTCTTCTGCAAATCTGGGTGTCAGATTTCAGTACGGCTGAATTGAGCCCTACTGCCAATTCTGAGATACACTTTGGTCTAACTCCTCAGGGAAAGCTCATATTGAAAATTCAATGCGTTTTTGCGCTTTTCAGACCGTGGGGATCATTGATATGTGTTTCTTCTGCAAATCTGAGCTCTGTGTCAAAAGTTATGTTTTCTGGCTGATTTGAGCCCTACTGCAAATTCTGAGATGCTCTTTGGTCTAACTCCTCAGTGAAAGCACGTACTTGAAAATTGAATGCCTTTTTGCTCTTTTCAGACCGTGGGGAACATAAATATGTGTTCCTTCTGAAAATCTGAGCTCTGTGTCAAAAGTTATGTTTTCTTACAGAATTGAGCCCTACTGCCAATTCTGAGATACACTTTGGTCTAACCCCTCAGGGAAAGCACGTACTTGAAAATTGAATGCGGTTTTGCGCTTTTCAGACCGTGTGGATCATGAATATGTGTTTCTTCAGCAAATCTGAGTGTCAGATTTCAGTAGGGCTGAATTGAGCCCTACTGCCAATTCTGAGATGCACTTTGGTCTAACTCCTCAGGGAAAGCACGTACTTGAAAATTGAATGCGTTTTTGCGCTTTTCAGACCGTGGGGATCATGAATATGTGTTTTCTTCAGCAAATCTGAGTGTCAGATTTCAGTAGGGCTGAATTGAGCCCTACTGCCAATTCTGAGATACACTTTGGTCTAACTCCTCAGGGAAAGCTCATATTGAAAATTGAATGCCTTTTTGCTCTTTTCAGACCGTGGGGAACATGAATTATGTGTTCCTTCTGAAAATCTGAGCTCTGTGTCAAAAGTTATGTTTTCTGGCTGATTTGAGCCCTACTGCCAATTCTGAGATAAACTTTGGTCTAACTCCTCAGGGAAAGCACGTACTTGAAAATTGAAAGCCTTTTTGCTCTTTTCAGACCGTGGGGGAACATGAATATGTGTTCCTTCTGAAAATCTGACCTCTGTTTCAAAAGTTATGTTTTCTGGCTGATTTGAGCCCTACTGCCAATTCTGAGATACACTTTGGTCTAACTCCTCAGGGAAAGCTCATATTGAAAATTCAATGCGTTTTTGCGCTTTTCAGACCGTGGGGATCATGAATATGTGTTTCTTCTGCAAATCTGGGTGTCAGATTTCAGTACGGCTAGAAAATTGAGCCCTACTGCCAATTCTGAGATACACTTTGGTCTAATACCTCAGGGAAAGCTAATATTGAAAATTCAACGCGTTTTTGCGCTTTTCAGACCGTGGGGATCATGGATATGTGTTTCTTTTCCAAATCGGAGCTCTGTGTCAAAAGTTATGTTTTCTGGCTGATTTGAGCCCTACTGCAAATTCTGAGATACTCTTTGGTCTAACTCCTCAGGGAAATCTCGTACTTGAAAATTGAATGCCTTTTTGTGCTTTTCAGACCGTGGGGATCATGGATATGTCTTTCTTTTGCAAATCTGAGCTCTGTGTCAAAAGTTATGTTTTCTGGCTGAATTGAGCCTTACTGCCAATTTTGAGATACACTTTGGTCTAACTCCTCAGGTAAAGCTCGTAATTGAAAATTGAATGCGTTTTTGCGCTTTTCAGACCGTGGGAATCATGAATATGTGTTTCTTCTGCAAACCTGAGTGTCAGATTTCAGTAGGGCTGAATTGAGCCCTACTGCCAATTCTGAGATACACTTTGGTCTAACTCCTCAGGGAAAGCTCATATTGAAAATTCAATGCGTTTTTGCGCTTTTCAGACCGTGGGGAACATGAATATATGTTTCTTTTACAAATCTGAGCTCTGTGTCAAAAGTTACATTTTCTGGCTGAATTGAGCCCTACTGCCAATTCTGAGATGCACTTTGGTCTAACTCCTCAGTGAAAGCACGTACTTGAAAATTGAATGCCTTTTTGCGCTTTTCAGACCATGGGGGACATGAATATGTGTTTCGTCTGTAAATCTGAGCTCTGTGTCAAATATTATGTTTTCTGGCTGAATTGAACCCTACTGCCAATTCTCATATGCACTTTGGTCTAACTCCTCAGGGAAAGCACGTACTTGAAAATTGAATGCGTTTTTGCGCTTTTCAGACCATGGGGATCATGAATATGTGTTTCTTCTGAAAATCTGAGCTCTGTGTCAAAAGTTATGTTTTCTTACAGAATTGAGCCCTACTGCCAATTCTGAGATACACTTTGGTCTAACCCCTCAGGGAAAGCACGTACTTGAAAATTGAATGCGGTTTTGCGCTTTTCAGACCGTGTCGATCATGAATATGTGTTTCTTCAGCAAATCTGAGTGTCAGATTTCAGTAGGGCTGAATTGAGCCCTACTGCCAATTCTGAGATGCACTTTGGTCTAACTCCTCAGGGAAAGCTCATATTGAAAATTCAATGCGTTTTTGCGCTTTTCAAACCGTGGGGATCATGGATATGTGTTTCTTTTCCAAATCGGAGCTCTGTGTCAAAAGTTATGTTTTCTGGCTGAATTGAGCCCTACTGCCAATTCTGAGATACACTTTGGTCTAACTCCTCAGGGAAAGCACGTACTTGAAAATTGAATGCCTTTTTCCTCTTTTCAGACCGTGGGGAACATAAATATGTGTTCCTTCTGAAAATCTGAGCTCTGTGTCAAAAGTTATGTTTTCTTACAGAATTGAGCCCTATTGCCAATTCTGAGATACACTTTGGTCTAACCCCTCAGGGGAAAGCACGTACTTGAAATTGAATGCGGTTTTGCGCTTTTCAGACCGTGTGGATCATGAATATGTGTTTCTCCAGCAAATCTGAGTGTCAGATTTCAGTAGGGCTGAATTGAGCCCCTACTGCCAATTCTGAGATGCACTTTGGTCTAACTCCTCAGGGAAAGCTCATATTGAAAATTCAATGCGTTTTTGCGCTTTTCAGACCGTGGGGATCATGAATATGTGTTTCTTCTGCAAATCTGAGTGTCAGATTTCAGTAGGGCTGAATTGAGCCCTACTGCCAATTCTGAGATACACTTTGGTCTAATACCTCAGGGAAAGCTAATATTGAAAATTCAATACGTTGTTCCGCTTTTCAGACCGTGGGGATCATGAATATGTGTTTCTTCTGCAAATCTGAGCTCTGTGTCAAAAGTTATGTTTTCTGGCTGATTTGAGCCCTACTGCAAATTCTGAGATGCTCTTTGGTCTAACTCCTCAGGGAAAGCACGTACTTGAAAATTGAATGCGGTTTTGCGCTTTTCAGACCGTGTGGATCATGAATATGTGTTTCTCCAGCAAATCTGAGTGTCAGATTTCAGTAGGGCTGAATTGAGCCCTACTGCCAATTCTGAGATGCACTTTGGTCTAACTCCTCAGGGAAAGCTCATATTGAAAATTCAATGCGTTTTTGCGCTTTTCAGACCGTGGGGATCATGGATATGTGTTTTTTTTGCAAATCGGAGCTCTGTGTCAAAAGTTATGTTCTGGCTGAATTGAGCCTTACTGCCAATTTTGAGGTACACTTTGGTCTAACTCCTCAGGGAAAGCTCGTAATTGAAAATTGAATGCGTTTTTGCGCTTTTCAGACCGTGGGGATCATGAATATGTGTTTCTTCTGCAAACCTGAGTGTCAGATTTCAGTAGGGCTGAATTGAGCCCTACTGCAAATTCTGAGATGCTCTTTGGTCTAACTCCTCAGGGAAATCTCGTACTTGAAAATTGAATGCGTTTTTGCGCTTTTCAGTTCGTGGGGATCATGGATATGTGTTTCTTTTGCAAATCTGAGCTCTGTGTCAAAAGTTATGTTTTCTGGCTGAATTGAGCCCTACTGCCAATTCTGAGATACACTTTGGTCTAACTCCTCAGTGAAAGCACGTACTTGAAAATTGAATGCCTTTTTTCTCTTTTCAGACCGTGGGGAACATAAATATGTGTTCCTTCTGAAAATCTGAGCTCTGTGTCAAAAGTTATGTTTTCTTACAGAATTGAGCCCTACTGCCAATTCTGAGATACACTTTGGTCTAACCCCTCAGGGAAAGCACGTACTTGAAAATTGAATGCGGTTTTGCGCTTTTCAGACCGTGTGGATCATGAATATGTGTTTCTTCAGCAAATCTGAGTGTCAGATATTTCAGTAGGGCTGAATTGAGCCCTACTGCCAATTCTGAGATGCACTTTGGTCTAACTCCTCAGGGAAAGCACGTACTTGAAAATTGAATGCGTTTTTGCGCTTTTCAGACCGTGGGGATCATGAATATGTGTTTCTTCAGCAAATCTGAGTGTCAGATTTCAGTAGGGCTGAATTGAGCCCTACTGCCAATTCTGAGATACACTTTGGTCTAACTCCTCATGGAAAGCTCATATTGAAAATTCAATGCGTTTTTGCGCTTTTCAGACCGTGGGGATCATGAATATGTGTTTCTTCTGCAAATCTGAGTGTCAGATTTCAGTAGGGCTGAATTGAGCCCTACTGCCAATTCTGAGATACACTTTGGTCTAATACCTCAGGGAAAGCTAATATTAAAAATTCAATGCGTTGTTCCGCTTTTCAGACCGTGGGGAACATGAATATTTGTTCCTTCTGCAAATCTGAGCTCTATGTCAAAAGTTACATTTTCTAGCTGAATTGAGCCCTACCGCCAATTCTGAGATACACTTTGGTCTAACACCTCAGGGAAAGCTAATATTGAAAATTCAATGCGTTGTTGCGCTTTTCAGACCGTGGGGATCATGAATATGTGTTTCTTCTGCAAATCTGAGCTCTGTTTCAAAAGTTATGTTTTCTGGCTGATTTGAGCCCTACTGTAAATTTTGAGATGCTCTTTGGTCTAACTCCTCAGGGAAATCTCGTACTTGAAAATTGAATGCCTTTTTGCTCTTTTCAGACCGTGGGGAACATGAATATGTGTTCCTTCTGAAAATCTGAGCTCTGTGTCAAAAGTTATGTTTTCTTACAGAATTGAGCCCTACTGCCAATTCTGAGATAAACTTTGGTCTAACTCCTGAGGGAAAGCACGTACTTGAAAATTGAATGCCTTTTTGCTCTTTTCAGACCGTGGGGAACATGAATATGTGTTCCTTCTGAAAATCTGACCTCTGTTTCAAAAGTTATGTTTTCTGGCTGATTTGAGCCCTACTGCCAATTCTGAGATACACTTTGGTCTAACTCCTCAGGGAAAGCTCATATTGAAAATTCAATGCGTTTTTGCACTTTTCAGACCGTGGGGATCATGAATATGTGTTTCTTCTGCAAATCTGGGTGTCAGATTTCAGTACGGCTGAATTGAGCCCTACTGCCAATTCTGAGATACACTTTGGTCTAACTCCTCAGGGAAAGCTCATATTGAAAATTCAATGCGTTTTTGCGCTTTTCAGACCGTGGGGAACATGAATATATGTTTCTTTTACAAATCTGAGCTCTGTGTCAAAAGTTACATTTTCTGGCTGAATTGAGCACTACTGCAAATTTTGAGATGCTCTTTGGTCTAACTCCTCAGGGAAATCTCGTACTTGAAAATTGAATGCCTTTTTGCTCTTTTCAGACCGTGGGGAACATGAATATGTGTTCCTTCTGAAAATCTGAGCTCTGTGTCAAAAGTTATGTTTTCTTACAGAATTGAGCCCTACTGCCAATTCTGAGATGCACTTTGGTCTAACTCCTCAGGGAAAGCACGTACTTGAAAATTGAATGCGGTTTTGCGCTTTTCAGACCGTGTGGATCATGAATATGTGTTTCTTCAGCAAATCTGAGTGTCAGATTTCAGTAGGGCTGAATTGAGCCCTACTGCCAATTCTGAGATACACTTTGGTCTAACTCCTCAGGGAAAGCTCATATTGAAAATTCAATGCGTTTTTGCGCTTTTCAGACCGTGGGGATCATGAATATGTGTTTCTTCTGCAAATCTGAGTGTCAGATTTCAGTAGGGCTGAATTGAGCCCCACTGCCAATTCTGAGATACACTTTGGTCTAATACCTCAGGGAAAGCTAATATTGAAAATTCAATACGTTGTTCCGCTTTTCAGACCGTGGGGATCATGAATATGTGTTTCTTCTGCAAATCTGAGCTCTGTGTCAAAAGTTATGTTTTCTGGCTGATTTGAGCCCTACTGCAAATTCTGAGATGCTCTTTGGTCTAACTCCTCAGGGAAAGCTCGTACTTGAAAATTCAATGCGTTTTTGCGCTTTTCAGACCGTGGGGATCATGGAAATGTGTTTTTTTTGCAAATCGGAGCTCTGTGTCAAAAGTTATGTTTTCTGGCTGAATTGAGCCTTACTGCCAATTTTGAGGTACACTTTGGTCTAACTCCTCAGGGAAAGCTCGTAATTGAAAATTGAATGCGTTTTTGCGCTTTTCAGACCGTGGGGATCATGAATATGTGTTTCTTCTGCAAACCTGAGTGTCAGATTTCAGTAGGGCTGAATTGAGCCCTACTGCAAATTCTGAGATGCTCTTTGGTCTAACTCCTCAGGGAAATCTCGTACTTGAAAATTGAATGCGTTTTTGCGCTTTTCAGTTCGTGGGGATCATGGATATGTGTTTCTTTTGCAAATCTGAGCTCTGTGTCAAAAGTTATGTTTTCTGGCTGAATTGAGCCCTACTGCCAATTCTGAGATACACTTTGGTCTAACTCCTCAGTGAAAGCACGTACTTGAAAATTGAATGCCTTTTTTCTCTTTTCAGACCGTGGGGAACATAAATATGTGTTCCTTCTGAAAATCTGAGCTCTGTGTCAAAAGTTATGTTTTCTTACAGAATTGAGCCCTACTGCCAATTCTGAGATACACTTTGGTCTAACCCCTCAGGGAAAGCACGTACTTGAAAATTGAATGCGGTTTTGCGCTTTTCAGACCGTGTGGATCATGAATATGTGTTTCTTCAGCAAATCTGAGTGTCAGATTTCAGTAGGGCTGAATTGAGCCCTACTGCCAATTCTGAGATGCACTTTGGTCTAACTCCTCAGGGAAAGCACGTACTTGAAAATTGAATGCGTTTTTGCGCTTTTCAGACCGTGGGGATCATGAATATGTGTTTCTTCAGCAAATCTGAGTGTCAGATTTCAGTAGGGCTGAATTGAGCCCTACTGCCAATTCTGAGATACACTTTGGTCTAACTCCTCAGGGAAAGCTCATATTGAAAATTGAATGCCTTTTTGCTCTTTTCAGACCGTGGGGAACATGAATATGTGTTCCTTCTGAAAATCTGAGCTCTGTGTCAAAAGTTATGTTTTCTTACAGAATTGAGCCCTACTGCCAATTCTGAGATAAACTTTGGTCTAACTCCTCAGGGAAAGCACGTACTTGAAAATTGAAAGCCTTTTTGCTCTTTTCAGACCGTGGGGAACATGAATATGTGTTCCTTCTGAAAATCTGACCTCTGTTTCAAAAGTTATGTTTTCTGGCTGATTTGAGCCCTACTGCCAATTCTGAGATACACTTTGGTCTAACTCCTCAGGGAAAGCTCATATTGAAAATTCAATGCGTTTTTGCGCTTTTCAGACCGTGGGGATCATGAATATGTGTTTCTTCTGCAAATCTGGGTGTCAGATTTCAGTACGGCTGAATTGAGCCCTACTGCCAATTCTGAGATACACTTTGGTCTAATACCTCAGGGAAAGCTAATATTGAAAATTCAATGCGTTTTTGCGCTTTTCAGACCGTGGGGATCATGGATATGTGTTTCTTTTCCAAATCGGAGCTCTGTGTCAAAAGTTATGTTTTCTGGCTGATTTGAGCCCTACTGCAAATTCTGAGATACTCTTTGGTCTATATATATTTCTATATATTTCTTCTGCAAACATGAGTGTGTCAGATTTCAGTAGGGCTGAATTGAGCCCTACTGCCAATTCTGAGATACACTTTGGTCTAACTCCTCAGGATAAGCACGTACTTGAAAATTGAATGCGATTTTGCGCTTTTCAGACCGTGGGGAACATGAATATTTGTTCCTTCTGCAAATCTGAGCTCTGTGTCAAAAGTTACGTTTTCTAGCTGAATTGAGCCCTACCGCCAATTCTGAGATACACTTTGGTCTAACACCTAAGGGAAGCTAATATTGAAAATTCAATGCGTTGTTGCGCTTTTCAGACCGTGGGGATCATGAATATGTGTTTCTTCTGCAAATCTGAGCTCTGTTTCAAAAGTTATGTTTTCTGGCTGATTTGAGCCCTACTGCAAATTTTGAGATGCTCTTTGGTCTAACTCCTCAGGGAAATCTCGTACTTGAAAATTGAATGCCTTTTTGCTCTTTTCAGACCGTGGGGAACATGAATATGTGTTTCTTTTGCAAATCTGAGCTCTGTGTCAAAAGTTACGTTTTCTGGCTGAATTGAGCCCTACCGCCAATTCTGAGATACACTTTGGTCTAACTCCTCAGGGAAAGCTCATATTGAAAATTCAATGCGTTTTTGCGCTTTTCAGACCGTGGGGATCATGGATATGTGTTTCTTTTGCAAATCTGAGCTCTGTGTCAAAAGTTATGTTTTCTGGCTGAATTGAGCCCTACTGCCAATTCTGAGATACACTTTGGTCTAACTCCTCAGTGAAAGCACGTACTTGAAAATTGAATGCCTTTTTGCGCTTTTCAGACCATGGGGGACATGAATATGTGTTTCGTCTGTAAATCTGAGCTCTGTGTCAAATATTATGTTTTCTGGCTGAATTGAACCCTACTGCCATTTCTCATATGCACTTTGGTCTAACTCCTCAGGGAAAGCACGTACTTGAAAATTGAATGCGTTTTTGCGCTTTTCAGACCATGGGGATCATGAATATGTGTTTCTTCTGAAAATCTGAGCTCTGTGTCAAAAGATATGTTTTCTTACAGAATTGAGCCCTACTGCCAATTCTGAGATACACTTTGGTCTAACCCCTCAGGGAAAGCACGTACTTGAAAATTGAATGCGGTTTTGCGCTTTTCAGACCGTGTCGATCATGAATATGTGTTTCTTCAGCAAATCTGAGTGTCAGATTTCAGTAGGGCTGAATTGAGCCCTACTGCCAATTCTGAGATGCACTTTGGTCTAACTCCTCAGGGAAAGCTCATATTGAAAATTCAATGCGTTTTTGCGCTTTTCAAACCGTGGGGATCATGGATATGTGTTTCTTTTCCAAATCGGAGCTCTGTGTCAAAAGTTATGTTTTCTGGCTGAATTGAGCCCTACTGCCAATTCTGAGATACACTTTGGTCTAACTCCTCAGGGAAAGCACGTACTTGAAAATTGAATGCCTTTTTCCTCTTTTCAGACCGTGGGGAACATAAATATGTGTTCCTTCTGAAAATCTGAGCTCTGTGTCAAAAGTTATGTTTTCTTACAGAATTGAGCCCTATTGCCAATTCTGAGATACACTTTGGTCTAACCCCTCAGGGAAAGCACGTACTTGAAAATTGAATGCGGTTTTGCGCTTTTCAGACCGTGTGGATCATGAATATGTGTTTCTTCTGCAAATCTGAGTGTCAGATTTCAGTAGGGCTGAATTGAGCCCTACTGCCAATTCTGAGATACACTTTGGTCTAATACCTCAGGGAAAGCTAATATTGAAAATTCAATACGTTGTTCCGCTTTTCAGACCGTGGGGATCATGAATATGTGTTTCTTCTGCAAATCTGAGCTCTGTGTCAAAAGTTATGTTTTCTGGCTGATTTGAGCCCTACTGCAAATTCTGAGATGCTCTTTGGTCTAACTCCTCAGGGAAAGCTCGTACTTGAAAATTGAATGCCTTTTTGCGCTTTTCAGACCGTGGGGATCATGGATATATGTTTTTTTTGCAAATCGGAGCTCTGTGTCAAAAGTTATGTTTTCTGGCTGAATTGAGCCTTACTGCCAATTTTGAGGTACACTTTGGTCTAACTCCTCAGGGAAAGCTCGTAATTGAAAATTGAATGCGTTTTTGCGCTTTTCAGACCGTGGGGATCATGAATATGTGTTTCTTCTGCAAACCTGAGTGTCAGATTTCAGTAGGGCTGAATTGAGCCCTACTGCAAATTCTGAGATGCTCTTTGGTCTAACTCCTCAGGGAAATCTCGTACTTGAAAATTGAATGCGTTTTTGCGCTTTTCAGTTCGTGGGGATCATGGATATGTGTTTCTTTTGCAAATCTGAGCTCTGTGTCAAAAGTTATGTTTTCTGGCTGAATTGAGCCCTACTGCCAATTCTGAGATACACTTTGGTCTAACTCCTCAGTGAAAGCACGTACTTGAAAATTGAATGCCTTTTTTCTCTTTTCAGACCGTGGGGAACATAAATATGTGTTCCTTCTGAAAATCTGAGCTCTGTGTCAAAAGTTATGTTTTCTTACAGAATTGAGCCCTACTGCCAATTCTGAGATACACTTTGGTCTAACCCCTCAGGGAAAGCACGTACTTGAAAATTGAATGCGGTTTTGCGCTTTTCAGACCGTGTGGATCATGAATATGTGTTTCTTCAGCAAATCTGAGTGTCAGATTTCAGTAGGGCTGAATTGAGCCCTACTGCCAATTCTGAGATGCACTTTGGTCTAACTCCTCAGGGAAAGCACGTACTTGAAAATTGAATGCGTTTTTGCGCTTTTCAGACCGTGGGGATCATGAATATGTGTTTCTTCAGCAAATCTGAGTGTCAGATTTCAGTAGGGCTGAATTGAGCCCTACTGCCAATTCTGAGATACACTTTGGTCTAACTCCTCATGGAAAGCTCATATTGAAAATTCAATGCGTTTTTGCGCTTTTCAGACCGTGGGGATCATGAATATGTGTTTCTTCTGCAAATCTGAGTGTCAGATTTCAGTAGGGCTGAATTGAGCCCTACTGCCAATTCTGAGATACACTTTGGTCTAATACCTCAGGGAAAGCTAATATTAAAAGTTCAATGCGTTGTTCCGCTTTTCAGACCGTGGGGAACATGAATATTTGTTCCTTCTGCAAATCTGAGCTCTATGTCAAAAGTTACATTTTCTAGCTGAATTGAGCCCTACCGCCAATTCTGAGATACACTTTGGTCTAACACCTCAGGGAAAGCTAATATTGAAAATTCAATGCGTTGTTGCGCTTTTCAGACCGTGGGGATCATGAATATGTGTTTCTTCTGCAAATCTGAGCTCTGTTTCAAAAGTTATGTTTTCTGGCTGATTTGAGCCCTACTGTAAATTTTGAGATGCTCTTTGGTCTAACTCCTCAGGGAAATCTCGTACTTGAAAATTGAATGCCTTTTTGCTCTTTTCAGACCGTGGGGAACATGAATATGTGTTCCTTCTGAAAATCTGAGCTCTGTGTCAAAAGTTATGTTTTCTTACAGAATTGAGCCCTACTGCCAATTCTGAGATAAACTTTGGTCTAACTCCTCAGGGAAAGCACGTACTTGAAAATTGAATGCCTTTTTGCTCTTTTCAGACCGTGGGGAACATGAATATGTGTTCCTTCTGAAAATCTGACCTCTGTTTCAAAAGTTATGTTTTCTGGCTGATTTGAGCCCTACTGCCAATTCTGAGATACACTTTGGTCTAACTCCTCAGGGAAAGCTCATATTGAAAATTCAATGCGTTTTTGCGCTTTTCAGACCGTGGGGATCATGAATATGTGTTTCTTCTGCAAATCTGGGTGTCAGATTTCAGTACGGCTGAATTGAGCCCTACTGCCAATTCTGAGATACACTTTGGTCTAACTCCTCAGGGAAAGCTCATATTGAAAATTCAATGCGTTTTTGCGCTTTTCAGACCGTGGGGATCATTGATATGTGTTTCTTCTGCAAATCTGAGCTCTGTGTCAAAAGTTATGTTTTCTGGCTGATTTGAGCCCTACTGCAAATTCTGAGATGCTCTTTGGTCTAACTCCTCAGTGAAAGCACGTACTTGAAAATTGAATGCCTTTTTGCTCTTTTCAGACCGTGGGGAACATAAATATGTGTTCCTTCTGAAAATCTGAGCTCTGTGTCAAAAGTTATGTTTTCTTACAGAATTGAGCCCTACTGCCAATTCTGAGATACACTTTGGTCTAACCCCTCAGGGAAAGCACGTACTTGAAAATTGAATGCGGTTTTGCGCTTTTCAGACCGTGTGGATCATGAATATGTGTTTCTTCAGCAAATCTGAGTGTCAGATTTCAGTAGGGCTGAATTGAGCCCTACTGCCAATTCTGAGATGCACTTTGGTCTAACTCCTCAGGGAAAGCACGTACTTGAAAATTGAATGCGTTTTTGCGCTTTTCAGACCGTGGGGATCATGAATATGTGTTTCTTCAGCAAATCTGAGTGTCAGATTTCAGTAGGGCTGAATTGAGCCCTACTGCCAATTCTGAGATACACTTTGGTCTAACTCCTCAGGGAAAGCTCATATTGAAAATTGAATGCCTTTTTGCTCTTTTCAGACCGTGGGGAACATGAATATGTGTTCCTTCTGAAAATCTGAGCTCTGTGTCAAAAGTTATGTTTTCTTACAGAATTGAGCCCTACTGCCAATTCTGAGATAAACTTTGGTCTAACTCCTCAGGGAAAGCACGTACTTGAAAATTGAAAGCCTTTTTGCTCTTTTCAGACCGTGGGGAACATGAATATGTGTTCCTTCTGAAAATCTGACCTCTGTTTCAAAAGTTATGTTTTCTGGCTGATTTGAGCCCTACTGCCAATTCTGAGATACACTTTGGTCTAACTCCTCAGGGAAAGCTCATATTGAAAATTCAATGCGTTTTGGCGCTTTTCAGACCGTGGGGATCATGAATATGTGTTTCTTCTGCAAATCTGGGTGTCAGATTTCAGTACGGCTGAATTGAGCCCTACTGCCAATTCTGAGATACACTTTGGTCTAATACCTCAGGGAAAGCTAATATTGAAAATTCAATGCGTTTTTGCGCTTTTCAGACCGTGGGGATCATGGATATGTGTTTCTTTTCCAAATCGGAGCTCTGTGTCAAAAGTTATGTTTTCTGGCTGATTTGAGCCCTACTGCAAATTCTGAGATACTCTTTGGTCTATATATATTTCTATATATTTCTTCTGCAAACATGAGTGTGTCAGATTTCAGTAGGGCTGAATTGAGCCCTACTGCCAATTCTGAGATACACTTTGGTCTAACTCCTCAGGATAAGCACGTACGTGAAAATTGAATGCGATTTTGCGCTTTTCAGACCGTGGGGAACATGAATATTTGTTCCTTCTGCAAATCTGAGCTCTGTGTCAAAAGTTACGTTTTCTAGCTGAATTGAGCCCTACCGCCAATTCTGAGATACACTTTGGTCTAACACCTAAGGGAAGCTAATATTGAAAATTCAATGCGTTGTTGCGCTTTTCAGACCGTGGGGATCATGAATATGTGTTTCTTCTGCAAATCTGAGCTCTGTTTCAAAAGTTATGTTTTCTGGCTGATTTGAGCCCTACTGCAAATTTTGAGATGCTCTTTGGTCTAACTCCTCAGGGAAATCTCGTACTTGAAAATTGAATGCCTTTTTGCTCTTTTCAGACCGTGGGGAACATAAATATGTGTTTCTTTTGCAAATCTGAGCTCTGTGTCAAAAGTTACGTTTTCTGGCTGAATTGAGCCCTACCGCCAATTCTGAGATGCACTTTGGTCTAACTCCTCAGGGAAAGCTCATTTTGAAAATTCAATGCGTTTTTGCGCTTTTCAAACTGTGGGGATCATGGATATGTGTTTCTTTTGCAAATCTGAGCTCTGTGTCAAAAGTTACGTTTTCTGGCTGAATTGAGCCCTACCGCCAATTCTGAGATACACTTTGGTCTAACTCCTCAGGGAAAGCTCATATTGAAAATTCAATGCGTTTTTGCGCTTTTCAGACCGTGGGGATCATGGATATGTGTTTCTTTTGCAAATCTGAGCTCTGTGTCAAAAGTTATGTTTTCTGGCTGAATTGAGCCCTACCGCCAATTCTGAGATACACTTTGGTCTAACTCCTCAGGGAAAGCTCATATTGAAAATTCAATGCGTTTTTGCGCTTTTCAGACCGTGGGGATCATGGATATGTGTTTCTTTTACAAATCTGAGCTCTGTGTCAAAAGTTACATTTTCTGGCTGAATTGAGCCCTACTGCCAATTCTGAGATGCACTTTGGTCTAACTCCTCAGGGAATGCTCATATTTGAATATTCAATGCGTTTTTGCGCTTTTCAGACCGTGGGGATCATGAATATGTGTTTCTTCTGCAAACATGAGTGTGTCAGATTTCAGTAGGGCTGAATTGAGCCCTACTGCCAATTCTGAGATACACTTTGGTCTAACTCCTCAGGATAAGCACGTACGTGAAAATTGAATGCGATTTTGCGCTTTTCAGACAGTGGGGAACATGAATATTTGTTCCTTCTGCAAATCTGAGCTCTGTGTCAAAAGTTACGTTTTCTAGCTGAATTGAGCCCTACCGCCAATTCTGAGATACACTTTGGTCTAACACCTCAGGGAAAGCTAATATTGAAAATTCAATGCGTTGTTGCGCTTTTCAGACCGTGGGGATCATGAATAAGTGTTTCTTCTGCAAATCTGAGCTCTGTTTCAAAAGTTATGTTTTCTGGCTGATTTGAGCCCTACTGCAAATTTTGAGATGCTCTTTGGTCTAACTCCTCAGGGAAATCTCGTACTTGAAAATTGAATGCCTTTTTGCTCTTTTCAGACCGTGGGGAACATGAATATGTGTTTCTTTTGCAAATCTGAGCTCTGTGTCAAAAGTTACGTTTTCTGGCTGAATTGAGCCCTACCGCCAATTCTGAGATGCACTTTGGTCTAACTCCTCAGGGAAAGCTCATATTGAAAATTCAATGCGTTTTTGCGCTTTTCAAACCGTGGGGATCATGGATATGTGTTTCTTTTGCAAATCTGAGCTCTGTGTCAAAAGTTACGTTTTCTGGCTGAATTGAGCCCTACCGCCAATTCTGAGATACACTTTGGTCTAACTCCTCAGGGAAAGCTCATATTGAAAATTCAATGCGTTTTTGCGCTTTTCAGACCGTGGGGATCATGGATATGTGTTTCTTTTGCAAATCTGAGCTCTGTGTCAAAAGTTATGTTTTCTGGCTGAATTGATCCCTACTGCCAATTCTGAGATACACTTTGGTCTAACTCCTCAGTGAAAGCACGTACTTGAAAATTGAATGCCTTTTTGCGCTTTTCAGACCATGGGGGACATGAATATGTGTTTCGTCTGTAAATCTGAGCTCTGTGTCAAATATTATGTTTTCTGGCTGAATTGAACCCTACTGCCAATTCTCATATGCACTTTGGTCTAACTCCTCAGGGAAAGCACGTACTTGAAAATTGAATGCGTTTTTGCGCTTTTCAGACCATGGGGATCATGAATATGTGTTTCTTCTGAAAATCTGAGCTCTGTGTCAAAAGTTATGTTTTCTTACAGAATTGAGCCCTACTGCCAATTCTGAGATACACTTTGGTCTAACCCCTCAGGGAAAGCACGTACTTGAAAATTGAATGCGGTTTTGCGCTTTTCAGACCGTGTCGATCATGAATATGTGTTTCTTCAGCAAATCTGAGTGTCAGATTTCAGTAGGGCTGAATTGAGCCCTACTGCCAATTCTGAGATGCACTTTGGTCTAACTCCTCAGGGAAAGCTCATATTGAAAATTCAATGCGTTTTTGCGCTTTTCAAACCGTGGGGATCATGGATATGTGTTTCTTTTCCAAATCGGAGCTCTGTGTCAAAAGTTATGTTTTCTGGCTGAATTGAGCCCTACTGCCAATTCTGAGATACACTTTGGTCTAACTCCTCAGGGAAAGCACGTACTTGAAAATTGAATGCCTTTTTCCTCTTTTCAGACCGTGGGGAACATAAATATGTGTTCCTTCTGAAAATCTGAGCTCTGTGTCAAAAGTTATGTTTTCTTACAGAATTGAGCCCTATTGCCAATTCTGAGATACACTTTGGTCTAACCCCTCAGGGAAAGCACGTACTTGAAAATTGAATGCGGTTTTGCGCTTTTCAGACCGTGTGGATCATGAATATGTGTTTCTCCAGCAAATCTGAGTGTCAGATTTCAGTAGGGCTGAATTGAGCCCTACTGCCAATTCTGAGATGCACTTTGGTCTAACTCCTCAGGGAAAGGACGTACTTGAAAATTGACTGCGTTTTTGCGCTTTTCAGACCGTGGGGATCATGAATATGTATTTCTTCAGCAAATCTGAGTGTCAGATTTCAGTAGGGCTGAATTGAGCCCTACTGCCAATTCTGAGATACACTTTGGTCTAACTCCTCAGGGAAAGCTCATATTGAAAATTCAATGCGTTTTTGCGCTTTTCAGACCGTGGGGATCATGAATATGTGTTTCTTCTGCAAATCTGAGTGTCAGATTTCAGTAGGGCTGAATTGAGCCCTACTGCCAATTCTGAGATACACTTTGGTCTAATACCTCAGGGAAAGCTAATATTGAAAATTCAATACGTTGTTCCACTTTTCAGACCGTGGGGATCATGAATATGTGTTTCTTCTGCAAATCGGAGCTCTGTGTCAAAAGTTATGTTTTCTGGCTGATTTGAGCCCTACTGCAAATTCTGAGATGCTCTTTGGTCTAACTCCTCAGGGAAAGCTCGTACTTGAAAATTGAATGCCTTTTTGCGCTTTTCAGACCGTGGGGATCATGGATATGTGTTTTTTTTGCAAATCGGAGCTCTGTGTCAAAAGTTATGTTTTCTGGCTGAATTGAGCCTTACTGCCAATTTTGAGGTACACTTTGGTCTAACTCTTCAGGGAAAGCTCGTAATTGAAAATTGAATGCGTTTTTGCGCTTTTCAGACCGTGGGGATCATGAATATGTGTTTCTTCTGCAAACCTGAGTGTCAGATTTCAGTAGGGCTGAATTGAGCCCTACTGCAAATTCTGAGATGCTCTTTGGTCTAACTCCTCAGGGAAATCTCGTACTTGAAAATTGAATGCGTTTTTGCGCTTTTCAGTTCGTGGGGATCATGGATATGTGTTTCTTTTGCAAATCTGAGCTCTGTGTCAAAAGTTATGTTTTCTGGCTGAATTGAGCCCTACTGCCAATTCTGAGATACACTTTGGTCTAACTCCTCAGTGAAAGCACGTACTTGAAAATTGAATGCCTTTTTGCTCTTTTCAGACCGTGGGGAACATAAATATGTGTTCCTTCTGAAAATCTGAGCTCTGTGTCAAAAGTTATGTTTTCTTACAGAATTGAGCCCTACTGCCAATTCTGAGATACACTTTGGTCTAACCCCTCAGGGAAAGCACGTACTTGAAAATTGAATGCGTTTTTGCGCTTTTCAGACCGTGGGGATCATGGATATGTGTTTCTTTTCCAAATCGGAGCTCTGTGTCAAAAGTTATGTTTTCTGGCTGATTTGAGCCCTACTGCAAATTCTGAGATACTCTTTGGTCTAACTCCTCAGGGAAATCTCGTACTTGAAAATTGAATGCCTTTTTGTGCTTTTCAGACCGTGGGGATCATGGATATGTGTTTCTTTTGCAAATCTGAGCTCTGTGTCAAAAGTTATGTTTTCTGGCTGAATTGAGCCTTACTGCCAATTTTGAGATACACTTTGGTCTAACTCCTCAGGTAAAGCTCGTAATTGAAAATTGAATGCGTTTTTGCGCTTTTCAGACCGTGGGAATCATGAATATGTGTTTCTTCTGCAAACCTGAGTGTCAGATTTCAGTAGGGCTGAATTGAGCCCCACTGCCAATTCTGAGATACACTTTGGTCTAACTCCTCAGGGAAAGCTCATATTGAAAATTCAATGCGTTTTTGCGCTTTTCAGACCGTGGGGAACATGAATATATGTTTCTTTTACAAATCTGAGCTCTGTGTCAAAAGTTACATTTTCTGGCTGAATTGAGCCCTACTGCCAATTCTGAGATGCACTTTGGTCTAACTCCTCAGGGAATGCTCATATTTGAATATTCAATGCGTTTTTGCGCTTTTCAGACCGTGGGGATCATGAATATGTGTTTCTTCTGCAAACATGAGTGTGTCAGATTTCAGTAGGGCTGAATTGAGCCCTACTGCCAATTCTGAGATACACTTTGGTCTAACTCCTCAGGATAAGCACGTACGTGAAAATTGAATGCGATTTTGCGCTTTTCAGACAGTGGGGAACATGAATATTTGTTCCTTCTGCAAATCTGAGCTCTGTGTCAAAAGTTACGTTTTCTAGCTGAATTGAGCCCTACCGCCAATTCTGAGATACACTTTGGTCTAACACCTCAGGGAAAGCTAATATTGAAAATTCAATGCGTTGTTGCGCTTTTCAGACCGTGGGGATCATGAATATGTGTTTCTTCTGCAAATCTGAGCTCTGTTTCAAAAGTTATGTTTTCTGGCTGATTTGAGCCCTACTGCAAATTTTGAGATGCTCTTTGGTCTAACTCCTCAGGGAAATCTCGTACTTGAAAATTGAATGCCTTTTTGCTCTTTTCAGACCGTGGGGAACATGAATATGTGTTTCTTTTGCAAATCTGAGCTCTGTGTCAAAAGTTACGTTTTCTGGCTGAATTGAGCCCTACCGCCAATTCTGAGATGCACTTTGGTCTAACTCCTCAGGGAAAGCTCATATTGAAAATTCAATGCGTTTTTGCGCTTTTCAAACCGTGGGGATCATGGATATGTGTTTCTTTTGCAAATCTGAGCTCTGTGTCAAAAGTTACGTTTTCTGGCTGAATTGAGCCCTACCGCCAATTCTGAGATACACTTTGGTCTAACTCCTCAGGGAAAGCTCATGTTGAAAATTCAATGCGTTTTTGCGCTTTTCAGACCGTGGGGATCATGGATATGTGTTTCTTTTGCAAATCTGAGCTCTGTCTCAAAAGTTATGTTTTCTGGCTGAATTGAGCCCTACTGCCAATTCTGAGATACACTTTGGTCTAACTCCTCAGTGAAAGCACGTACTTGAAAATTGAATGCCTTTTTGCGCTTTTCAGACCATGGGGGACATGAATATGTGTTTCGTCTGTAAATCTGAGCTCTGTGTCAAATATTATGTTTTCTGGCTGAATTGAACCCTACTGCCAATTCTCATATGCACTTTGGTCTAACTCCTCAGGGAAAGCACGTACTTGAAAATTGAATGCGTTTTTGCGCTTTTCAGACCATGGGGATCATGAATATGTGTTTCTTCTGAAAATCTGAGCTCTGTGTCAAGTTATGTTTTCTTACAGAATTGAGCCCTACTGCCAATTCTGAGATACACTTTGGTCTAACCCCTCAGGGAAAGCACGTACTTGAAAATTGAATGCGGTTTTGCGCTTTTCAGACCGTGTCGATCATGAATATGTGTTTCTTCAGCAAATCTGAGTGTCAGATTTCAGTAGGGCTGAATTGAGCCCTACTGCCAATTCTGAGATGCACTTTGGTCTAACTCCTCAGGGAAAGCTCATATTGAAAATTCAATGCGTTTTTGCGCTTTTCAAACCGTGGGGATCATGGACTTGTGTTTCTTTTCCAAATCGGAGCTCTGTGTCAAAAGTTATGTTTTCTGGCTGAATTGAGCCCTACTGCCAATTCTGAGATACACTTTGGTCTAACTCCTCAGGGAAAGCACGTACTTGAAAATTGAATGCCTTTTTCCTCTTTTCAGACCGTGGGGAACATAAATATGTGTTCCTTCTGAAAATCTGAGCTCTGTGTCAAAAGTTATGTTTTCTTACAGAATTGAGCCCTATTGCCAATTCTGAGATACACTTTGGTCTAACCCCTCAGGGAAAGCACGTACTTGAAAATTGAATGCGGTTTTGCGCTTTTCAGACCGTGGGGATCATGAATATGTATTTCTTCAGCAAATCTGAGTGTCAGATTTCAGTAGGGCTGAATTGAGCCCTACTGCCAATTCTGAGATACACTTTGGTCTAACTCCTCAGGGAAAGCTCATATTGAAAATTCAATGCGTTTTTGCGCTTTTCAGACCGTGGGGATCATGAATATGTGTTTCTTCTGCAAATCTGAGTGTCAGATTTCAGTAGGGCTGAATTGAGCCCTACTGCCAATTCTGAGATACACTTTGGTCTAATACCTCAGGGAAAGCTAATATTGAAAATTCAATACGTTGTTCCGCTTTTCAGACCGTGGGGATCATGAATATGTGTTTTTTTTGCAAATCGGAGCTCTGTGTCAAAAGTTATGTTTTCTGGCTGAATTGAGCCTTACTGCCAATTTTGAGGTACACTTTGGTCTAACTCCTCAGGGAAAGCTCGTAATTGAAAATTGAATGCGTTTTTGCGCTTTTCAGACCGTGGGGATCATGAATATGTGTTTCTTCTGCAAACCTGAGTGTCAGATTTCAGTAGGGCTGAATTGAGCCCTACTGCAAATTCTGAGATGCTCTTTGGTCTAACTCCTCAGGGAAATCTCGTACTTGAAAATTGAATGCGTTTTTGCGCTTTTCAGACCGTGGGGATCATGGATATGTGTTTTTTTTGCAAATCGGAGCTCTGTGTCAAAAGTTATGTTTTCTGGCTGAATTGAGCCTTACTGCCAATTTTGAGGTACACTTTGGTCTAACTCCTCAGGGAAAGCTCGTAATTGAAAATTGAATGCGTTTTTGCGCTTTTCAGACCGTGGGGATCATGAATATGTGTTTCTTCTGCAAACCTGAGTGTCCGATTTCAGTAGGGCTGAATTGAGCCCTACTGCAAATTCTGAGATGCTCTTTGGTCTAACTCCTCAGGGAAATCTCGTACTTGAAAATTGAATGCGTTTTTGCGCTTTTCAGTTCGTGGGGTTCATGGATATGTGTTTCTTTTGCAAATCTGAGCTCTGTGTCAAAAGTTATGTTTTCTGGCTTAATTGAGCCCTACTGCCAATTCTGAGATACACTTTGGTCTAATACCTCAGGGAAAGCTAATATTGAAAATTCAATGCGTTTTTGCGCTTTTCAGACCGTGGGGATCATGGATATGTGTTTCTTTTCCAAATCGGAGCTCTGTGTCAAAAGTTATGTTTTCTGGCTGATTTGAGCCCTACTGCAAATTCTGAGATACTCTTTGGTCTAACTCCTCAGGGAAATCTCGTACTTGAAAATTGAATGCCTTTTTGTGCTTTTCAGACCGTGGGGATCATGGATATGTGTTTCTTTTGCAAATCTGAGCTCTGTGTCAAAAGTTATGTTTTCTGGCTGAATTGAGCCTTACTGCCAATTTTGAGATACACTTTGGTCTAACTCCTCAGGTAAAGCTCGTAATTGAAAATTGAATGCGTTTTTGCGCTTTTCAGACCGTGGGAATCATGAATATGTGTTTCTTCTGCAAACCTGAGTGTCAGATTTCAGTAGGGCTGAATTGAGCCCCACTGCCAATTCTGAGATACACTTTGGTCTAACTCCTCAGGGAAAGCTCATATTGAAAATTCAATGCGTTTTTGCGCTTTTCAGACCGTGGGGAACATGAATATATGTTTCTTTTACAAATCTGAGCTCTGTGTCAAAAGTTACATTTTCTGGCTGAATTGAGCCCTACTGCCAATTCTGAGATGCACTTTGGTCTAACTCCTCAGGGAATGCTCATATTTGAATATTCAATGCGTTTTTGCGCTTTTCAGACCGTGGGGATCATGAATATGTGTTTCTTCTGCAAACATGAGTGTGTCAGATTTCAGTAGGGCTGAATTGAGCCCTACTGCCAATTCTGAGATACACTTTGGTCTAACTCCTCAGGATAAGCACGTACGTGAAAATTGAATGCGATTTTGCGCTTTTCAGACAGTGGGGAACATGAATATTTGTTCCTTCTGCAAATCTGAGCTCTGTGTCAAAAGTTACGTTTTCTAGCTGAATTGAGCCCTACCGCCAATTCTGAGATACACTTTGGTCTAACACCTCAGGGAAAGCTAATATTGAAAATTCAATGCGTTGTTGCGCTTTTCAGACCGTGGGGATCATGAATATGTGTTTCTTCTGCAAATCTGAGCTCTGTTTCAAAAGTTATGTTTTCTGGCTGATTTGAGCCCTACTGCAAATTTTGAGATGCTCTTTGGTCTAACTCCTCAGGGAAATCTCGTACTTGAAAATTGAATGCCTTTTTGCTCTTTTCAGACCGTGGGGAACATGAATATGTGTTTCTTTTGCAAATCTGAGCTCTGTGTCAAAAGTTACGTTTTCTGGCTGAATTGAGCCCTACCGCCAATTCTGAGATGCACTTTGGTCTAACTCCTCAGGGAAAGCTCATATTGAAAATTCAATGCGTTTTTGCGCTTTTCAAACCGTGGGGATCATGGATATGTGTTTCCTTTGCAAATCTGAGCTCTGTGTCAAAAGTTACGTTTTCTGGCTGAATTGAGCCCTACCGCCAATTCTGAGATACACTTTGGTCTAACTCCTCAGGGAAAGCTCATATTGAAAATTCAATGCGTTTTTGCGCTTTTCAGACCGTGGGGATCATGGATATGTGTTTCTTTTGCAAATCTGAGCTCTGTCTCAAAAGTTATGTTTTCTGGCTGAATTGAGCCCTACTGCCAATTCTGAGATACACTTTGGTCTAACTCGTCAGTGAAAGCACGTACTTGAAAATTGAATGCCTTTTTGCGCTTTTCAGACCATGGGGGACATGAATATGTGTTTCGTCTGTAAATCTGAGCTCTGTGTCAAATATTATGTTTTCTGGCTGAATTGAACCCTACTGCCAATTCTCATATGCACTTTGGTCTAACTCCTCAGGGAAAGCACGTACTTGAAAATTGAATGCGTTTTTGCGCTTTTCAGACCATGGGGATCATGAATATGTGTTTCTTCTGAAAATCTGAGCTCTGTGTCAAAAGTTATGTTTTCTTACAGAATTGAGCCCTACTGCCAATTCTGAGATACACTTTGGTCTAACCCCTCAGGGAAAGCACGTACTTGAAAATTGAATGCGGTTTTGCGCTTTTCAGACCGTGTCGATCATGAATATGTGTTTCTTCAGCAAATCTGAGTGTCAGATTTCAGTAGGGCTGAATTGAGCCCTACTGCCAATTCTGAGATGCACTTTGGTCTAACTCCTCAGGGAAAGCTCATATTGAAAATTCAATGCGTTTTTGCGCTTTTCAAACCGTGGGGATCATGGATATGTGTTTCTTTTCCAAATCGGAGCTCTGTGTCAAAAGTTATGTTTTCTGGCTGAATTGAGCCCTACTGCCAATTCTGAGATACACTTTGGTCTAACTCCTCAGGGAAAGCACGTACTTGAAAATTGAATGCCTTTTTCCTCTTTTCAGACCGTGGGGAACATAAATATGTGTTCCTTCTGAAAATCTGAGCTCTGTGTCAAAAGTTATGTTTTCTTACAGAATTGAGCCCTATTGCCAATTCTGAGATACACTTTGGTCTAACCCCTCAGGGAAAGCACGTACTTGAAAATTGAATGCGGTTTTGCGCTTTTCAGACCGTGGGGATCATGAATATGTATTTCTTCAGCAAATCTGAGTGTCAGATTTCAGTAGGGCTGAATTGAGCCCTACTGCCAATTCTGAGATACACTTTGGTCTAACTCCTCAGGGAAAGCTCATATTGAAAATTCAATGCGTTTTTGCGCTTTTCAGACCGTGGGAATCATGAATATGTGTTTCTTCTGCAAATCTGAGTGTCAGATTTCAGTAGGGCTGAATTGAGCCCTACTGCCAATTCTGAGATACACTTTGGTCTAATACCTCAGGGAAAGCTAATATTGAAAATTCAATACGTTGTTCCGCTTTTCAGACCGTGGGGATCATGAATATGTGTTTTTTTTGCAAATCGGAGCTCTGTGTCAAAAGTTATGTTTTCTGGCTGAATTGAGCCTTACTGCCAATTCTGAGATACACTTTGGTCTAACCCCTCAGGGAAAGCACGTACTTGAAAATTGAATGCGTTTTTGCGCTTTTCAGACCGTGGGGATCATGGATATGTGTTTCTTTTCCAAATCGGAGCTCTGTGTCAAAAGTTATGTTTTCTGGCTGATTTGAGCCCTACTGCAAATTCTGAGATACTCTTTGGTCTAACTCCTCAGGGAAATCTCGTACTTGAAAATTGAATGCCTTTTTGTGCTTTTCAGACCGTGGGGATCATGGATATGTGTTTCTTTTGCAAATCTGAGCTCTGTGTCAAAAGTTATGTTTTCTGGCTGAATTGAGCCTTACTGCCAATTTTGAGATACACTTTGGTCTAACTCCTCAGGTAAAGCTCGTAATTGAAAATTGAATGCGTTTTTGCGCTTTTCAGACCGTGGGAATCATGAATATGTGTTTCTTCTGCAAACCTGAGTGTCAGATTTCAGTAGGGCTGAATTGAGCCCCACTGCCAATTCTGAGATACACTTTGGTCTAACTCCTCAGGGAAAGCTCATATTGAAAATTCAATGCGTTTTTGCGCTTTTCAGACCGTGGGGAACATGAATATATGTTTCTTTTACAAATCTGAGCTCTGTGTCAAAAGTTACATTTTCTGGCTGAATTGAGCCCTACTGCCAATTCTGAGATGCACTTTGGTCTAACTCCTCAGGGAATGCTCATATTTGAATATTCAATGCGTTTTTGCGCTTTTCAGACCGTGGGGATCATGAATATGTGTTTCTTCTGCAAACATGAGTGTGTCAGATTTCAGTAGGGCTGAATTGAGCCCTACTGCCAATTCTGAGATACACTTTGGTCTAACTCCTCAGGATAAGCACGTACGTGAAAATTGAATGCGATTTTGCGCTTTTCAGACAGTGGGGAACATGAATATTTGTTCCTTCTGCAAATCTGAGCTCTGTGTCAAAAGTTACGTTTTCTAGCTGAATTGAGCCCTACCGCCAATTCTGAGATACACTTTGGTCTAACACCTCAGGGAAAGCTAATATTGAAAATTCAATGCGTTGTTGCGCTTTTCAGACCGTGGGGATCATGAATATGTGTTTCTTCTGCAAATCTGAGCTCTGTTTCAAAAGTTATGTTTTCTGGCTGATTTGAGCCCTACTGCAAATTTTGAGATGCTCTTTGGTCTAACTCCTCAGGGAAATCTCGTACTTGAAAATTGAATGCCTTTTTGCTCTTTTCAGACCGTGGGGAACATGAATATGTGTTTCTTTTGCAAATCTGAGCTCTGTGTCAAAAGTTACGTTTTCTGGCTGAATTGAGCCCTACCGCCAATTCTGAGATGCACTTTGGTCTAACTCCTCAGGGAAAGCTCATATTGAAAATTCAATGCGGTTTTGCGCTTTTCAAACCGTGGGGATCATGGATATGTGTTTCTTTTGCAAATCTGAGCTCTGTGTCAAAAGTTACGTTTTCTGGCTGAATTGAGCCCTACCGCCAATTCTGAGATACACTTTGGTCTAACTCCTCAGGGAAAGCTCATGTTGAAAATTCAATGCGTTTTTGCGCTTTTCAGACCGTGGGGATCATGGATATGTGTTTCTTTTGCAAATCTGAGCTCTGTCTCAAAAGTTATGTTTTCTGGCTGAATTGAGCCCTACTGCCAATTCTGAGATACACTTTGGTCTAACTCCTCAGTGAAAGCACGTACTTGAAAATTGAATGCCTTTTTGCGCTTTTCAGACCATGGGGGACATGAATATGTGTTTCGTCTGTAAATCTGAGCTCTGTGTCAAATATTATGTTTTCTGGCTGAATTGAACCCTACTGCCAATTCTCATATGCACTTTGGTCTAACTCCTCAGGGAAAGCACGTACTTGAAAATTGAATGCGTTTTTGCGCTTTTCAGACCATGGGGATCATGAATATGTGTTTCTTCTGAAAATCTGAGCTCTGTGTCAAGTTATGTTTTCTTACAGAATTGAGCCCTACTGCCAATTCTGAGATACACTTTGGTCTAACCCCTCAGGGAAAGCACGTACTTGAAAATTGAATGCGGTTTTGCGCTTTTCAGACCGTGTCGATCATGAATATGTGTTTCTTCAGCAAATCTGAGTGTCAGATTTCAGTAGGGCTGAATTGAGCCCTACTGCCAATTCTGAGATGCACTTTGGTCTAACTCCTCAGGGAAAGCTCATATTGAAAATTCAATGCGTTTTTGCGCTTTTCAAACCGTGGGGATCATGGACTTGTGTTTCTTTTCCAAATCGGAGCTCTGTGTCAAAAGTTATGTTTTCTGGCTGAATTGAGCCCTACTGCCAATTCTGAGATACACTTTGGTCTAACTCCTCAGGGAAAGCACGTACTTGAAAATTGAATGCCTTTTTCCTCTTTTCAGACCGTGGGGAACATAAATATGTGTTCCTTCTGAAAATCTGAGCTCTGTGTCAAAAGTTATGTTTTCTTACAGAATTGAGCCCTATTGCCAATTCTGAGATACACTTTGGTCTAACCCCTCAGGGAAAGCACGTACTTGAAAATTGAATGCGGTTTTGCGCTTTTCAGACCGTGGGGATCATGAATATGTATTTCTTCAGCAAATCTGAGTGTCAGATTTCAGTAGGGCTGAATTGAGCCCTACTGCCAATTCTGAGATACACTTTGGTCTAACTCCTCAGGGAAAGCTCATATTGAAAATTCAATGCGTTTTTGCGCTTTTCAGACCGTGGGGATCATGAATATGTGTTTCTTCTGCAAATCTGAGTGTCAGATTTCAGTAGGGCTGAATTGAGCCCTACTGCCAATTCTGAGATACACTTTGGTCTAATACCTCAGGGAAAGCTAATATTGAAAATTCAATACGTTGTTCCGCTTTTCAGACCGTGGGGATCATGAATATGTGTTTTTTTTGCAAATCGGAGCTCTGTGTCAAAAGTTATGTTTTCTGGCTGAATTGAGCCTTACTGCCAATTTTGAGGTACACTTTGGTCTAACTCCTCAGGGAAAGCTCGTAATTGAAAATTGAATGCGTTTTTGCGCTTTTCAGACCGTGGGGATCATGAATATGTGTTTCTTCTGCAAACCTGAGTGTCAGATTTCAGTAGGGCTGAATTGAGCCCTACTGCAAATTCTGAGATGCTCTTTGGTCTAACTCCTCAGGGAAATCTCGTACTTGAAAATTGAATGCGTTTTTGCGCTTTTCAGACCGTGGGGATCATGGATATGTGTTTTTTTTGCAAATCGGAGCTCTGTGTCAAAAGTTATGTTTTCTGGCTGAATTGAGCCTTACTGCCAATTTTGAGGTACACTTTGGTCTAACTCCTCAGGGAAAGCTCGTAATTGAAAATTGAATGCGTTTTTGCGCTTTTCAGACCGTGGGGATCATGAATATGTGTTTCTTCTGCAAACCTGAGTGTCCGATTTCAGTAGGGCTGAATTGAGCCCTACTGCAAATTCTGAGATGCTCTTTGGTCTAACTCCTCAGGGAAATCTCGTACTTGAAAATTGAATGCGTTTTTGCGCTTTTCAGTTCGTGGGGTTCATGGATATGTGTTTCTTTTGCAAATCTGAGCTCTGTGTCAAAAGTTATGTTTTCTGGCTTAATTGAGCCCTACTGCCAATTCTGAGATACACTTTGGTCTAATACCTCAGGGAAAGTTAATATTGAAAATTCAATGCGTTTTTGCGCTTTTCAGACCGTGGGGATCATGGATATGTGTTTCTTTTCCAAATCGGAGCTCTGTGTCAAAAGTTATGTTTTCTGGCTGATTTGAGCCCTACTGCAAATTCTGAGATACTCTTTGGTCTAACTCCTCAGGGAAATCTCGTACTTGAAAATTGAATGCCTTTTTGTGCTTTTCAGACCGTGGGGATCATGGATATGTGTTTCTTTTGCAAATCTGAGCTCTGTGTCAAAAGTTATGTTTTCTGGCTGAATTGAGCCTTACTGCCAATTTTGAGATACACTTTGGTCTAACTCCTCAGGTAAAGCTCGTAATTGAAAATTGAATGCGTTTTTGCGCTTTTCAGACCGTGGGAATCATGAATATGTGTTTCTTCTGCAAACCTGAGTGTCAGATTTCAGTAGGGCTGAATTGAGCCCCACTGCCAATTCTGAGATACACTTTGGTCTAACTCCTCAGGGAAAGCTCATATTGAAAATTCAATGCGTTTTTGCGCTTTTCAGACCGTGGGGAACATGAATATATGTTTCTTTTACAAATCTGAGCTCTGTGTCAAAAGTTACATTTTCTGGCTGAATTGAGCCCTACTGCCAATTCTGAGATGCACTTTGGTCTAACTCCTCAGGGAATGCTCATATTTGAATATTCAATGCGTTTTTGCGCTTTTCAGACCGTGGGGATCATGAATATGTGTTTCTTCTGCAAACATGAGTGTGTCAGATTTCAGTAGGGCTGAATTGAGCCCTACTGCCAATTCTGAGATACACTTTGGTCTAACTCCTCAGGATAAGCACGTACGTGAAAATTGAATGCGATTTTGCGCTTTTCAGACAGTGGGGAACATGAATATTTGTTCCTTCTGCAAATCTGAGCTCTGTGTCAAAAGTTACGTTTTCTAGCTGAATTGAGCCCTACCGCCAATTCTGAGATACACTTTGGTCTAACACCTCAGGGAAAGCTAATATTGAAAATTCAATGCGTTGTTGCGCTTTTCAGACCGTGGGGATCATGAATATGTGTTTCTTCTGCAAATCTGAGCTCTGTTTCAAAAGTTATGTTTTCTGGCTGATTTGAGCCCTACTGCAAATTTTGAGATGCTCTTTGGTCTAACTCCTCAGGGAAATCTCGTACTTGAAAATTGAATGCCTTTTTGCTCTTTTCAGACCGTGGGGAACATGAATATGTGTTTCTTTTGCAAATCTGAGCTCTGTGTCAAAAGTTACGTTTTCTGGCTGAATTGAGCCCTACCGCCAATTCTGAGATGCACTTTGGTCTAACTCCTCAGGGAAAGCTCATATTGAAAATTCAATGCGTTTTTGCGCTTTTCAAACCGTGGGGATCATGGATATGTGTTTCCTTTGCAAATCTGAGCTCTGTGTCAAAAGTTACGTTTTCTGGCTGAATTGAGCCCTACCGCCAATTCTGAGATACACTTTGGTCTAACTCCTCAGGGAAAGCTCATATTGAAAATTCAATGCGTTTTTGCGCTTTTCAGACCGTGGGGATCATGGATATGTGTTTCTTTTGCAAATCTGAGCTCTGTGTCAAAAGTTATGTTTTCTGGCTGAATTGAGCCCTACTGCCAATTCTGAGATACACTTTGGTCTAACTCGTCAGTGAAAGCACGTACTTGAAAATTGAATGCCTTTTTGCGCTTTTCAGACCATGGGGGACATGAATATGTGTTTCGTCTGTAAATCTGAGCTCTGTGTCAAATATTATGTTTTCTGGCTGAATTGAACCCTACTGCCAATTCTCATATGCACTTTGGTCTAACTCCTCAGGGAAAGCACGTACTTGAAAATTGAATGCGTTTTTGCGCTTTTCAGACCATGGGGATCATGAATATGTGTTTCTTCTGAAAATCTGAGCTCTGTGTCAAAAGTTATGTTTTCTTACAGAATTGAGCCCTACTGCCAATTCTGAGATACACTTTGGTCTAACCCCTCAGGGAAAGCACGTACTTGAAAATTGAATGCGGTTTTGCGCTTTTCAGACCGTGTCGATCATGAATATGTGTTTCTTCAGCAAATCTGAGTGTCAGATTTCAGTAGGGCTGAATTGAGCCCTACTGCCAATTCTGAGATGCACTTTGGTCTAACTCCTCAGGGAAAGCTCATATTGAAAATTCAATGCGTTTTTGCGCTTTTCAAACCGTGGGGATCATGGATATGTGTTTCTTTTCCAAATCGGAGCTCTGTGTCAAAAGTTATGTTTTCTGGCTGAATTGAGCCCTACTGCCAATTCTGAGATACACTTTGGTCTAACTCCTCAGGGAAAGCACGTACTTGAAAATTGAATGCCTTTTTCCTCTTTTCAGACCGTGGGGAACATAAATATGTGTTCCTTCTGAAAATCTGAGCTCTGTGTCAAAAGTTATGTTTTCTTACAGAATTGAGCCCTATTGCCAATTCTGAGATACACTTTGGTCTAACCCCTCAGGGAAAGCACGTACTTGAAAATTGAATGCGGTTTTGCGCTTTTCAGACCGTGGGGATCATGAATATGTATTTCTTCAGCAAATCTGAGTGTCAGATTTCAGTAGGGCTGAATTGAGCCCTACTGCCAATTCTGAGATACACTTTGGTCTAACTCCTCAGGGAAAGCTCATATTGAAAATTCAATGCGTTTTTGCGCTTTTCAGACCGTGGGGATCATGAATATGTGTTTCTTCTGCAAATCTGAGTGTCAGATTTCAGTAGGGCTGAATTGAGCCCTACTGCCAATTCTGAGATACACTTTGGTCTAATACCTCAGGGAAAGCTAATATTGAAAATTCAATACGTTGTTCCGCTTTTCAGACCGTGGGGATCATGAATATGTGTTTTTTTTGCAAATCGGAGCTCTGTGTCAAAAGTTATGTTTTCTGGCTGAATTGAGCCTTACTGCCAATTTTGAGGTACACTTTGGTCTAACTCCTCAGGGAAAGCTCGTAATTGAAAATTGAATGCGTTTTTGCGCTTTTCAGACCGTGGGGATCATGAATATGTGTTTCTTCTGCAAACCTGAGTGTCCGATTTCAGTAGGGCTGAATTGAGCCCTACTGCAAATTCTGAGATGCTCTTTGGTCTAACTCCTCAGGGAAATCTCGTACTTGAAAATTGAATGCGTTTTTGCGCTTTTCAGTTCGTGGGGTTCATGGATATGTGTTTCTTTTGCAAATCTGAGCTCTGTGTCAAAAGTTATGTTTTCTGGCTTAATTGAGCCCTACTGCCAATTCTGAGATACACTTTGGTCTAACTCCTCAGTGAAAGCACGTACTTGAAAATTGAATGCCTTTTTGCTCTTTTCAGACCGTGGGGAACATAAATATGTGTTCCTTCTGAAAATCTGAGCTCTGTGTCAAAAGTTATGTTTTCTTACAGAATTGAGCCCTACTGCCAATTCTGAGATACATTTTGGTCTAACCCCTCAGGGAAAGCACGTACTTGAAAATTGAATGCGGTTTTGCGCTTTTCAGACCGTGTGGATCATGAATATGTGTTTCTTCAGCAAATCTGAGTGTGTCAGATTTCAGTAAGGCTGAATTGAGCCCTACTGCCAATTCTGAGATACACTTTGGTCTAACTCCTCAGGGAAAGCTCATATTGAAAATTCAATGCGTTTTTGCGCTTTTCAGACCGTGGGGATCATGAATATGTGTTTCTTCTGCAAATCTGAGTGTCAGATTTCAGTAGGGCTGAATTGAGCCCTACTGCCAATTCTGAGATACACTTTGGTCTAATACCTCAGGGAAAGCTAATATTGAAAATTCAATACGTTGTTCCGCTTTTCAGACCGTGGGGATCATGAATATGTGTTTCTTCTGCAAATCTGAGCTCTGTGTCAAAAGTTATGTTTTCTGGCTGATTTGAGCCCTACTGCAAATTCTGAGATGCTCTTTGGTCTAACTCCTCAGGGAAAGCTCGTACTTGAAAATTGAATGCGTTTTTGCGCTTTTCAGACCGTGGGGATCATGGATATGTGTTTTTTTTGCAAATCGGAGCTCTGTGTCAAAAGTTATGTTTTCTGGCTGAATTGAGCCTTACTGCCAATTTTGAGGTACACTTTGGTCTAACTCCTCAGGGAAAGCTCGTAATTGAAAATTGAATGCGTTTTTGCGCTTTTCAGACCGTGGGGATCATGAATATGTGTTTCTTCTGCAAACCTGAGTGTCAGATTTCAGTAGGGCTGAATTGAGCCCTACTGCAAATTCTGAGATGCTCTTTGGTCTAACTCCTCAGGGAAATCTCGTACTTGAAAATTGAATGCGTTTTTGCCCTTTTCAGTTCGTGGGGATCATGGATATGTGTTTCTTTTGCAAATCTGAGCTCTGTGTCAAAAGTTATGTTTTCTGGCTGAATTGAGCCCTACTGCCAATTCTGAGATACACTTTGGTCTAACTCCTCAGTGAAAGCACGTACTTGAAAATTGAATGCCTTTTTGCTCTTTTCAGACCGTGGGGAACATAAATATGTGTTCCTTCTGAAAATCTGAGCTCTGTGTCAAAAGTTATGTTTTCTTACAGAATTGAGCCCTACTGCCAATTCTGAGATACACTTTGGTCTAACCCCTCAGGGAAAGCACGTACTTGAAAATTGAATGCGTTTTTGCGCTTTTCAGACCGTGGGGATCATGAATATGTGTTTCTTCAGCAAATCTGAGTGTCAGATTTCAGTAGGGCTGAATTGAGCCCTACTGCCAATTCTGAGATACACTTTGGTCTAACTCCTCATGGAAAGCTCATATTGAAAATTCAATGCGTTTTTGCGCTTTTCAGACCGTGGGGATCATGAATATGTGTTTCTTCTGCAAATCTGAGTGTCAGATTTCAGTAGGGCTGAATTGAGCCCTACTGCCAATTCTGAGATACACTTTGGTCTAATACCTCAGGGAAAGCTAATATTAAAAATTCAATGCGTTGTTCCGCTTTTCAGACCGTGGGGAACATGAATATTTGTTCCTTCTGCAAATCTGAGCTCTATGTCAAAAGTTACATTTTCTAGCTGAATTGAGCCCTACCGCCAATTCTGAGATACACTTTGGTCTAACACCTCAGGGAAAGCTAATATTGAAAATTCAATGCGTTGTTGCGCTTTTCAGACCGTGGGGATCATGAATATGTGTTTCTTCTGCAAATCTGAGCTCTGTTTCAAAAGTTATGTTTTCTGGCTGATTTGAGCCCTACTGTAAATTTTGAGATGCTCTTTGGTCTAACTCCTCAGGGAAATCTCGTACTTGAAAATTGAATGCCTTTTTGCTCTTTTCAGACCGTGGGGAACATGAATATGTGTTCCTTCTGAAAATCTGAGCTCTGTGTCAAAAGTTATGTTTTCTTACAGAATTGAGCCCTACTGCCAATTCTGAGATAAACTTTGGTCTAACTCCTCAGGGAAAGCACGTACTTGAAAATTGAATGCCTTTTTGCTCTTTTCAGACCGTGGGGAACATGAATATGTGTTCCTTCTGAAAATCTGACCTCTGTTTCAAAAGTTATGTTTTCTGGCTGATTTGAGCCCTACTGCCAATTCTGAGATACACTTTGGTCTAACTCCTCAGGGAAAGCTCATATTGAAAATTCAATGCGTTTTTGCGCTTTTCAGACCGTGGGGATCATGAATATGTGTTTCTTCTGCAAATCTGGGTGTCAGATTTCAGTACGGCTGAATTGAGCCCTACTGCCAATTCTGAGATACACTTTGGTCTAACTCCTCAGGGAAAGCTCATATTGAAAATTCAATGCGTTTTTGCGCTTTTCAGACCGTGGGGAACATGAATATATGTTTCTTTTACAAATCTGAGCTCTGTGTCAAAAGTTACATTTTCTGGCTGAATTGAGCCCTACTGCCAATTCTGAGATGCACTTTGGTCTAATACCTCAGGGAAAGCTAATATTAAAAATTCAATGCGTTGTTCCGCTTTTCAGACCGTGGGGAACATGAATATTTGTTCCTTCTGCAAATCTGAGCTCTATGTCAAAAGTTACATTTTCTAGCTGAATTGAGCCCTACCGCCAATTCTGAGATACACTTTGGTCTAACACCTCAGGGAAAGCTAATATTGAAAATTCAATGCGTTGTTGCGCTTTTCAGACCGTGGGGATCATGAATATGTGTTTCTTCTGCAAATCTGAGCTCTGTTTCAAAAGTTATGTTTTCTGGCTGATTTGAGCCCTACTGTAAATTTTGAGATGCTCTTTGGTCTAACTCCTCAGGGAAATCTCGTACTTGAAAATTGAATGCCTTTTTGCTCTTTTCAGACCGTGGGGAACATGAATATGTGTTCCTTCTGAAAATCTGAGCTCTGTGTCAAAAGTTATGTTTTCTTACAGAATTGAGCCCTACTGCCAATTCTGAGATAAACTTTGGTCTAACTCCTCAGGGAAAGCACGTACTTGAAAATTGAATGCCTTTTTGCTCTTTTCAGACCGTGGGGAACATGAATATGTGTTCCTTCTGAAAATCTGACCTCTGTTTCAAAAGTTATGTTTTCTGGCTGATTTGAGCCCTACTGCCAATTCTGAGATACACTTTGGTCTAACTCCTCAGGGAAAGCTCATATTGAAAATTCAATGCGTTTTTGCGCTTTTCAGACCGTGGGGATCATGAATATGTGTTTCTTCTGCAAATCTGGGTGTCAGATTTCAGTACGGCTGAATTGAGCCCTACTGCCAATTCTGAGATACACTTTGGTCTAACTCCTCAGGGAAAGCTCATATTGAAAATTCAATGCGTTTTTGCGCTTTTCAGACCGTGGGGAACATGAATATATGTTTCTTTTACAAATCTGAGCTCTGTGTCAAAAGTTACATTTTCTGGCTGAATTGAGCCCTACTGCCAATTCTGAGATGCACTTTGGTCTAACTCCTCAGGGAATGCTCATATTTGAATATTCAATGCGTTTTTGCGCTTTTCAGACGTGGGGATCATGAATATGTGTTTCTTCTGCAAACATGAGTGTGTCAGATTTCAGTAGGGCTGAATTGAGCCCTACTGCCAATTCTGAGATACACTTTGGTCTAACTCCTCAGGATAAGCACGTACGTGAAAATTGAATGCGATTTTGCGCTTTTCAGACCGTGGGGAACATGAATATTTGTTCCTTCTGCAAATCTGAGCTCTGTGTCAAAAGTTACGTTTTCTAGCTGAATTGAGCCCTACCGCCAATTCTGAGATACACTTTGGTCTAACACCTCAGGGAAAGCTAATATTGAAAATTCAATGCCTTGTTGCGCTTTTCAGACCGTGGGGATCATGAATATGTGTTTCTTCTGCAAATCTGAGCTCTGTTTCAAAAGTTATATTTTCTGGCTGATTTGAGCCCTACTGCAAATTTTGAGATGCTCTTTGGTCTAACTCCTCAGGGAAATCTCGTACTTGAAAATTGAATGCCTTTTTGCTCTTTTCAGACCGTGGGGAACATGAATATGTGTTCCTTCTGAAAATCTGAGCTCTGTGTCAAAAGTTATGTTTTCTTACAGAATTGAGCCCTACTGCCAATTCTGAGATAAACTTTGGTGTAACTCCTCAGGGAAAGCACGTACTTGAAAATTGAATGCGGTTTTGCGCTTTTCAGACCGTGTGGATCATGAATATGTGTTTCTTCAGCAAATCTGAGTGTCAGATTTCAGTAGGGCTGAATTGAGCCCTACTGCCAATTCTGAGATACACTTTGGTCTAACTCCTCAGGGAAAGCTCATATTGAAAATTCAATGCGTTTTTGCGCTTTTCAGACCGTGGGGATCATGAATATGTGTTTCTTCTGCAAATCTGAGTGTCAGATTTCAGTAGGGCTGAATTGAGCCCCACTGCCAATTCTGAGATACACTTTGGTCTAATACCTCAGGGAAAGCTAATATTGAAAATTCAATACGTTGTTCCGCTTTTCAGACCGTGGGGATCATGAATATGTGTTTCTTCTGCAAATCTGAGCTCTGTGTCAAAAGTTATGTTTTCTGGCTGATTTGAGCCCTACTGCAAATTCTGAGATGCTCTTTGGTCTAACTCCTCAGGGAAAGCTCGTACTTGAAAATTGAATGCCTTTTTGCGCTTTTCAGACCGTGGGGATCATGGAAATGTGTTTTTTTTGCAAATCGGAGCTCTGTGTCAAAAGTTATGTTTTCTGGCTGAATTGAGCCTTACTGCCAATTTTGAGGTACACTTTGGTCTAACTCCTCAGGGAAAGCTCGTAATTGAAAATTGAATGCGTTTTTGCGCTTTTCAGACCGTGGGGATCATGAATATGTGTTTCTTCTGCAAACCTGAGTGTCAGATTTCAGTAGGGCTGAATTGAGCCCTACTGCAAATTCTGAGATGCTCTTTGGTCTAACTCCTCAGGGAAATCTCGTACTTGAAAATTGAATGCGTTTTTACGCTTTTCAGTTCGTGGGGATCATGGATATGTGTTTCTTTTGCAAATCTGAGCTCTGTGTCAAAAGTTATGTTTTCTGGCTGAATTGAGCCCTACTGCCAATTCTGAGATACACTTTGGTCTAACTCCTCAGTGAAAGCACGTACTTGAAAATTGAATGCCTTTTTGCTCTTTTCAGACCGTGGGGAACATAAATATGTGTTCCTTCTGAAAATCTGAGCTCTGTGTCAAAAGTTATGTTTTCTTACAGAATTGAGCCCTACTGCCAATTCTGAGATACACTTTGGTCTAACCCCTCAGGGAAAGCACGTACTTGAAAATTGAATGCGGTTTTGCGCTTTTCAGACCGTGTGGATCATGAATATGTGTTTCTTCAGCAAATCTGAGTGTCAGATTTCAGTAGGGCTGAATTGAGCCCTACTGCCAATTCTGAGATGCACTTTGGTCTAACTCCTCAGGGAAATCTCGTACTTGAAAATTGAATGCGTTTTTGCTCTTTTCAGACCGTGGGGAACATGAATATGTGTTCCTTCTGAAAATCTGAGCTCTGTGTCAAAAGTTATGTTTTCTTACAGAATTGAGCCCTACTGCCAATTCTGAGATAAACTTTGGTCTAACTCCTCAGGGAAAGCACGTACTTGAAAATTGAATGCATTTTTGCTCTTTTCAGACCGTGGGGAACATGAATATGTGTTCCTTCTGAAAATCTGACCTCTGTTTCAAAAGTTATGTTTTCTGGCTGATTTGAGCCCTACTGCCAATTCTGAGATACACTTTGGTCTAACTCCTCAGGGAAAGCTCATATTGAAAATTCAATGCGTTTTTGCGCTTTTCAGACCGTGGGGATCATGAATATGTGTTTCTTCTGCAAATCTGGGTGTCAGATTTCAGTACGGCTGAATTGAGCCCTACTGCCAATTCTGAGATACACTTTGGTCTAACTCCTCAGGGAAAGCTCATATTGAAAATTCAATGCGTTTTTGCGCTTTTCAGACCGTGGGGAACATGAATATATGTTTCTTTTACAAATCTGAGCTCTGTGTCAAAAGTTACATTTTCTGGCTGAATTGAGCCCTACTGCCAATTCTGAGATGCACTTTGGTCTAACTCCTCAGGGAATGCTCATATTTGAATATTCAATGCGTTTTTGCGCTTTTCAGACGTGGGGATCATGAATATGTGTTTCTTCTGCAAACATGAGTGTGTCAGATTTCAGTAGGGCTGAATTGAGCCCTACTGCCAATTCTGAGATACACTTTGGTCTAACTCCTCAGGATAAGCACGTACGTGAAAATTGAATGCGATTTTGCGCTTTTCAGACCGTGGGGAACATGAATATTTGTTCCTTCTGCAAATCTGAGCTCTGTGTCAAAAGTTACGTTTTCTAGCTGAATTGAGCCCTACCGCCAATTCTGAGATACACTTTGGTCTAACATTTCAGGGAAAGCTAATATTAAAAATTCAATGCGTTGTTCCGCTTTTCAGACCGTGGGGAACATGAATATTTGTTCCTTCTGCAAATCTGAGCTCTATGTCAAAAGTTACATTTTCTAGCTGAATTGAGCCCTACCCGCCAATTCTGAGATACACTTTGGTCTAACACCTCAGGGAAAGCTAATATTGAAAATTCAATGCGTTGTTGCGCTTTTCAGACCGTGGGGATCATGAATATGTGTTTCTTCTGCAAATCTGAGCTCTGTTTCAAAAGTTATGTTTTCTGGCTGATTTGAGCCCTACTGTAAATTTTGAGATGCTCTTTGGTCTAACTCCTCAGGGAAATCTCGTACTTGAAAATTGAATGCCTTTTTGCTCTTTTCAGACCGTGGGGAACATGAATATGTGTTCCTTCTGAAAATCTGAGCTCTGTGTCAAAAGTTATGTTTTCTTACAGAATTGAGCCCTACTGCCAATTCTGAGATAAACTTTGGTCTAACTCCTCAGGGAAAGCACGTACTTGAAAATTGAATGCCTTTTTGCTCTTTTCAGACCGTGGGGAACATGAATATGTGTTCCTTCTGAAAATCTGACCTCTGTTTCAAAAGTTATGTTTTCTGGCTGATTTGAGCCCTACTGCCAATTCTGAGATACACTTTGGTCTAACTCCTCAGGGAAAGCTCATATTGAAAATTCAATGCGTTTTTGCGCTTTTCAGACCGTGGGGATCATGAATATGTGTTTCTTCTGCAAATCTGGGTGTCAGATTTCAGTACGGCTGAATTGAGCCCTACTGCCAATTCTGAGATACACTTTGGTCTAACTCCTCAGGGAAAGCTCATATTGAAAATTCAATGCGTTTTTGCGCTTTTCAGACCGTGTGGAACATGAATATATGTTTCTTTTACAAATCTGAGCTCTGTGTCAAAAGTTACATTTTCTGGCTGAATTGAGCCCTACTGCCAATTCTGAGATGCACTTTGGTCTAACTCCTCAGGGAATGCTCATATTTGAATATTCAATGCGTTTTTGCGCTTTTCAGACGTGGGGATCATGAATATGTGTTTCTTCTGCAAACATGAGTGTGTCAGATTTCAGTAGGGCTGAATTGAGCCCTACTGCCAATTCTGAGATACACTTTGGTCTAACTCCTCAGGATAAGCACGTACGTGAAAATTGAATGCGATTTTGCGCTTTTCAGACCGTGGGGAACATGAATATTTGTTCCTTCTGCAAATCTGAGCTCTGTGTCAAAAGTTACGTTTTCTAGCTGAATTGAGCCCTACCGCCAATTCTGAGATACACTTTGGTCTAACACCTCAGCGAAAGCTAATATTGAAAATTCAATGCCTTGTTGCGCTTTTCAGACCGTGGGGATCATGAATATGTGTTTCTTCTGCAAATCTGAGCTCTGTTTCAAAAGTTATATTTTCTGGCTGATTTGAGCCCTACTGCAAATTTTGAGATGCTCTTTGGTCTAACTCCTCAGGGAAATCTCGTACTTGAAAATTGAATGCCTTTTTGCTCTTTTCAGACCGTGGGGAACATGAATATGTGTTCCTTCTGAAAATCTGAGCTCTGTGTCAAAAGTTATGTTTTCTTACAGAATTGAGCCCTACTGCCAATTCTGAGATAAACTTTGGTGTAACTCCTCAGGGAAAGCACGTACTTGAAAATTGAATGCGGTTTTGCGCTTTTCAGACCGTGTGGATCATGAATATGTGTTTCTTCAGCAAATCTGAGTGTCAGATTTCAGTAGGGCTGAATTGAGCCCTACTGCCAATTCTGAGATACACTTTGGTCTAACTCCTCAGGGAAAGCTCATATTGAAAATTCAATGCGTTTTTGCGCTTTTCAGACCGTGGGGATCATGAATATGTGTTTCTTCTGCAAATCTGAGTGTCAGATTTCAGTAGGGCTGAATTGAGCCCCACTGCCAATTCTGAGATACACTTTGGTCTAATACCTCAGGGAAAGCTAATATTGAAAATTCAATACGTTGTTCCGCTTTTCAGACCGTGGGGATCATGAATATGTGTTTCTTCTGCAAATCTGAGCTCTGTGTCAAAAGTTATGTTTTCTGGCTGATTTGAGCCCTACTGCAAATTCTGAGATGCTCTTTGGTCTAACTCCTCAGGGAAAGCTCATATTGAAAATTCAATGCGTTTTTGCGCTTTTCAGACCGTGGGGATCATGAATATGTGTTTCTTCTGCAAACCTGAGTGTCAGATTTCAGTAGGGCTGAATTGAGCCCTACTGCAAATTCTGAGATGCTCTTTGGTCTAACTCCTCAGGGAAATCTCGTACTTGAAAATTGAATGCGTTTTTACGCTTTTCAGTTCGTGGGGATCATGGATATGTGTTTCTTTTGCAAATCTGAGCTCTGTGTCAAAAGTTATGTTTTCTGGCTGAATTGAGCCCTACTGCCAATTCTGAGATACACTTTGGTCTAACTCCTCAGTGAAAGCACGTACTTGAAAATTGAATGCCTTTTTGCTCTTTTCAGACCGTGGGGAACATAAATATGTGTTCCTTCTGAAAATCTGAGCTCTGTGTCAAAAGTTATGTTTTCTTACAGAATTGAGCCCTACTGCCAATTCTGAGATACACTTTGGTCTAACCCCTCAGGGAAAGCACGTACTTGAAAATTGAATGCGGTTTTGCGCTTTTCAGACCGTGTGGATCATGAATATGTGTTTCTTCAGCAAATCTGAGTGTCAGATTTCAGTAGGGCTGAATTGAGCCCTACTGCCAATTCTGAGATGCACTTTGGTCTAACTCCTCAGGGAAATCTCGTACTTGAAAATTGAATGCGTTTTTGCTCTTTTCAGACCGTGGGGAACATGAATATGTGTTCCTTCTGAAAATCTGAGCTCTGTGTCAAAAGTTATGTTTTCTTACAGAATTGAGCCCTATTGCCAATTCTGAGATAAACTTTGGTCTAACTCCTCAGGGAAAGCACGTACTTGAAAATTGAATGCCTTTTTGCTCTTTTCAGACCGTGGGGAACATGAATATGTGTTCCTTCTGAAAATCTGACCTCTGTTTCAAAAGTTATGTTTTCTGGCTGATTTGAGCCCTACTGCCAATTCTGAGATACACTTTGGTCTAACTCCTCAGGGAAAGCTCATATTGAAAATTCAATGCGTTTTTGCGCTTTTCAGACCGTGGGGATCATGAATATGTGTTTCTTCTGCAAATCTGGGTGTCAGATTTCAGTACGGCTGAATTGAGCCCTACTGCCAATTCTGAGATACACTTTGGTCTAACTCCTCAGGGAAAGCTCATATTGAAAATTCAATGCGTTTTTGCGCTTTTCAGACCGTGGGGAACATGAATATATGTTTCTTTTACAAATCTGAGCTCTGTGTCAAAAGTTACATTTTCTGGCTGAATTGAGCCCTACTGCCAATTCTGAGATGCACTTTGGTCTAACTCCTCAGGGAATGCTCATATTTGAATATTCAATGCGTTTTTGCGCTTTTCAGACGTGGGGATCATGAATATGTGTTTCTTCTGCAAACATGAGTGTGTCAGATTTCAGTAGGGCTGAATTGAGCCCTACTGCCAATTCTGAGATACACTTTGGTCTAACTCCTCAGGATAAGCACGTACGTGAAAATTGAATGCGATTTTGCGCTTTTCAGACCGTGGGGAACATGAATATTTGTTCCTTCTGCAAATCTGAGCTCTGTGTCAAAAGTTACGTTTTCTAGCTGAATTGAGCCCTACCGCCAATTCTGAGATACACTTTGGTCTAACACCTCAGGGAAAGCTAATATTGAAAATTCAATGCCTTGTTGCGCTTTTCAGACCGTGGGGATCATGAATATGTGTTTCTTCTGCAAATCTGAGCTCTGTTTCAAAAGTTATATTTTCTGGCTGATTTGAGCCCTACTGCAAATTTTGAGATGCTCTTTGGTCTAACTCCTCAGGGAAATCTCGTACTTGAAAATTGAATGCCTTTTTGCTCTTTTCAGACCGTGGGGAACATGAATATGTGTTCCTTCTGAAAATCTGAGCTCTGTGTCAAAAGTTATGTTTTCTTACAGAATTGAGCCCTACTGCCAATTCTGAGATACACTTTGGTCTAACCCCTCAGGGAAAGCACGTACTTGAAAATTGAATGCGGTTTTGCGCTTTTCAGACCGTGTGGATCATGAATATGTGTTTCTTCAGCAAATCTGAGTGTCAGATTTCAGTAGGGCTGAATTGAGCCCTACTGCAAATTCTGAGATGCTCTTTGGTCTAACTCCTCAGGGAAATCTCGTACTTGAAAATTGAATGCGTTTTTACGCTTTTCAGTTCGTGGGGATCATGAATATGTGTTTCTTCTGCAAATCTGGGTGTCAGATTTCAGTACGGCTGAATTGAGCCCTACTGCCAATTCTGAGATACACTTTGGTCTAACTCCTCAGGGAAAGCTCATATTGAAAATTCAATGCGTTTTTGCGCTTTTCAGACCGTGGGGATCATGAATATGTGTTTCTTCTGCAAATCTGGGTGTCAGATTTCAGTACGGCTGAATTGAGCCCTACTGCCAATTCTGAGATACACTTTGGTCTAACTCCTCAGGGAATGCTCATATTTGAATATTCAATGCGTTTTTGCGCTTTTCAGACGTGGGGATCATGAATATGTGTTTCTTCTGCAAACATGAGTGTGTCAGATTTCAGTAGGGCTGAATTGAGCCCTACTGCCAATTCTGAGATACACTTTGGTCTAACTCCTCAGGATAAGCACGTACGTGAAAATTGAATGCGATTTTGCGCTTTTCAGACCGTGGGGAACATGAATATTTGTTCCTTCTGCAAATCTGAGCTCTGTGTCAAAAGTTACGTTTTCTAGCTGAATTGAGCCCTACCGCCAATTCTGAGATACACTTTGGTCTAACACCTCAGGGAAAGCTAATATTGAAAATTCAATGCCTTGTTGCGCTTTTCAGACCGTGGGGATCATGAATATGTGTTTCTTCTGCAAATCTGAGCTCTGTGTCAAAAGTTATGTTTTCTGGCTGATTTGAGCCCTACTGCAAATTCTGAGATGCTCTTTGGTCTAACTCCTCAGGGAAAGCTCATATTGAAAATTCAATGCGTTTTTGCGCTTTTCAGACCGTGGGGATCATGAATATGTGTTTCTTCTGCAAACCTGAGTGTCAGATTTCAGTAGGGCTGAATTGAGCCCTACTGCAAATTCTGAGATGCTCTTTGGTCTAACTCCTCAGGGAAATCTCGTACTTGAAAATTGAATGCGTTTTTACGCTTTTCAGTTCGTGGGGATCATGGATATGTGTTTCTTTTGCAAATCTGAGCTCTGTGTCAAAAGTTATGTTTTCTGGCTGAATTGAGCCCTACTGCCAATTCTGAGATACACTTTGGTCTAACTCCTCAGTGAAAGCACGTACTTGAAAATTGAATGCCTTTTTGCTCTTTTCAGACCGTGGGGAACATAAATATGTGTTCCTTCTGAAAATCTGAGCTCTGTGTCAAAAGTTATGTTTTCTTACAGAATTGAGCCCTACTGCCAATTCTGAGATACACTTTGGTCTAACCCCTCAGGGAAAGCACGTACTTGAAAATTGAATGCGGTTTTGCGCTTTTCAGACCGTGTGGATCATGAATATGTGTTTCTTCAGCAAATCTGAGTGTCAGATTTCAGTAGGGCTGAATTGAGCCCTACTGCCAATTCTGAGATGCACTTTGGTCTAACTCCTCAGGGAAATCTCGTACTTGAAAATTGAATGCCTTTTTGCTCTTTTCAGACCGTGGGGAACATGAATATGTGTTCCTTCTGAAAATCTGAGCTCTGTGTCAAAAGTTATGTTTTCTTACAGAATTGAGCCCTACTGCCAATTCTGAGATAAACTTTGGTCTAACTCCTCAGGGAAAGCACGTACTTGAAAATTGAATGCCTTTTTGCTCTTTTCAGACCGTGGGGAACATGAATATGTGTTCCTTCTGAAAATCTGACCTCTGTTTCAAAAGTTATGTTTTCTGGCTGATTTGAGCCCTACTGCCAATTCTGAGATACACTTTGGTCTAACTCCTCAGGGAAAGCTCATATTGAAAATTCAATGCGTTTTTGCGCTTTTCAGACCGTGGGGATCATGAATATGTGTTTCTTCTGCAAATCTGGGTGTCAGATTTCAGTACGGCTGAATTGAGCCCTACTGCCAATTCTGAGATACACTTTGGTCTAACTCCTCAGGGAAAGCTCATATTGAAAATTCAATGCGTTTTTGCGCTTTTCAGACCGTGGGGAACATGAATATATGTTTCTTTTACAAATCTGAGCTCTGTGTCAAAAGTTACATTTTCTGGCTGAATTGAGCCCTACTGCCAATTCTGAGATGCACTTTGGTCTAACTCCTCAGGGAATGCTCATATTTGAATATTCAATGCGTTTTTGCGCTTTTCAGACGTGGGGATCATGAATATGTGTTTCTTCTGCAAACATGAGTGTGTCAGATTTCAGTAGGGCTGAATTGAGCCCTACTGCCAATTCTGAGATACACTTTGGTCTAACTCCTCAGGATAAGCACGTACGTGAAAATTGAATGCGATTTTGCGCTTTTCAGACCGTGGGGAACATGAATATTTGTTCCTTCTGCAAATCTGAGCTCTGTGTCAAAAGTTACGTTTTCTAGCTGAATTGAGCCCTACCGCCAATTCTGAGATACACTTTGGTCTAACACCTCAGGGAAAGCTAATATTGAAAATTCAATGCCTTGTTGCGCTTTTCAGACCGTGGGGATCATGAATATGTGTTTCTTCTGCAAATCTGAGCTCTGTTTCAAAAGTTATATTTTCTGGCTGATTTGAGCCCTACTGCAAATTTTGAGATGCTCTTTGGTCTAACTCCTCAGGGAAATCTCGTACTTGAAAATTGAATGCCTTTTTGCTCTTTTCAGACCGTGGGGAACATGAATATGTGTTCCTTCTGAAAATCTGAGCTCTGTGTCAAAAGTTATGTTTTCTTACAGAATTGAGCCCTACTGCCAATTCTGAGATACACTTTGGTCTAACCCCTCAGGGAAAGCACGTACTTGAAAATTGAATGCGGTTTTGCGTTTTTCAGACCGTGTGGATCATGAATATGTGTTTCTTCAGCAAATCTGAGTGTCAGATTTCAGTAGGGCTGAATTGAGCCCTACTGCCAATTCTGAGATGCTCTTTGGTCTAACTCCTCAGGGAAATCTCGTACTTGAAAATTGAATGCCTTTTTGCTCTTTTCAGACCGTGGGGAACATGAATATGTGTTCCTTCTGAAAATCTGAGCTCTGTGTCAAAAGTTATGTTTTCTTACAGAATTGAGCCCTACTGCCAATTCTGAGATAAACTTTGGTCTAACTCCTCAGGGAAAGCACGTACTTGAAAATTGAAAGCCTTTTTGCTCTTTTCAGACCGTGGGGAACATGAATATGTGTTCCTTCTGCAAATCTGAGCTCTGTGTCAAAAGTTACGTTTTCTGGCTGAATTGAGCCCTACCGCCAATTCTGAGATACACTTTGGTCTAACTCCTCAGGGAAAGCTCGTAATTGAAAATTGAATGCGTTTTTGCGCTTTTCAGACCGTGGGAATCATGAATATGTGTTTCTTCTGCAAACCTGAGTGTCAAATTTCAGTAGGGCTGAATTGAGCCCTACTGCCAATTCTGAGATACACTTTGGTCTAACTCCTCAGGGAAAGCTCATATTGAAAATTCAATGCGTTTTTGCGCTTTTCAGACCGTGGGGAACATGAATATATGTTTCTTTTACAAATCTGAGCTCTGTGTCAAAAGTTACATTTTCTGGCTGAATTGAGCCCTACTGCCAATTCTGAGATGCACTTTGGTCTAACTCCTCAGGGAATGCTCATATTTGAATACTCAATGCGTTTTTGCGCTTTTCAGACCGTGGGGATCATGAATATGTGTTTCTTCTGCAAACATGAGTGTGTCAGATTTCAGTAGGGCTGAATTGAGCCCTACTGCCAATTCTGAGAAACACTTTGGTCTAACTCCTCAGGATAAGCACGTACGTGAAAATTGAATGCGATTTTGCGCTTTTCAGACCGTGGGGAACATGAATATTTGTTCCTTCTGCAAATCTGAGCTCTGTGTCAAAAGTTACATTTTCTAGCTGAATTGAGCCCTACCGCCAATTCTGAGATACACTTTGGTCTAACACCTCAGGGAAAGCTAATATTGAAAATTCAATGCGTTGTTGCGCTTTTCAGACCGTGGGGATCATGAATATGTGTTTCTTCTGCAAATCTGAGCTCTGTTTCAAAAGTTATGTTTTCTGGCTGATTTGAGCCCTACTGCAAATTTTGAGATGCTCTTTGGTCTAACTCCTCAGGGAAATCTCGTACTTGAAAATTGAATGCCTTTTTGCTCTTTTCAGACCGTGGGGAACATGAATATGTGTTTCTTTTGCAAATCTGAGCTCTGTGTCAAAAGTTACGTTTTCTGGCTGAATTGAGCCCTACCCCCAATTCTGAGATGCACTTTGGTCTAACTCCTCAGGGAAAGCTCATATTGAAAATTCAATGCGTTTTTGCGCTTTTCAAACCGTGGGGATCATGGATATGTGTTTCTTTTGCAAATCTGAGCTCTGTGTCAAAAGTTACGTTTTCTGGCTGAATTGAGCCTACCACCAATTCTGAGATACACTTTGGTCTAACTCCTCAGGGAAAGCTCATATTGAAAATTCAATGCGTTTTTGCGCTTTTCAGACCGTGGGGATCATGGATATGTGTTTCTTTTGCAAATCTGAGCTCTGTGTCAAAAGTTATGTTTTCTGGCTGAATTGAGCCCTACTGCCAATTCTGAGATACACTTTGGTCTAACTCCTCAGTGAAAGCACGTACTTGAAAATTGAATGCCTTTTTGCGCTTTTCAGACCATGGGGGACATGAATATGTGTTTCGTCTGTAAATCTGAGCTCTGTGTCAAATGTTATGTTTTCTGGCTGAATTGAACCCTACTGCCAATTCTCATATGCACTTTGGTCTAACTCCTCAGGGAAAGCACGTACTTGAAAATTGAATGCGTTTTTGCGCTTTTCAGACCATGGGGATCATGAATATGTGTTTCTTCTGAAAATCTGAGCTCTGTGTCAAAAGTTATGTTTTCTTACAGAATTGAGCCCTACTGCCAATTCTGAGATACACTTTGGTCTAACCCCTCAGGGAAAGCACGTACTTGAAAATTGAATGCGTTTTTGCGCTTTTCAAACCGTGGGGATCATGGATATGTGTTCTTTTCCAAATCGGAGCTCTGTGTCAAAAGTTATGTTTTCTGGCTGAATTGAGCCCTACTGCCAATTCTGAGATACACTTTGGTCTAACTCCTCAGGGAAAGCACGTACTTGAAAATTGAATGCTTTTTGCTCTTTTCAGACCGTGGGGAACATAAATATGTGTTCCTTCTGAAAATCTGAGCTCTGTGTCAAAAGTTACGTTTTCTGGCTGAATTGAGCCCTACCGCCAATTCTGAGATACACTTTGGTCTAACTCCTCAGGGAAAGCTCATATTGAAAATTCAATGCGTTTTTGCGCTTTTCAGACCGTGGGGATCATGAATATGTGTTTCTTTTGCAAATCTGAGCTCTGTGTCAAAAGTTACGTTTTCTGGCTGAATTGAGCCCTACCGCCAATTCTGAGATGCACTTTGGTCTAACTCCTCAGGGAAATCTCGTACTTGAAAATTGAATGCCTTTTTGTGCTTTTCAGACCGTGGGGATCATGGATATGTGTTTCTTTTGCAAATCTGAGCTCTGTGTCAAAAGTTATGTTTTCTGGCTGAATTGAGCCTTACTGCCAATTTTGAGATACACTTTGGTCTAACTCCTCAGGTAAAGCTCGTAATTGAAAATTGAATGCGTTTTTGCGCTTTTCAGACCGTGGGAATCATGAATATGTGTTTCTTCTGCAAACCTGAGTGTCAGATTTCAGTAGGGCTGAATTGAGCCCCACTGCCAATTCTGAGATACACTTTGGTCTAACTCCTCAGGGAAAGCTCATATTGAAAATTCAATGCGTTTTTGCGCTTTTCAGGACCGTGGGGAACATGAATATATGTTTCTTTTACAAATCTGAGCTCTGTGTCAAAAGTTACATTTTCTGGCTGAATTGAGCCCTACTGCCAATTCTGAGATGCACTTTGGTCTAACTCCTCAGGGAATGCTCATATTTGAATATTCAATGCGTTTTTGCGCTTTTCAGACCGTGGGGATCATGAATATGTGTTTCTTCTGCAAACATGAGTGTGTCAGATTTCAGTAGGGCTGAATTGAGCCCTACTGCCAATTCTGAGATACACTTTGGTCTAACTCCTCAGGAAAAGCACGTACGTGAAAATTGAATGCGATTTTGCGCTTTTCAGACAGTGGGGAACATGAATATTTGTTCCTTCCGCAAATCTGAGCTCTGTGTCAAAAGTTACGTTTTCTAGCTGAATTGAGCCCTACCGCCAATTCTGAGATACACTTTGGTCTAACACCTCAGGGAAAGCTAATATTGAAAATTCAATGCGTTGTTGCGCTTTTCAGACCGTGGGGATCATGAATATGTGTTTCTTCTGCAAATCTGAGCTCTGTTTCAAAAGTTATGTTTTCTGGCTGATTTGAGCCCTACTGCAAATTTTGAGATGCTCTTTGGTCTAACTCCTCAGGGAAATCTCGTACTTGAAAATTGAATGCCTTTTTGCTCTTTTCAGACCGTGGGGAACATGAATATGTGTTTCTTTTGCAAATCTGAGCTCTGTGTCAAAAGTTACGTTTTCTGGCTGAATTGAGCCCTACCGCCAATTCTGAGATGCACTTTGGTCTAACTCCTCAGGGAAAGCTCATATTGAAAATTCAATGCGTTTTTGCGCTTTTCAAACCGTGGGGATCATGGATATGTGTTTCTTTTGCAAATCTGAGCTCTGTGTCAAAAGTTACGTTTTCTGGCTGAATTGAGCCCTACCGCCAATTCTGAGATACACTTTGGTCTAACTCCTCAGGGAAAGCTCATATTGAAAATTCAATGCGTTTTTGCGCTTTTCAGACCGTGGGGATCATGGATATGTGTTTCTTTTGCAAATCTGAGCTCTGTGTCAAAAGTTACATTTTCTGGCTGAATTGAGCCCTACTGCCAATTCTGAGATGCACTTTGGTCTAACTCCTCAGGGAATGCTCATATTTGAATACTCAATGCGTTTTTGCGCTTTTCAGACCGTGGGGATCATGAATATGTGTTTCTTCTGCAAACATGAGTGTGTCAGATTTCAGTAGGGCTGAATTGAGCCCTACTGCCAATTCTGAGATACACTTTGGTCTAACTCCTCAGGATAAGCACGTACGTGAAAATTGAATGCGATTTTGCGCTTTTCAGACCGTGGGGAACATGAATATTTGTTCCTTCTGCAAATCTGAGCTCTGTGTCAAAAGTTACGTTTTCTAGCTGAATTGAGCCCTACCGCCAATTCTGAGATACACTTTGGTCTAACACCTCAGGGAAAGCTAATATTGAAAATTCAATGCGTTGTTGCGCTTTTCAGACCGTGGGGATCATGAATCTGTGTTTCTTCTGCAAATCTGAGCTCTGTTTCAAAAGTTATGTTTTCTGGCTGATTTGAGCCCTACCGCCAATTCTGAGATGCACTTTGGTCTAACTCCTCAGGGAAAGCTCATATTGAAAATTCAATGCGTTTTTGCGCTTTTCAAACCGTGGGGATCATGGATATGTGTTTCTTTTGCAAATCTGAGCTCTGTGTCAAAAGTTACGTTTTCTGGCTGAATTGAGCCCTACCGCCAATTCTGAGATACACTTTGGTCTAACTCCTCAGGGAAAGCTCATATTGAAAATTCAATGCGTTTTTGCGCTTTTCAGACCGTGGGGATCATGGATATGTGTTTCTTTTGCAAATCTGAGCTCTGTGTCAAAAGTTATGTTTTCTGGCTGAATTGAGCCCTACTGCCAATTCTGAGATACACTTTGGTCTAACTCCTCAGTGAAAGCACGTATTTGAAAATTGAATGCCTTTTTGCGCTTTTCAGACCATGGGGGACATGAATATGTGTTTCGTCTGTAAATCTGAGCTCTGTGTCAAATGTTATGTTTTCTGGCTGAATTGAACCCTACTGCCAATTCTCATATGCACTTTGGTCTAACTCCTCAGGGAAAGCACGTACTTGAAAATTGAATGCGTTTTTGCGCTTTTCAGACCATGGGGATCATGAATATGTGTTTCTTCTGAAAATCTGAGCTCTGTGTCAAAAGTTATGTTTTCTTACAGAATTGAGCCCTACTGCCAATTCTGAGATACACTTTGGTCTAACCCCTCAGGGAAAGCACGTACTTGAAAATTGAATGCGGTTTTGCGCTTTTCAGACCGTGTGGATCATGAATATGTGTTTCTTCAGCAAATCTGAGTGTCAGATTTCAGTAGGGCTGAATTGAGCCCTACTGCCAATTCTGAGATGCACTTTGGTCTAACTCCTCAGGGAAAGCTCATATTGAAAATTCAATGCGTTTTTGCGCTTTTCAAACCGTGGGGATCATGGATATGTGTTTCTTTTCCAAATCGGAGCTCTGTGTCAAAAGTTATGTTTTCTGGCTGAATTGAGCCCTACTGCCAATTCTGAGATACACTTTGGTCTAACTCCTCAGGGAAAGCACGTACTTGAAAATTGAATGCCTTTTTGCTCTTTTCAGACCGTGGGGAACATAAATATGTGTTCCTTCTGAAAATCTGAGCTCTGTGTCAAAAGTTACGTTTTCTGGCTGAATTGAGCCCTACCGCCAATTCTGAGATACACTTTGGTCTAACTCCTCAGGTAAAGCTCGTAATTGAAAATTGAATGCGTTTTTGCGCTTTTCAGACCGTGGGAATCATGAATATGTGTTTCTTCTGCAAACCTGAGTGTCAGATTTCAGTAGGGCTGAATTGAGCCCCACTGCCAATTCTGAGATACACTTTGGTCTAACTCCTCAGGGAAAGCTCATATTGAAAATTCAATGCGTTTTTGCGCTTTTCAGACCGTGGGGAACATGAATATATGTTTCTTTTACAAATCTGAGCTCTGTGTCAAAAGTTACATTTTCTGGCTGAATTGAGCCCTACTGCCAATTCTGAGATGCACTTTGGTCTAACTCCTCAGGGAATGCTCATATTTGAATATTCAATGCGTTTTTGCGCTTTTCAGACCGTGGGGATCATGAATATGTGTTTCTTCTGCAAACATGAGTGTGTCAGATTTCAGTAGGGCTGAATTGAGCCCTACTGCCAATTCTGAGATACACTTTGGTCTAACTCCTCAGGATAAGCACGTACGTGAAAATTGAATGCGATTTTGCGCTTTTCAGACAGTGGGGAACATGAATATTTGTTCCTTCTGCAAATCTGAGCTCTGTGTCAAAAGTTACGTTTTCTAGCTGAATTGAGCCCTACCGCCAATTCTGAGATACACTTTGGTCTAACACCTCAGGGAAAGCTAATATTGAAAATTCAATGCGTTGTTGCGCTTTTCAGACCGTGGGGATCATGAATATGTGTTTCTTCTGCAAATCTGAGCTCTGTTTCAAAAGTTATGTTTTCTGGCTGATTTGAGCCCTACTGCAAATTTTGAGATGCTCTTTGGTCTAACTCCTCAGGGAAATCTCGTACTTGAAAATTGAATGCCTTTTTCCTCTTTTCAGACCGTGGGGAACATGAATATGTGTTTCTTTTGCAAATCTGAGCTCTGTGTCAAAAGTTACGTTTTCTGGCTGAATTGAGCCCTACCGCCAATTCTGAGATGCACTTTGGTCTAACTCCTCAGGGAAAGCTCATATTGAAAATTCAATGCGTTTTTTCGCTTTTCAAACCGTGGGGATCATGGATATGTGTTTCTTTTACAAATCTGAGCTCTGTGTCAAAAGTTACGTTTTCTGGCTGAATTGAGCCCTACCGCCAATTCTGAGATACACTTTGGTCTAACTCCTCAGGGAAAGCTCATATTGAAAATTCAATGCGTTTTTGCGCTTTTCAGACCGTGGGGATCATGGATATGTGTTTCTTTTGCAAATCTGAGCTCTGTGTCAAAAGTTATGTTTTCTGGCTGAATTGAGCCCTACTGCCAATTCTGAGATACACTTTGGTCTAACTCCTCAGTGAAAGCACGTACTTGAAAATTGAATGCCTTTTTGCGCTTTTCAGACCATGGGGGACATGAATATGTGTTTCGTCTGTAAATCTGAGCTCTGTGTCAAATATTATGTTTTCTGGCTGAATTGAACCCTACTGCCAATTCTCATATGCACTTTGGTCTAACTCCTCAGGGAAAGCACGTACTTGAAAATTGAATGCGTTTTTGCGCTTTTCAGACCATGGGGATCATGAATATGTGTTTCTTCTGAAAATCTGAGCTCTGTGTCAAAAGTTATGTTTTCTTACAGAATTGAGCCCTACTGCCAATTCTGAGATACACTTTGGTCTAACCCCTCAGGGAAAGCACGTACTTGAAAATTGAATGCGGTTTTGCGCTTTTCAGACCGTGTCGATCATGAATATGTGTTTCTTCAGCAAATCTGAGTGTCAGATTTCAGTAGGGCTGAATTGAGCCCTACTGCCAATTCTGAGATGCACTTTGGTCTAACTCCTCAGGGAAAGCTCATATTGAAAATTCAATGCGTTTTTGCGCTTTTCAAACCGTGGGGATCATGGATATGTGTTTCTTTTCCAAATCGGAGCTCTGTGTCAAAAGTTATGTTTTCTGGCTGAATTGAGCCCTACTGCCAATTCTGAGATACACTTTGGTCTAACTCCTCAGGGAAAGCACGTACTTGAAAATTGAATGCCTTTTTCCTCTTTTCAGACCGTGGGGACCATAAATATGTGTTCCTTCTGAAAATCTGAGCTCTGTGTCAAAAGTTATGTTTTCTTACAGAATTGAGCCCTATTGCCAATTCTGAGATACACTTTGGTCTAACCCCTCAGGGAAAGCACGTACTTGAAAATTGAATGCGGTTTTGCGCTTTTCAGACCGTGGGGATCATGAATATGTATTTCTTCAGCAAATCTGAGTGTCAGATTTCAGTAGGGCTGAATTGAGCCCTACTGCCAATTCTGAGATACACTTTGGTCTAACTCCTCAGGGAAAGCTCATATTGAAAATTCAATGCGTTTTTGCGCTTTTCAGACCGTGGGGATCATGAATATGTGTTTCTTCTGCAAATCTGAGTGTCAGATTTCAGTAGGGCTGAATTGAGCCCTACTGCCAATTCTGAGATACACTTTGGTCTAATACCTCAGGGAAAGCTAATATTGAAAATTCAATACGTTGTTCCGCTTTTCAGACCGTGGGGATCATGAATATGTGTTTTTTTTGCAAATCGGAGCTCTGTGTCAAAAGTTATGTTTTCTGGCTGAATTGAGCCTTACTGCCAATTTTGAGGTACACTTTGGTCTAACTCCTCAGGGAAAGCTCGTAATTGAAAATTGAATGCGTTTTTGCGCTTTTCAGACCGTGGGGATCATGAATATGTGTTTCTTCTGCAAATCTGAGTGTCAGATTTCAGTAGGGCTGAATTGAGCCCTACTGCAAATTCTGAGATGCTCTTTGGTCTAACTCCTCAGGGAAATCTCGTACTTGAAAATTGAATGCGTTTTTGCGCTTTTCAGACCGTGGGGATCATGGATATGTGTTTTTTTTGCAAATCGGAGCTCTGTGTCAAAAGTTATGTTTTCTGGCTGAATTGAGCCTTACTGCCAATTTTGAGGTACACTTTGGTCTAACTCCTCAGGGAAAGCTCGTAATTGAAAATTGAATGCGTTTTTGCGCTTTTCAGACCGTGGGGATCATGAATATGTGTTTCTTCTGCAAACCTGAGTGTCCGATTTCAGTAGGGCTGAATTGAGCCCTACTGCAAATTCTGAGATGCTCTTTGGTCTAACTCCTCAGGGAAATCTCGTACTTGAAAATTGAATGCGTTTTTGCGCTTTTCAGTTCGTGGGGTTCATGGATATGTGTTTCTTTTGCAAATCTGAGCTCTGTGTCAAAAGTTATGTTTTCTGGCTGAATTGAGCCCTACTGCCAATTCTGAGATACACTTTGGTCTAACTCCTCAGTGAAAGCACGTACTTGAAAATTGAATGCCTTTTTGCGCTTTTCAGACCATGGGGGACATGAATATGTGTTTCGTCTGTAAATCTGAGCTCTGTATCAAATATTATGTTTTCTGGCTGAATTGAACCCTACTGCCAATTCTCATATGCACTTTGGTCTAACTCCTCAGGGAAAGCACGTACTTGAAAATTGAATGCGTTTTTGCGCTTTTCAGACCATGGGGATCATGAATATGTGTTTCTTCTGAAAATCTGAGCTCTGTGTCAAAAGTTATGTTTTCTTACAGAATTGAGCCCTACTGCCAATTCTGAGATACACTTTGGTCTAACCCCTCAGGGAAAGCACGTACTTGAAAATTGAATGCGGTTTTGCGCTTTTCAGACCGTGTCGATCATGAATATGTGTTTCTTCAGCAAATCTGAGTGTCAGATTTCAGTAGGGCTGAATTGAGCCCTACTGCCAATTCTGAGATGCACTTTGGTCTAACTCCTCAGGGAAAGCTCATATTGAAAATTCAATGCGTTTTTGCGCTTTTCAAACCGTGGGGATCATGGATATGTGTTTCTTTTCCAAATCGGAGCTCTGTGTCAAAAGTTATGTTTTCTGGCTGAATTGAGCCCTACTGCCAATTCTGAGATACACTTTGGTCTAACTCCTCAGGGAAAGCACGTACTTGAAAATTGAATGCCTTTTTCCTCTTTTCAGACCGTGGGGAACATAAATATGTGTTCCTTCTGAAAATCTGAGCTCTGTGTCAAAAGTTATGTTTTCTTACAGAATTGAGCCCTATTGCCAATTCTGAGATACACTTTGGTCTAACCCCTCAGGGAAAGCACGTACTTGAAAATTGAATGCGGTTTTGCGCTTTTCAGACCGTGGGGATCATGAATATGTATTTCTTCAGCAAATCTGAGTGTCAGATTTCAGTAGGGCTGAATTGAGCCCTACTGCCAATTCTGAGATACACTTTGGTCTAACTCCTCAGGGAAAGCTCATATTGAAAATTCAATGCGTTTTTGCGCTTTTCAGACCGTGGGGATCATGAATATGTGTTTCTTCTGCAAATCTGAGTGTCAGATTTCAGTAGGGCTGAATTGAGCCCTACTGCCAATTCTGAGATACACTTTGGTCTAATACCTCAGGGAAAGCTAATATTGAAAATTCAATACGTTGTTCCGCTTTTCAGACCGTGGGGATCATGAATATGTGTTTTTTTTGCAAATCGGAGCTCTGTGTCAAAAGTTATGTTTTCTGGCTGAATTGAGCCTTACTGCCAATTTTGAGGTACACTTTGGTCTAACTCCTCAGGGAAAGCTCGTAATTGAAAATTGAATGCGTTTTTGCGCTTTTCAGACCGTGGGGATCATGAATATGTGTTTCTTCTGCAAATCTGAGTGTCAGATTTCAGTAGGGCTGAATTGAGCCCTACTGCAAATTCTGAGATGCTCTTTGGTCTAACTCCTCAGGGAAATCTCGTACTTGAAAATTGAATGCGTTTTTGCGCTTTTCAGACCGTGGGGATCATGGATATGTGTTTTTTTTGCAAATCGGAGCTCTGTGTCAAAAGTTATGTTTTCTGGCTGAATTGAGCCTTACTGCCAATTTTGAGGTACACTTTGGTCTAACTCCTCAGGGAAAGCTCGTAATTGAAAATTGAATGCGTTTTTGCGCTTTTCAGACCGTGGGAATCATGAATATGTGTTTCTTCTGCAAACCTGAGTGTCCGATTTCAGTAGGGCTGAATTGAGCCCTACTGCAAATTCTGAGATGCTCTTTGGTCTAACTCCTCAGGGAAATCTCGTACTTGAAAATTGAATGCGTTTTTGCGCTTTTCAGTTCGTGGGGTTCATGGATATGTGTTTCTTTTGCAAATCTGAGCTCTGTGTCAAAAGTTATGTTTTCTGGCTGAATTGAGCCCTACTGCCAATTCTGAGATACACTTTGGTCTAACTCCTCAGTGAAAGCACGTACTTGAAAATTGAATGCCTTTTTGCGCTTTTCAGACCATGGGGGACATGAATATGTGTTTCATCTGTAAATCTGAGCTCTGTGTCAAATATTATGTTTTCTGGCTGAATTGAACCCTACTGCCAATTCTCATATGCACTTTGGTCTAACTCCTCAGGGAAAGCACGTACTTGAAAATTGAATGCGTTTTTGCGCTTTTCAGACCATGGGGATCATGAATATGTGTTTCTTCTGAAAATCTGAGCTCTGTGTCAAAAGTTATGTTTTCTTACAGAATTGAGCCCTACTGCCAATTCTGAGATACACTTTGGTCTAACCCCTCAGGGAAAGCACGTACTTGAAAATTGAATGCGGTTTTGCGCTTTTCAGACCGTGTCGATCATGAATATGTGTTTCTTCAGCAAATCTGAGTGTCAGATTTCAGTAGGGCTGAATTGAGCCCTACTGCCAATTCTGAGATGCACTTTGGTCTAACTCCTCAGGGAAAGCTCATATTGAAAATTCAATGCGTTTTTGCGCTTTTCAAACCGTGGGGATCATGGATATGTGTTTCTTTTCCAAATCGGAGCTCTGTGTCAAAAGTTATGTTTTCTGGCTGAATTGAGCCCTACTGCCAATTCTGAGATACACTTTGGTCTAACTCCTCAGGGAAAGCACGTACTTGAAAATTGAATGCCTTTTTCCTCTTTTCAGACCGTGGGGAACATGAATATGTGTTCCTTCTGAAAATCTGACCTCTGTTTCAAAAGTTATGTTTTCTGGCTGATTTGAGCCCTACTGCCAATTCTGAGATACACTTTGGTCTAACTCCTCAGGGAAAGCTCATATTGAAAATTCAATGCGTTTTTGCGCTTTTCAGACCGTGGGGATCATGAATATGTGTTTCTTCTGCAAATCTGGGTGTCAGATTTCAGTACGGCTGAATTGAGCCCTACTGCCAATTCTGAGATACACTTTGGTCTAACTCCTCAGGGAAAGCTCATATTGAAAATTCAATGCGTTTTTGCGCTTTTCAGACCGTGGGGAACATGAATATATGTTTCTTTTACAAATCTGAGCTCTGTGTCAAAAGTTACATTTTCTGGCTGAATTGAGCCCTACTGCCAATTCTGAGATGCACTTTGGTCTAACTCCTCAGGGAATGCTCATATTTGAATATTCAATGCGTTTTTGCGCTTTTCAGACGTGGGGATCATGAATATGTGTTTCTTCTGCAAACATGAGTGTGTCAGATTTCAGTAGGGCTGAATTGAGCCCTACTGCCAATTCTGAGATACACTTTGGTCTAACTCCTCAGGATAAGCACGTACGTGAAAATTGAATGCGATTTTGCGCTTTTCAGACCGTGGGGAACATGAATATTTGTTCCTTCTGCAAATCTGAGCTCTGTGTCAAAAGTTACGTTTTCTAGCTGAATTGAGCCCTACCGCCAATTCTGAGATACACTTTGGTCTAAACACCTCAGGGAAAGCTAATATTGAAAATTCAATGCCTTGTTGCGCTTTTCAGACCGTGGGGATCATGAATATGTGTTTCTTCTGCAAATCTGAGCTCTGTTTCAAAAGTTATATTTTCTGGCTGATTTGAGCCCTACTGCAAATTTTGAGATGCTCTTTGGTCTAACTCCTCAGGGAAATCTCGTACTTGAAAATTGAATGCCTTTTTGCTCTTTTCAGACCGTGGGGAACATGAATATGTGTTCCTTCTGAAAATCTGAGCTCTGTGTCAAAAGTTATGTTTTCTTACAGAATTGAGCCCTACTGCCAATTCTGAGATAAACTTTGGTGTAACTCCTCAGGGAAAGCACGTACTTGAAAATTGAATGCGGTTTTGCGCTTTTCAGACCGTGTGGATCATGAATATGTGTTTCTTCAGCAAATCTGAGTGTCAGATTTCAGTAGGGCTGAATTGAGCCCTACTGCCAATTCTGAGATACACTTTGGTCTAACTCCTAGGGGAAAGCTCATATTGAAAATTCAATGCGTTTTTGCGCTTTTCAGACCGTGGGGATCATGAATATGTGTTTCTTCTGCAAATCTGAGTGTCAGATTTCAGTAGGGCTGAATTGAGCCCCACTGCCAATTCTGAGATACACTTTGGTCTAATACCTCAGGGAAAGCTAATATTGAAAATTCAATACGTTGTTCCGCTTTTCAGACCGTGGGGATCATGAATATGTGTTTCTTCTGCAAATCTGAGCTCTGTGTCAAAAGTTATGTTTTCTGGCTGATTTGAGCCCTACTGCAAATTCTGAGATGCTCTTTGGTCTAACTCCTCAGGGAAAGCTCGTACTTGAAAATTGAATGCCTTTTTTGCGCTTTTCAGACCGTGGGGATCATGGAAATGTGTTTTTTTGGCAAATCGGAGCTCTGTGTCAAAAGTTATGTTTTCTGGCTGAATTGAGCCTTACTGCCAATTTTGAGGTACACTTTGGTCTAAGTCCTCAGGGAAAGCTCATATTGAAAATTCAATGCGTTGTTGCGCTTTTCAGACCGTGGGGATCATGAATATGTGTTTCTTCTGCAAATCTGAGCTCTGTTTCAAAAGTTATGTTTTCTGGCTGATTTGAGCCCTACTGCAAATTTTGAGATGCTCTTTGGTCTAACTCCTCAGGGAAATCTCGTACTTGAAAATTGAATGCCTTTTTGCTCTTTTCAGACCGTGGGGAACATGAATATGTGTTCCTTCTGAAAATCTGAGCTCTGTGTCAAAAGTTATGTTTTCTTACAGAATTGAGCCCTACTGCCAATTCTGAGATAAACTTTGGTCTAACTCCTCAGGGAAAGCACGTACTTGAAAATTGAAAGCCTTTTTGCTCTTTTCAGACCGTGGGGAACATGAATATGTGTTCCTTCTGAAAATCTGACCTCTGTTTCAAAAGTTATGTTTTCTGGCTGATTTGAGCCCTACTGCCAATTCTGAGATACACTTTGGTCTAACTCCTCAGGGAAAGCTCATATTGAAAATTCAATGCGTTTTTGCGCTTTTCAGACCGTGGGGATCATGAATATGTGTTTCTTCTGCAAATCTGGGTGTCAGATTTCAGTACGGCTGAATTGAGCCCTACTGCCAATTCTGAGATACACTTTGGTCTAATACCTCAGGGAAAGCTAATATTGAAAATTCAATGCGTTTTTGCGCTTTTCAGACCGTGGGGATCATGGATATGTGTTTCTTTTCCAAATCGGAGCTCTGTGTCAAAAGTTATGTTTTCTGGCTGATTTGAGCCCTACTGCAAATTCTGAGATACTCTTTGGTCTATATATATTTCTATATATTTCTTCTGCAAACATGAGTGTGTCAGATTTCAGTAGGGCTGAATTGAGCCCTACTGCCAATTCTGAGATACACTTTGGTCTAACTCCTCAGGATAAGCACGTACGTGAAAATTGAACGATTTTGCGCTTTTTCAGACCGTGGGGGAACATGAATATTTGTTCCTTCTGCAAATCTGAGCTCTGTGTCAAAAGTTACGTTTTCTAGCTGAATTGAGCCCTACCGCCAATTCTGAGATACACTTTGGTCTAACACCTCAGGGAAAGCTAATATTGAAAATTCAATGCGTTGTTGCGCTTTTCAGACCGTGGGGATCATGAATGTGTGTTTCTTCTGCAAATCTGAGCTCTGTTTCAAAAGTTATGTTTTCTGGCTGATTTGAGCCCTACTGCAAATTTTGAGATGCTCTTTGGTCTAACTCCTCAGGGAAATCTCGTACTTGAAAATTGAATGCCTTTTTGCTCTTTTCAGACCGTGGGGAACATGAATATGTGTTCCTTCTGAAAATCTGAGCTCTGTGTCAAAAGTTACGTTTTCTGGCTGAATTGAGCCCTACCGCCAATTCTGAGATACACTTTGGTCTAACTCCTCAGGGAAAGCTCATATTGAAAATTCAATGCGTTTTTGCGCTTTTCAGACCGTGGGGATCATGGATATGTGTTTCTTTTGCAAATCTGAGCTCTGTGTCAAAAGTTATGTTTTCTGGCTGAATTGAGCCCTACTGCCAATTCTGAGATACACTTTGGTCTAATACCTCAGGGAAAGCTAATATTGAAAATTCAATGCGTTTTTGCGCTTTTCAGACCGTGGGGATCATGGATATGTGTTTCTTTTCCAAATCGGAGCTCTGTGTCAAAAGTTATGTTTTCTGGCTGATTTGAGCCCTACTGCAAATTCTGAGATACTCTTTGGTCTAACTCCTCAGGGAAATCTCGTACTTGAAAATTGAATGCCTTTTTGTGCTTTTCAGACCGTGGGGATCATGGATATGTGTTTCTTTTGCAAATCTGAGCTCTGTGTCAAAAGTTATGTTTTCTGGCTGAATTGAGCCTTACTGCCAATTTTGAGATACACTTTGGTCTAACTCCTCAGGGAAAGCTCGTAATTGAAAATTGAATGCGTTTTTGCGCTTTTCAGACCGTGGGAATCATGAATATGTGTTTCTTCTGCAAACCTGAGTGTCAAATTTCAGTAGGGCTGAATTGAGCCCTACTGCCAATTCTGAGATACACTTTGGTCTAACTCCTCAGGGAAAGCTCATATTGAAAATTCAATGCGTTTTTGCGCTTTTCAGACCGTGGGGAACATGAATATATGTTTCTTTTACAAATCTGAGCTCTGTGTCAAAAGTTACATTTTCTGGCTGAATTGAGCCCTACTGCCAATTCTGAGATGCACTTTGGTCTAACTCCTCAGGGAATGCTCATATTTGAATACTCAATGCGTTTTTGCGCTTTTCAGACCGTGGGGATCATGAATATGTGTTTCTTCTGCAAACATGAGTGTGTCAGATTTCAGTAGGGCTGAATTGAGCCCTACTGCCAATTCTGAGAAACACTTTGGTCTAACTCCTCAGGATAAGCACGTACGTGAAAATTGAATGCGATTTTGCGCTTTTCAGACCGTGGGGAACATGAATATTTGTTCCTTCTGCAAATCTGAGCTCTGTGTCAAAAGTTACGTTTTCTAGCTGAATTGAGCCCTACCGCCAATTCTGAGATACACTTTGGTCTAACACCTCAGGGAAAGCTAATATTGAAAATTCAATGCGTTGTTGCGCTTTTCAGACCGTGGGGATCATGAATATGTGTTTCTTCTGCAAATCTGAGCTCTGTTTCAAAAGTTATGTTTTCTGGCTGATTTGAGCCCTACTGCAAATTTTGAGATGCTCTTTGGTCTAACTCCTCAGGGAAATCTCGTACTTGAAAATTGAATGCCTTTTTGCTCTTTTCAGACCGTGGGGAACATGAATATGTGTTTCTTTTGCAAATCTGAGCTCTGTGTCAAAAGTTACGTTTTCTGGCTGAATTGAGCCCTACCGCCAATTCTGAGATGCACTTTGGTCTAACTCCTCAGGGAAAGCTCATATTGAAAATTCAATGCGTTTTTGCGCTTTTCAAACCGTGGGGATCATGGATATGTGTTTCTTTTGCAAATCTGAGCTCTGTGTCAAAAGTTACGTTTTCTGGCTGAATTGAGCCCTACCGCCAATTCTGAGATACACTTTGGTCTAACTCCTCAGGGAAAGCTCATATTGAAAATTCAATGCGTTTTTGCGCTTTTCAGACCGTGGGGATCATGGATATGTGTTTCTTTTGCAAATCTGAGCTCTGTGTCAAAAGTTATGTTTTCTGGCTGAATTGAGCCCTACTGCCAATTCTGAGATACACTTTGGTCTAACTCCTCAGTGAAAGCACGTACTTGAAAATTGAATGCCTTTTTGCGCTTTTCAGACCATGGGGGACATGAATATGTGTTTCGTCTGTAAATCTGAGCTCTGTGTCAAATGTTATGTTTTCTGGCTGAATTGAACCCTACTGCCAATTCTCATATGCACTTTGGTCTAACTCCTCAGGGAAAGCACGTACTTGAAAATTGAATGCGTTTTTGCGCTTTTCAGACCATGGGGATCATGAATATGTGTTTCTTCTGAAAATCTGAGCTCTGTTTCAAAAGTTATGTTTTCTTACAGAATTGAGCCCTACTGCCAATTCTGAGATACACTTTGGTCTAACCCCTCAGGGAAAGCACGTACTTGAAAATTGAATGCGTTTTTGCGCTTTTCAAACCGTGGGGATCATGGATATGTGTTTCTTTTCCAAATCGGAGCTCTGTGTCAAAAGTTATGTTTTCTGGCTGAATTGAGCCCTACTGCCAATTCTGAGATACACTTTGGTCTAACTCCTCAGGGAAAGCACGTACTTGAAAATTGAATGCCTTTTTGCTCTTTTCAGACCGTGGGGAACATAAATATGTGTTCCTTCTGAAAATCTGAGCTCTGTGTCAAAAGTTACGTTTTCTGGCTGAATTGAGCCCTACCGCCAATTCTGAGATACACTTTGGTCTAACTCCTCAGGGAAAGCTCATATTGAAAATTCAATGCGTTTTTGCGCTTTTCAGACCGTGGGGATCATGAATATGTGTTTCTTTTGCAAATCTGAGCTCTGTGTCAAAAGTTACGTTTTCTGGCTGAATTGAGCCCTACCGCCAATTCTGAGATGCACTTTGGTCTAACTCCTCAGGGAAATCTCGTACTTGAAAATTGAATGCCTTTTTGTGCTTTTCAGACCGTGGGGATCATGGATATGTGTTTCTTTTGCAAATCTGAGCTCTGTGTCAAAAGTTACGTTTTCTAGCTGAATTGAGCCCTACCGCCAATTCTGAGATACACTTTGGTCTAACACCTCAGGGAAAGCTAATATTGAAAATTCAATGCGTTGTTGCGCTTTTCAGACCGTGGGGATCATGAATGTGTGTTTCTTCTGCAAATCTGAGCTCTGTTTCAAAAGTTATGTTTTCTGGCTGATTTGAGCCCTACTGCAAATTTTGAGATGCTCTTTGGTCTAACTCCTCAGGGAAATCTCGTACTTGAAAATTGAATGCCTTTTTGCTCTTTTCAGACCGTGGGGAACATGAATATGTGTTCCTTCTGAAAATCTGAGCTCTGTGTCAAAAGTTATGTTTTCTTACAGAATTGAGCCCTACTGCCAATTCTGAGATAAACTTTGGTCTAACTCCTCAGGGAAAGCACGTACTTGAAAATTGAAAGCCTTTTTGCTCTTTTCAGACCGTGGGGAACATGAATATGTGTTCCTTCTGCAAATCTGAGCTCTGTGTCAAAAGTTACGTTTTCTGGCTGAATTGAGCCCTACCGCCAATTCTGAGATACACTTTGGTCTAACTCCTCAGGGAAAGCTCATATTGAAAATTCAATGCGTTTTTGCGCTTTTCAGACCGTGGGGATCATGGATATGTGTTTCTTTTGCAAATCTGAGCTCTGTGTCAAAAGTTATGTTTTCTGGCTGAATTGAGCCCTACTGCCAATTCTGAGATACACTTTGGTCTAATACCTCAGGGAAAGCTAATATTGAAAATTCAATGCGTTTTTGCGCTTTTCAGACCGTGGGGATCATGGATATGTGTTTCTTTTCCAAATCGGAGCTCTGTGTCAAAAGTTATGTTTTCTGGCTGATTTGAGCCCTACTGCAAATTCTGAGATACTCTTTGGTCTAACTCCTCAGGGAAATCTCGTACTTGAAAATTGAATGCCTTTTTGTGCTTTTCAGACCGTGGGGATCATGGATATGTGTTTCTTTTGCAAATCTGAGCTCTGTGTCAAAAGTTATGTTTTCTGGCTGAATTGAGCCTTACTGCCAATTTTGAGATACACTTTGGTCTAACTCCTCAGGGAAAGCTCGTAATTGAAAATTGAATGCGTTTTTGCGCTTTTCAGACCGTGGGAATCATGAATATGTGTTTCTTCTGCAAACCTGAGTGTCAAATTTCAGTAGGGCTGAATTGAGCCCTACTGCCAATTCTGAGATACACTTTGGTCTAACTCCTCAGGGAAAGCTCATATTGAAAATTCAATGCGTTTTTGCGCTTTTCAGACCGTGGGGAACATGAATATATGTTTCTTTTACAAATCTGAGCTCTGTGTCAAAAGTTACATTTTGTGGCTGAATTGAGCCCTACTGCCAATTCTGAGATGCACTTTGGTCTAACTCCTCAGGGAATGCTCATATTTGAATACTCAATGCGTTTTTGCGCTTTTCAGACCGTGGGGATCATGAATATGTGTTTCTTCTGCAAACATGAGTGTGTCAGATTTCAGTAGGGCTGAATTGAGCCCTACTGCCAATTCTGAGAAACACTTTGGTCTAACTCCTCAGGATAAGCACGTACGTGAAAATTGAATGCGATTTTGCGCTTTTCAGACCGTGGGGAACATGAATATTTGTTCCTTCTGCAAATCTGAGCTCTGTGTCAAAAGTTACGTTTTCTAGCTGAATTGAGCCCTACCGCCAATTCTGAGATACACTTTGGTCTAACACCTCAGGGAAAGCTAATATTGAAAATTCAATGCGTTGTTGCGCTTTTCAGACCGTGGGGATCATGAATATGTGTTTCTTCTGCAAATCTGAGCTCTGTTTCAAAAGTTATGTTTTCTGGCTGATTTGAGCCCTACTGCAAATTTTGAGATGCTCTTTGGTCTAACTCCTCAGGGAAATCTCGTACTTGAAAATTGAATGCCTTTTTGCTCTTTTCAGACCGTGGGGAACATGAATATGTGTTTCTTTTGCAAATCTGAGCTCTGTGTCAAAAGTTACGTTTTCTGGCTGAATTGAGCCCTACCGCCAATTCTGAGATGCACTTTGGTCTAACTCCTCAGGGAAAGCTCATATTGAAAATTCAATGCGTTTTTGCGCTTTTCAAACCGTGGGGATCATGGATATGTGTTTCTTTTGCAAATCTGAGCTCTGTGTCAAAAGTTACGTTTTCTGGCTGAATTGAGCCCTACCGCCAATTCTGAGATACACTTTGGTCTAACTCCTCAGGGAAAGCTCATATTGAAAATTCAATGCGTTTTTGCGCTTTTCAGACCGTGGGGATCATGGATATGTGTTTCTTTTGCAAATCTGAGCTCTGTGTCAAAAGTTATGTTTTCTGGCTGAATTGAGCCCTACTGCCAATTCTGAGATACACTTTGGTCTAACTCCTCAGTGAAAGCACGTACTTGAAAATTGAATGCCTTTTTGCGCTTTTCAGACCATGGGGGACATGAATATGTGTTTCGTCTGTAAATCTGAGCTCTGTGTCAAATGTTATGTTTTCTGGCTGAATTGAACCCTACTGCCAATTCTCATATGCACTTTGGTCTAACTCCTCAGGGAAAGCACGTACTTGAAAATTGAATGCGTTTTTGCGCTTTTCAGACCATGGGGATCATGAATATGTGTTTCTTCTGAAAATCTGAGCTCTGTGTCAAAAGTTATGTTTTCTTACAGAATTGAGCCCTACTGCCAATTCTGAGATACACTTTGGTCTAACCCCTCAGGGAAAGCACGTACTTGAAAATTGAATGCGTTTTTGCGCTTTTCAAACCGTGGGGATCATGGATATGTGTTTCTTTTCCAAATCGGAGCTCTGTGTCAAAAGTTATGTTTTCTGGCTGAATTGAGCCCTACTGCCAATTCTGAGATACACTTTGGTCTAACTCCTCAGGGAAAGCACGTACTTGAAAATTGAATGCCTTTTTGCTCTTTTCAGACCGTGGGGAACATAAATATGTGTTCCTTCTGAAAATCTGAGCTCTGTGTCAAAAGTTACGTTTTCTGGCTGAATTGAGCCCTACCGCCAATTCTGAGATACACTTTGGTCTAACTCCTCAGGGAAAGCTCATATTGAAAATTCAATGCGTTTTTGCGCTTTTCAGACCGTGGGGATCATGAATATGTGTTTCTTTTGCAAATCTGAGCTCTGTGTCAAAAGTTACGTTTTCTGGCTGAATTGAGCCCTACCGCCAATTCTGAGATGCACTTTGGTCTAACTCCTCAGGGAAATCTCGTACTTGAAAATTGAATGCCTTTTTGTGCTTTTCAGACCGTGGGGATCATGGATATGTGTTTCTTTTGCAAATCTGAGCTCTGTGTCAAAAGTTATGTTTTCTGGCTGAATTGAGCCTTACTGCCAATTTTGAGATACACTTTGGTCTAACTCCTCAGGTAAAGCTCGTAATTGAAAATTGAATGCGTTTTTGCGCTTTTCAGACCGTGGGAATCATGAATATGTGTTTCTTCTGCAAACCTGAGTGTCAGATTTCAGTAGGGCTGAATTGAGCCCCACTGCCAATTCTGAGATACACTTTGGTCTAACTCCTCAGGGAAAGCTCATATTGAAAATTCAATGCGTTTTTGCGCTTTTCAGACCGTGGGGAACATGAATATATGTTTCTTTTACAAATCTGAGCTCTGTGTCAAAAGTTACATTTTCTGGCTGAATTGAGCCCTACTGCCAATTCTGAGATGCACTTTGGTCTAACTCCTCAGGGAATGCTCATATTTGAATATTCAATGCGTTTTTGCGCTTTTCAGACCGTGGGGATCATGAATATGTGTTTCTTCTGCAAACATGAGTGTGTCAGATTTCAGTAGGGCTGAATTGAGCCCTACTGCCAATTCTGAGATACACTTTGGTCTAACTCCTCAGGATAAGCACGTACGTGAAAATTGAATGCGATTTTGCGCTTTTCAGACAGTGGGGAACATGAATATTTGTTCCTTCCGCAAATCTGAGCTCTGTGTCAAAAGTTACGTTTTCTAGCTGAATTGAGCCCTACCGCCAATTCTGAGATACACTTTGGTCTAACACCTCAGGGAAAGCTAATATTGAAAATTCAATGCGTTGTTGCGCTTTTCAGACCGTGGGGATCATGAATATGTGTTTCTTCTGCAAATCTGAGCTCTGTTTCAAAAGTTATGTTTTCTGGCTGATTTGAGCCCTACTGCAAATTTTGAGATGCTCTTTGGTCTAACTCCTCAGGGAAATCTCGTACTTGAAAATTGAATGCCTTTTTGCTCTTTTCAGACCGTGGGGAACATGAATATGTGTTTCTTTTGCAAATCTGAGCTCTGTGTCAAAAGTTACGTTTTCTGGCTGAATTGAGCCCTACCGCCAATTCTGAGATGCACTTTGGTCTAACTCCTCAGGGAAAGCTCATATTGAAAATTCAATGCGTTTTTGCGCTTTTCAAACCGTGGGGATCATGGATATGTGTTTCTTTTGCAAATCTGAGCTCTGTGTCAAAAGTTACGTTTTCTGGCTGAATTGAGCCCTACCGCCAATTCTGAGATACACTTTGGTCTAACTCCTCAGGGAAAGCTCATATTGAAAATTCAATGCGTTTTTGCGCTTTTCAGACCGTGGGGATCATGGATATGTGTTTCTTTTGCAAATCTGAGCTCTGTGTCAAAAGTTACATTTTCTGGCTGAATTGAGCCCTACTGCCAATTCTGAGATGCACTTTGGTCTAACTCCTCAGGGAATGCTCATATTTGAATACTCAATGCGTTTTTGCGCTTTTCAGACCGTGGGGATCATGAATATGTGTTTCTTCTGCAAACATGAGTGTGTCAGATTTCAGTAGGGCTGAATTGAGCCCTACTGCCAATTCTGAGATACACTTTGGTCTAACTCCTCAGGATAAGCACGTACGTGAAAATTGAATGCGATTTTGCGCTTTTCAGACCGTGGGGAACATGAATATTTGTTCCTTCTGCAAATCTGAGCTCTGTGTCAAAAGTTACGTTTTCTAGCTGAATTGAGCCCTACCGCCAATTCTGAGATACACTTTGGTCTAACACCTCAGGGAAAGCTAATATTGAAAATTCAATGCGTTGTTGCGCTTTTCAGACCGTGGGGATCATGAATCTGTGTTTCTTCTGCAAATCTGAGCTCTGTTTCAAAAGTTATGTTTTCTGGCTGATTTGAGCCCTACTGCAAATTTTGAGATGCTCTTTGGTCTAACTCCTCAGGGAAATCTCGTACTTGAAAATTGAATGCCTTTTTGCTCTTTTCAGACCGTGGGGAACATGAATATGTGTTTCTTTTGCAAATCTGAGCTCTGTGTCAAAAGTTACGTTTTCTGGCTGAATTGAGCCCTACCGCCAATTCTGAGATGCACTTTGGTCTAACTCCTCAGGGAAAGCTCATATTGAAAATTCAATGCGTTTTTGCGCTTTTCAAACCGTGGGGATCATGGATATGTGTTTCTTTTGCAAATCTGAGCTCTGTGTCAAAAGTTACGTTTTCTGGCTGAATTGAGCCCTACCGCCAATTCTGAGATACACTTTGGTCTAACTCCTCAGGGAAAGCTCATATTGAAAATTCAATGCGTTTTTGCGCTTTTCAGACCGTGGGGATCATGGATATGTGTTTCTTTTGCAAATCTGAGCTCTGTGTCAAAAGTTATGTTTTCTGGCTGAATTGAGCCCTACTGCCAATTCTGAGATACACTTTGGTCTAACTCCTCAGTGAAAGCACGTACTTGAAAATTGAATGCCTTTTTGCGCTTTTCAGACCATGGGGGACATGAATATGTGTTTCGTCTGTAAATCTGAGCTCTGTGTCAAATGTTATGTTTTCTGGCTGAATTGAACCCTACTGCCAATTCTCATATGCACTTTGGTCTAACTCCTCAGGGAAAGCACGTACTTGAAAATTGAATGCGTTTTTGCGCTTTTCAGACCATGGGGATCATGAATATGTGTTTCTTCTGAAAATCTGAGCTCTGTGTCAAAAGTTATGTTTTCTTACAGAATTGAGCCCTACTGCCAATTCTGAGATACACTTTGGTCTACCCCCTCAGGGAAAGCACGTACTTGAAAATTGAATGCGGTTTTGCGCTTTTCAGACCGTGTGGATCATGAATATGTGTTTCTTCAGCAAATCTGAGTGTCAGATTTCAGTAGGGCTGAATTGAGCCCTACTGCCAATTCTGAGATGCACTTTGGTCTAACTCCTCAGGGAAAGCTCATATTGAAAATTCAATGCGTTTTTGCGCTTTTCAAACCGTGGGGATCATGGATATGTGTTTCTTTTCCAAATCGGAGCTCTGTGTCAAAAGTTATGTTTTCTGGCTGAATTGAGCCCTACTGCCAATTCTGAGATACACTTTGGTCTAACTCCTCAGGGAAAGCACGTACTTGAAAATTGAATGCCTTTTTGCTCTTTTCAGACCGTGGGGAACATAAATATGTGTTCCTTCTGAAAATCTGAGCTCTGTGTCAAAAGTTACGTTTTCTGGCTGAATTGAGCCCTACCGCCAATTCTGAGATACACTTTGGTCTAACTCCTCAGGGAAAGCTCATATTGAAAATTCAATGCGTTTTTGCGCTTTTCAGACCGTGGGGATCATGAATATGTGTTTCTTTTGCAAATCTGAGCTCTGTGTCAAAAGTTACGTTTTCTGGCTGAATTGAGCCCTACCGCCAATTCTGAGATGCACTTTGGTCTAACTCCTCAGGGAAATCTCGTACTTGAAAATTGAATGCCTTTTTGTGCTTTTCAGACCGTGGGGATCATGGATATGTGTTTCTTTTTCAAATCTGAGCTCTGTGTCAAAAGTTATGTTTTCTGGCTGAATTGAGCCTTACTGCCAATTTTGAGATACACTTTGGTCTAACTCCTCAGGTAAAGCTCGTAATTGAAAATTGAATGCGTTTTTTGCGCTTTTCAGACCGTGGGAATCATGAATATGTGTTTCTTCTGCAAACCTGAGTGTCAGATTTCAGTAGGGCTGAATTGAGCCCCACTGCCAATTCTGAGATACACTTTGGTCTAACTCCTCAGGGAAAGCTCATATTGAAAATTCAATGCGTTTTTGCGCTTTTCAGACCGTGGGGAACATGAATATATGTTTCTTTTACAAATCTGAGCTCTGTGTCAAAAGTTACATTTTCTGGCTGAATTGAGCCCTACTGCCAATTCTGAGATGCACTTTGGTCTAACTCCTCAGGGAATGCTCATATTTGAATATTCAATGCGTTTTTGCGCTTTTCAGACCGTGGGGATCATGAATATGTGTTTCTTCTGCAAACATGAGTGTGTCAGATTTCAGTAGGGCTGAATTGAGCCCTACTGCCAATTCTGAGATACACTTTGGTCTAACTCCTCAGGATAAGCACGTACGTGAAAATTGAATGCGATTTTGCGCTTTTCAGACAGTGGGGAACATGAATATTTGTTCCTTCTGCAAATCTGAGCTCTGTGTCAAAAGTTACGTTTTCTAGCTGAATTGAGCCCTACCGCCAATTCTGAGATACACTTTGGTCTAACACCTCAGGGAAAGCTAATATTGAAAATTCAATGCGTTGTTGCGCTTTTCAGACCGTGGGGATCATGAATATGTGTTTCTTCTGCAAATCTGAGCTCTGTTTCAAAAGTTATGTTTTCTGGCTGATTTGAGCCCTACTGCAAATTTTGAGATGCTCTTTGGTCTAACTCCTCAGGGAAATCTCGTACTTGAAAATTGAATGCCTTTTTCCTCTTTTCAGACCGTGGGGAACATGAATATGTGTTTCTTTTGCAAATCTGAGCTCTATGTCAAAAGTTACGTTTTCTGGCTGAATTGAGCCCTACCGCCAATTCTGAGATGCACTTTGGTCTAACTCCTCAGGGAAAGCTCATATTGAAAATTCAATGCGTTTTTGCGCTTTTCAAACCGTGGGGATCATGGATATGTGTTTCTTTTACAAATCTGAGCTCTGTGTCAAAAGTTACGTTTTCTGGCTGAATTGAGCCCTACCGCCAATTCTGAGATACACTTTGGTCTAACTCCTCAGGGAAAGCTCATATTGAAAATTCAATGCGTTTTTGCGCTTTTCAGACCGTGGGGATCATGGATATGTGTTTCTTTTGCAAATCTGAGCTCTGTGTCAAAAGTTATGTTTTCTGGCTGAATTGAGCCCTACTGCCAATTCTGAGATACACTTTGGTCTAACTCCTCAGTGAAAGCACGTACTTGAAAATTGAATGCCTTTTTGCGCTTTTCAGACCGTGTCGATCATGAATATGTGTTTCTTCAGCAAATCTGAGTGTCAGATTTCAGTAGGGCTGAATTGAGCCCTACTGCCAATTCTGAGATGCACTTTGGTCTAACTCCTCAGGGAAAGCTCATATTGAAAATTCAATGCGTTTTTGCGCTTTTCAAACCGTGGGGATCATGGATATGTGTTTCTTTTCCAAATCGGAGCTCTGTGTCAAAAGTTATGTTTTCTGGCTGAATTGAGCCCTACTGCCAATTCTGAGATACACTTTGGTCTAACTCCTCAGGGAAAGCACGTACTTGAAAATTGAATGCCTTTTTCCTCTTTTCAGACCGTGGGGAACATAAATATGTGTTCCTTCTGAAAATCTGAGCTCTGTGTCAAAAGTTATGTTTTCTTACAGAATTGAGCCCTATTGCCAATTCTGAGATACACTTTGGTCTAACCCCTCAGGGAAAGCACGTACTTGAAAATTGAATGCGGTTTTGCGCTTTTCAGACCGTGGGGATCATGAATATGTATTTCTTCAGCAAATCTGAGTGTCAGATTTCAGTAGGGCTGAATTGAGCCCTACTGCCAATTCTGAGATACACTTTGGTCTAACTCCTCAGGGAAAGCTCATATTGAAAATTCAATGCGTTTTTGCGCTTTTCAGACCGTGGGGATCATGAATATGTGTTTCTTCTGCAAATCTGAGTGTCAGATTTCAGTAGGGCTGAATTGAGCCCTACTGCCAATTCTGAGATACACTTTGGTCTAATACCTCAGGGAAAGCTAATATTGAAAATTCAATACGTTGTTCCGCTTTTCAGACCGTGGGGATCATGAATATGTGTTTTTTTTGCAAATCGGAGCTCTGTGTCAAAAGTTATGTTTTCTGGCTGAATTGAGCCTTACTGCCAATTTTGAGGTACACTTTGGTCTAACTCCTCAGGGAAAGCTCGTAATTGAAAATTGAATGCGTTTTTGCGCTTTTCAGACCGTGGGGATCATGAATATGTGTTTCTTCTGCAAATCTGAGTGTCAGATTTCAGTAGGGCTGAATTGAGCCCTACTGCAAATTCTGAGATGCTCTTTGGTCTAACTCCTCAGGGAAATCTCGTACTTGAAAATTGAATGCGTTTTTGCGCTTTTCAGACCGTGGGGATCATGGATATGTGTTTTTTTTGCAAATCGGAGCTCTGTGTCAAAAGTTATGTTTTCTGGCTGAATTGAGCCTTACTGCCAATTTTGAGGTACACTTTGGTCTAACTCCTCAGGGAAAGCTCGTAATTGAAAATTGAATGCGTTTTTGCGCTTTTCAGACCGTGGGGATCATGAATATGTGTTTCTTCTGCAAACCTGAGTGTCCGATTTCAGTAGGGCTGAATTGAGCCCTACTGCAAATTCTGAGATGCTCTTTGGTCTAACTCCTCAGGGAAATCTCGTACTTGAAAATTGAATGCGTTTTTGCGTTTTTCAGTTCGTGGGGTTCATGGATATGTGTTTCTTTTGCAAATCTGAGCTCTGTGTCAAAAGTTATGTTTTCTGGCTGAATTGAGCCCTACTGCCAATTCTGAGATACACTTTGGTCTAACTCCTCAGTGAAAGCACGTACTTGAAAATTGAATGCCTTTTTGCGCTTTTCAGACCATGGGGGACATGAATATGTGTTTCGTCTGTAAATCTGAGCTCTGTGTCAAATATTATGTTTTCTGGCTGAATTGAACCCTACTGCCAATTCTCATATGCACTTTGGTCTAACTCCTCAGGGAAAGCACGTACTTGAAAATTGAATGCGTTTTTGCGCTTTTCAGACCATGGGGATCATGAATATGTGTTTCTTCTGAAAATCTGAGCTCTGTGTCAAAAGTTATGTTTTCTTACAGAATTGAGCCCTACTGCCAATTCTGAGATACACTTTGGTCTAACCCCTCAGGGAAAGCACGTACTTGAAAATTGAATGCGGTTTTGCGCTTTTCAGACCGTGTCGATCATGAATATGTGTTTCTTCAGCAAATCTGAGTGTCAGATTTCAGTAGGGCTGAATTGAGCCCTACTGCCAATTCTGAGATGCACTTTGGTCTAACTCCTCAGGGAAAGCTCATATTGAAAATTCAATGCGTTTTTGCGCTTTTCAAACCGTGGGGATCATGGATATGTGTTTCTTTTCCAAATCGGAGCTCTGTGTCAAAAGTTATGTTTTCTGGCTGAATTGAGCCCTACTGCCAATTCTGAGATACACTTTGGTCTAACTCCTCAGGGAAAGCACGTACTTGAAAATTGAATGCCTTTTTCCTCTTTTCAGACCGTGGGGAACATAAATATGTGTTCCTTCTGAAAATCTGAGCTCTGTGTCAAAAGTTATGTTTTCTTACAGAATTGAGCCCTATTGCCAATTCTGAGATACACTTTGGTCTAACCCCTCAGGGAAAGCACGTACTTGAAAATTGAATGCGGTTTTGCGCTTTTCAGACCGTGGGGATCATGAATATGTATTTCTTCAGCAAATCTGAGTGTCAGATTTCAGTAGGGCTGAATTGAGCCCTACTGCCAATTCTGAGATACACTTTGGTCTAACTCCTCAGGGAAAGCTCATATTGAAAATTCAATGCGTTTTTGCGCTTTTCAGACCGTGGGGATCATGAATATGTGTTTCTTTTGCAAATCTGAGTGTCAGATTTCAGTAGGGCTGAATTGAGCCCTACTGCCAATTCTGAGATACACTTTGGTCTAATACCTCAGGGAAAGCTAATATTGAAAATTCAATACGTTGTTCCTCTTTTCAGACCGTGGGGATCATGAATATGTGTTTTTTTTGCAAATCGGAGCTCTGTGTCAAAAGTTATGTTTTCTGGCTGAATTGAGCCTTACTGCCAATTTTGAGGTACACTTTGGTCTAACTCCTCAGGGAAAGCTCGTAATTGAAAATTGAATGCGTTTTTGCGCTTTTCAGACCGTGGGGATCATGAATATGTGTTTCTTCTGCAAATCTGAGTGTCAGATTTCAGTAGGGCTGAATTGAGCCCTACTGCAAATTCTGAGATGCTCTTTGGTCTAACTCCTCAGGGAAATCTCGTACTTGAAAATTGAATGCGTTTTTGCGCTTTTCAGACCGTGGGGATCATGGATATGTGTTTTTTTTTTTCAAATCGGAGCTCTGTGTCAAAAGTTATGTTTTCTGGCTGAATTGAGCCTTACTGCCAATTTTGAGGTACACTTTGGTCTAACTCCTCAGGGAAAGCTCGTAATTGAAAATTGAATGCGTTTTTGCGCTTTTCAGACCGTGGGGATCATGAATATGTGTTTCTTCTGCAAACCTGAGTGTCCGATTTCAGTAGGGCTGAATTGAGCCCTACTGCAAATTCTGAGATGCTCTTTGGTCTAACTCCTCAGGGAAATCTCGTACTTGAAAATTGAATGCGTTTTTGCGCTTTTCAGTTCGTGGGGTTCATGGATATGTGTTTCTTTTGCAAATCTGAGCTCTGTGTCAAAAGTTATGTTTTCTGGCTGAATTGAGCCCTACTGCCAATTCTGAGATACACTTTGGTCTAACTCCTCAGTGAAAGCACGTACTTGAAAATTGAATGCCTTTTTGCGCTTTTCAGACCATGGGGGACATGAATATGTGTTTCGTCTGTAAATCTGAGCTCTGTGTCAAATATTATGTTTTCTGGCTGAATTGAACCCTACTGCCAATTCTCATATGCACTTTGGTCTAACTCCTCAGGGAAAGCACGTACTTGAAAATTGAATGCGTTTTTGCGCTTTTCAGACCATGGGGATCATGAATATGTGTTTCTTCTGAAAATCTGAGCTCTGTGTCAAAAGTTATGTTTTCTTACAGAATTGAGCCCTACTGCCAATTCTGAGATACACTTTGGTCTAACCCCTCAGGGAAAGCACGTACTTGAAAATTGAATGCGGTTTTGCGCTTTTCAGACCGTGTCGATCATGAATATGTGTTTCTTCAGCAAATCTGAGTGTCAGATTTCAGTAGGGCTGAATTGAGCCCTACTGCCAATTCTGAGATGCACTTTGGTCTAACTCCTCAGGGAAAGCTCATATTGAAAATTCAATGCGTTTTTGCGCTTTTCAAACCGTGGGGATCATGGATATGTGTTTCTTTTCCAAATCGGAGCTCTGTGTCAAAAGTTATGTTTTCTGGCTGAATTGAGCCCTACTGCCAATTCTGAGATACACTTTGGTCTAACTCCTCAGGGAAAGCACGTACTTGAAAATTGAATGCCTTTTTCCTCTTTTCAGACCGTGGGGAACATAAATATGTGTTCCTTCTGAAAATCTGAGCTCTGTGTCAAAAGTTATGTTTTCTTACAGAATTGAGCCCTATTGCCAATTCTGAGATACACTTTGGTCTAACCCCTCAGGGAAAGCACGTACTTGAAAATTGAATGCGGTTTTGCGCTTTTCAGACCGTGGGGATCATGAATATGTATTTCTTCAGCAAATCTGAGTGTCAGATTTCAGTAGGGCTGAATTGAGCCCTACTGCCAATTCTGAGATACACTTTGGTCTAACTCCTCAGGAAAAGCTCATATTGAAAATTCAATGCGTTTTTGCGCTTTTCAGACCGTGGGGATCATGAATATGTGTTTCTTCTGCAAATCTGAGTGTCAGATTTCAGTAGGGCTGAATTGAGCCCTACTGCCAATTCTGAGATACACTTTGGTCTAATACCTCAGGGAAAGCTAATATTGAAAATTCAATACGTTGTTCCGCTTTTCAGACCGTGGGGATCATGAATATGTGTTTTTTTTGCAAATCGGAGCTCTGTGTCAAAAGTTATGTTTTCTGGCTGAATTGAGCCTTACTGCCAATTTTGAGGTACACTTTGGTCTAACTCCTCAGGGAAAGCTCGTAATTGAAAATTGAATGCGTTTTTGCGCTTTTCAGACCGTGGGGATCATGAATATGTGTTTCTTCTGCAAATCTGAGTGTCAGATTTCAGTAGGGCTGAATTGAGCCCTACTGCAAATTCTGAGATGCTCTTTGGTCTAACTCCTCAGGGAAATCTCGTACTTGAAAATTGAATGCGTTTTTGCGCTTTTCAGACCGTGGGGATCATGGATATGTGTTTTTTTTGCAAATCGGAGCTCTGTGTCAAAAGTTATGTTTTCTGGCTGAATTGAGCCTTACTGCCAATTTTGAGGTACACTTTGGTCTAACTCCTCAGGGAAAGCTCGTAATTGAAAATTGAATGCGTTTTTGCGCTTTTCAGACCGTGGGGATCATGAATATGTGTTTCTTCTGCAAACCTGAGTGTCCGATTTCAGTAGGGCTGAATTGAGCCCTACTGCAAATTCTGAGATGCTCTTTGGTCTAACTCCTCAGGGAAATCTCGTACTTGAAAATTGAATGCGTTTTTGCGCTTTTCAGTTCGTGGGGTTCATGGATATGTGTTTCTTTTGCAAATCTGAGCTCTGTGTCAAAAGTTATGTTTTCTGGCTGAATTGAGCCCTACTGCCAATTCTGAGATACACTTTGGTCTAACTCCTCAGTGAAAGCACGTACTTGAAAATTGAATGCCTTTTTGCGCTTTTCAGACCATGGGGGACATGAATATGTGTTTCGTCTGTAAATATGAGCTCTGTGTCAAATATTATGTTTTCTGGCTGAATTGAACCCTACTGCCAATTCTCATATGCACTTTGGTCTAACTCCTCAGGGAAAGCACGTACTTGAAAATTGAATGCGTTTTTGCGCTTTTCAGACCATGGGGATCATGAATATGTGTTTCTTCTGAAAATCTGAGCTCTGTGTCAAAAGTTATGTTTTCTTACAGAATTGAGCCCTACTGCCAATTCTGAGATACACTTTGGCCTAACTCCTCAGGGAAAGCACGTACTTGAAAACTGAATGCCTTTTTCCTCTTTTCAGACCGTGGGGAACATAAATATGTGTTCCTTCTGAAAATCTGAGCTCTGTGTCAAAAGTTATGTTTTCTTACAGAATTGAGCCCTATTGCCAATTCTGAGATACACTTTGGTCTAACCCCTCAGGGAAAGCACGTACTTGAAAATTGAATGCGGTTTTGCGCTTTTCAGACCGTGGGGATCATGAATATGTATTTCTTCAGCAAATCTGAGTGTCAGATTTCAGTAGGGCTGAATTGAGCCCTACTGCCAATTCTGAGATACACTTTGGTCTAACCCCTCAGGGAAAGCACGTACTTGAAAATTGAATGCGGTTTTGCGCTTTTCAGACCGTGGGGATCATGAATATGTATTTCTTCAGCAAATCTGAGTGTCAGATTTCAGTAGGGCTGAATTGAGCCCTACTGCCAATTCTGAGATACACTTTGGTCTAACTCCTCAGGGAAAGCTCATATTGAAAATTCAATACGTTGTTCCGCTTTTCAGACCGTGGGGATCATGAATATGTGTTTTTTTTGCAAATCGGAGCTCTGTGTCAAAAGTTATGTTTTCTGCCTAAATTGAGCCTTACTGCCAATTTTGAGGTACACTTTGGTCTAACTCCTCAGGGAAAGCTCGTAATTGAAAATTGAATGCGTTTTTGCGCTTTTCAGACCGTGGGGATCATGAATATGTGTTTCTTCTGCAAATCTGAGTGTCAGATTTCAGTAGGGCTGAATTGAGCCCTACTGCAAATTCTGAGATGCTCTTTGGTCTAACTCCTCAGGGAAATCTCGTACTTGAAAATTGAATGCCTTTTTGCTCTTTTCAGACCGTGGGGAACATAAATATGTGTTCCTTCTGAAAATCTGAGCTCTGTGTCAAAAGTTATGTTTTCTTACAGAATTGAGCCCTACTGCCAATTCTGAGATACATTTTGGTCTAACCCCTCAGGGAAAGCACGTACTTGAAAATTGAATGCGGTTTTGCGCTTTTCAGACCGTGTGGATCATGAATATGTGTTTCTTCAGCAAATCTGAGTGTGTCAGATTTCAGTAAGGCTGAATTGAGCCCTACTGCCAATTCTGAGATACACTTTGGTCTAACTCCTCAGGGAAATCTCGTACTTGAAAATTGAATGCGTTTTTGCGCTTTTCAGACCGTGGGGATCATGGATATGTGTTTTTTTTGCAAATCGGAGCTCTGTGTCAAAAGTTATGTTTTCTGGCTGATTTGAGCCCTACTGCAAATTCTGAGATGCTCTTTGGTCTAACTCCTCAGGGAAAGCTCGTACTTGAAAATTGAATGCCTTTTTGCGCTTTTCAGACCGTGGGGATCATGGATATGTGTTTCTTTTGCAAATCTGAGCTCTGTGTCAAAAGTTATGTTTTCTGGCTGAATTGAGCCCTACTGCCAATTCTGAGATACACTTTGGTCTAACTCCTCAGTGAAAGCACGTAATTGAAAATTGAATGCGTTTTTGCGCTTTTCAGACCGTGGGGATCATGAATATGTGTTTCTTCTGCAAACCTGAGTGTCAGATTTCAGTAGGGCTGAACTGAGCCCTACTGCAAATTCTGAGATGCTCTTTGGAGTAACTCCTCAGGGAAATCTCGTACTTGAAAATTGAATGCGTTTTTGCCCTTTTCAGTTCGTGGGGATCATGGATATGTGTTTCTTTTGCAAATCTGAGCTCTGTGTCAAAAGTTATGTTTTCTGGCTGAATTGAGCCCTACTGCCAATTCTGAGATACACTTTGGTCTAACTCCTCAGTGAAAGCACGTACTTGAAAATTGAATGCCTTTTTGCTCTTTTCAGACCGTGGGGAACATAAATATGTGTTCCTTCTGAAAATCTGAGCTCTGTGTCAAAAGTTATGTTTTCTTACAGAATTGAGCCCTACTGCCAATTCTGAGATACACTTTGGTCTAACCCCTCAGGGAAAGCACGTACTTGAAAATTGAATGCGTTTTTGCGCTTTTCAGACCGTGGGGATCATGAATATGTGTTTCTTCAGCAAATCTGAGTGTCAGATTTCAGTAGGGCTGAATTGAGCCCTACTGCCAATTCTGAGATACACTTTGGTCTAACTCCTCATGGAAAGCTCATATTGAAAATTGAATGCGTTTTTGCGCTTTTCAGACCGTGGGGATCATGAATATGTGTTTCTTCTGCAAATCTGAGTGTCAGATTTCAGTAGGGCTGAATTGAGCCCTACTGCCAATTCTGAGATACACTTTGGTCTAATACCTCAGGGAAAGCTAATATTAAAAATTCAATGCGTTGTTCCGCTTTTCAGACCGTGGGGAACATGAATATTTGTTCCTTCTGCAAATCTGAGCTCTATGTCAAAAGTTACATTTTCTAGCTGAATTGAGCCCTACCGCCAATTCTGAGATACACTTTGTTCTAACACCTCAGGGAAAGCTAATATTGAAAATTCAATGCGTTGTTGCGCTTTTCAGACCGTGGGGATCATGAATATGTGTTTCTTCTGCAAATCTGAGCTCTGTTTCAAAAGTTATGTTTTCTGGCTGATTTGAGCCCTACTGTAAATTTTGAGATGCTCTTTGGTCTAACTCCTCAGGGAAATCTCGTATTTGAAAATTGAATGCCTTTTTGCTCTTTTCAGACCGTGGGGAACATGAATATGTGTTCCTTCTGAAAATCTGAGCTCTGTGTCAAAAGTTATGTTTTCTTACAGAATTGAGCCCTACTGCCAATTCTGAGATAAACTTTGGTCTAACTCCTCAGGGAAAGCACGTACTTGAAAATTGAATGCCTTTTTGCTCTTTTCAGACCGTGGGGAACATGAATATGTGTTTCTTCTGCAAATCTGGGTGTCAGATTTCAGTACGGCTGAATTGAGCCCTACTGCCAATTCTGAGATACACTTTGGTCTAACTCCTCAGGGAAAGCTCATATTGAAAATTCAATGCGTTTTTGCGCTTTTCAGACCGTGGGGAACATGAATATATGTTTCTTTTACAAATCTGAGCTCTGTGTCAAAAGTTACATTTTCTGGCTGAATTGAGCCCTACTGCCAATTCTGAGATGCACTTTGGTCTAACTCCTCAGGGAATGCTCATATTTGAATATTCAATGCGTTTTTGCGCTTTTCAGACGTGGGGATCATGAATATGTGTTTCTTCTGCAAACATGAGTGTGTCAGATTTCAGTAGGGCTGAATTGAGCCCTACTGCCAATTCTGAGATACACTTTGGTCTAACTCCTCAGGATAAGCACGTACGTGAAAATTGAATGCGATTTTGCGCTTTTCAGACCGTGGGGATCATGAATATGTGTTTCTTCTGCAAACCTGAGTGTCCGATTTCAGTAGGGCTGAATTGAGCCCTACTGCAAATTCTGAGATGCTCTTTGGTCTAACTCCTCAGGGAAATCTCGTACTTGAAAATTGAATGCGTTTTTGCGCTTTTCAGTTCGTGGGGTTCATGGATATGTGTTTCTTTTGCAAATCTGAGCTCTGTGTCAAAAGTTATGTTTTCTGGCTTAATTGAGCCCTACTGCCAATTCTGAGATACACTTTGGTCTAACTCCTCAGTGAAAGCACGTACTTGAAAATTGAATGCCTTTTTGCTCTTTTCAGACCGTGGGGAACATAAATATGTGTTCCTTCTGAAAATCTGAGCTCTGTGTCAAAAGTTATGTTTTCTTACAGAATTGAGCCCTACTGCCAATTCTGAGATACATTTTGGTCTAACCCCTCAGGGAAAGCACGTACTTGAAAATTGAATGCGGTTTTGCGCTTTTCAGACCGTGTGGATCATGAATATGTGTTTCTTCAGCAAATCTGAGTGTGTCAGATTTCAGTAAGGCTGAATTGAGCCCTACTGCCAATTCTGAGATACACTTTGGTCTAACTCCTCAGGGAAATCTCGTACTTGAAAATTGAATGCGTTTTTGCGCTTTTCAGACCGTGGGGATCATGGATATGTGTTTTTTTTGCAAATCGGAGCTCTGTGTCAAAAGTTATGTTTTCTGGCTGATTTGAGCCCTACTGCAAATTCTGAGATGCTCTTTGGTCTAACTCCTCAGGGAAAGCTCGTACTTGAAAATTGAATGCCTTTTTGCGCTTTTCAGACCGTGGGGATCATGGATATGTGTTTCTTTTGCAAATCTGAGCTCTGTGTCAAAAGTTATGTTTTCTGGCTGAATTGAGCCCTACTGCCAATTCTGAGATACACTTTGGTCTAACTCCTCAGTGAAAGCACGTAATTGAAAATTGAATGCGTTTTTGCGCTTTTCAGACCGTGGGGATCATGAATATGTGTTTCTTCTGCAAACCTGAGTGTCAGATTTCAGTAGGGCTGAACTGAGCCCTACTGCAAATTCTGAGATGCTCTTTGGTCTAACTCCTCAGGGAAATCTCGTACTTGAAAATTGAATGCGTTTTTGCCCTTTTCAGTTCGTGGGGATCATGGATATGTGTTTCTTTTGCAAATCTGAGCTCTGTGTCAAAAGTTATGTTTTCTGGCTGAATTGAGCCCTACTGCCAATTCTGAGATACACTTTGGTCTAACTCCTCATGGAAAGCTCATATTGAAAATTGAATGCGTTTTTGCGCTTTTCAGACCGTGGGGATCATGAATATGTGTTTCTTCTGCAAATCTGAGTGTCAGATTTCAGTAGGGCTGAATTGAGCCCTACTGCCAATTCTGAGATACACTTTGGTCTAACACCTCAGGGAAAGCTAATATTGAAAATTCAATGCGTTGTTGCGCTTTTCAGACCGTGGGGATCATGAATATGTGTTTCTTCTGCAAATCTGAGCTCTGTTTCAAAAGTTATGTTTTCTGGCTGATTTGAGCCCTACTGTAAATTTTGAGATGCTCTTTGGTCTAACTCCTCAGGGAAATCTCGTACTTGAAAATTGAATGCCTTTTTGCTCTTTTCAGACCGTGGGGAACATGAATATGTGTTCCTTCTGAAAATCTGAGCTCTGTGTCAAAAGTTATGTTTTCTTACAGAATTGAGCCCTACTGCCAATTCTGAGATAAACTTTGGTCTAACTCCTCAGGGAAAGCACGTACTTGAAAATTGAATGCCTTTTTGCTCTTTTCAGACCGTGGGGAACATGAATATGTGTTTCTTCTGCAAATCTGGGTGTCAGATTTCAGTACGGCTGAATTGAGCCCTACTGCCAATTCTGAGATACACTTTGGTCTAACTCCTCAGGGAAAGCTCATATTGAAAATTCAATGCGTTTTTGCGCTTTTCAGACCGTGGGGAACATGAATATATGTTTCTTTTACAAATCTGAGCTCTGTGTCAAAAGTTACATTTTCTGGCTGAATTGAGCCCTACTGCCAATTCTGAGATGCACTTTGGTCTAACTCCTCAGGGAATGCTCATATTTGAATATTCAATGCGTTTTTGCGCTTTTCAGACGTGGGGATCATGAATATGTGTTTCTTCTGCAAACATGAGTGTGTCAGATTTCAGTAGGGCTGAATTGAGCCCTACTGCCAATTCTGAGATACACTTTGGTCTAACTCCTCAGGATAAGCACGTACGTGAAAATTGAATGCGATTTTGCGCTTTTCAGACCGTGGGGATCATGAATATGTGTTTCTTCTGCAAACCTGAGTGTCCGATTTCAGTAGGGCTGAATTGAGCCCTACTGCAAATTCTGAGATGCTCTTTGGTCTAACTCCTCAGGGAAATCTCGTACTTGAAAATTGAATGCGTTTTTGCGCTTTTCAGTTCGTGGGGTTCATGGATATGTGTTTCTTTTGCAAATCTGAGCTCTGTGTCAAAAGTTATGTTTTCTGGCTTAATTGAGCCCTACTGCCAATTCTGAGATACACTTTGGTCTAACTCCTCAGTGAAAGCACGTACTTGAAAATTGAATGCCTTTTTGCTCTTTTCAGACCGTGGGGAACATAAATATGTGTTCCTTCTGAAAATCTGAGCTCTGTGTCAAAAGTTATGTTTTCTTACAGAATTGAGCCCTACTGCCAATTCTGAGATACATTTTGGTCTAACCCCTCAGGGAAAGCACGTACTTGAAAATTGAATGCGGTTTTGCGCTTTTCAGACCGTGTGGATCATGAATATGTGTTTCTCCAGCAAATCTGAGTGTCAGATTTCAGTAGGGCTGAATTGAGCCCTACTGCCAATTCTGAGATGCACTTTGGTCTAACTCCTCAGGGAAAGCTCATATTGAAAATTCAATGCGTTTTTGCGCTTTTCAGACCGTGGGGATCATGAATATGTGTTCCTTCTGCAAATCTGAGTGTCAGATTTCAGTAGGGCTGAATTGAGCCCTACTGCCAATTCTGAGATACACTTTGGTCTAATACCTCAGGGAAAGCTAATATTGAAAATTCACTACGTTGTTCCGCTTTTCAGACCGTGGGGGTCATGAATAAGTGTTTCTTCTGCAAATCTGAGCTCTGTTTCAAAAGTTATGTTTTCTGGCTGATTTGAGCCCTACTGCAAATTCTGAGATGCTCTTTGGTCTAACTCCTCAGGGAAAGCTCGTACTTGAAAATTGAATGCCTTTTTGCGCTTTTCAGACCGTGGGGATCATGGATATGTGTTTTTTTTGCAAATCGGAGCTCTGTGTCAAAAGTTATGTTTTCTGGCTGAATTGAGCCTTACTGCCAATTTTGAGGTACACTTTGGTCTAACTCCTCAGGGAAAGCTCGTAATTGAAAATTGAATGCGTTTTTGCGCTTTTCAGACCGTGGGGATCATGAATATGTGTTTCTTCTGCAAACCTGAGTGTCAGATTTCAGTAGGGCTGAATTGAGCCCTACTGCAAATTCTGAGATGCTCTTTGGTCTAACTCCTCAGGGAAATCTCGTACTTGAAAATTGAATGCGTTTTTGCGCTTTTCAGACCGTGGGGATCATGGATATGTGTTTTTTTTGCAAATCGGAGCTCTGTGTCAAAAGTTATGTTTTCTGGCTGAATTGAGCCTTACTGCCAATTTTGAGGTACACTTTGGTCTAACTCCTCAGGGAAAGCTCGTAATTGAAAATTGAATGCGTTTTTGCGCTTTTCAGACCGTGGGGATCATGAATATGTGTTTCTTCTGCAAACCTGAGTGTCCGATTTCAGTAGGGCTGAATTGATCCCTACTGCAAATTCTGAGATGCTCTTTGGTCTAACTCCTCAGGGAAATCTCGTACTTGAAAATTGAATGCGTTTTTGCGCTTTTCAGTTCGTGGGGTTCATGGATATGTGTTTCTTTTGCAAATCTGAGCTCTGTGTCAAAAGTTATGTTTTCTGGCTTAATTGAGCCCTACTGCCAATTCTGAGATATACTTTGGTCTAACTCCTCAGTGAAAGCACGTACTTGAAAATTGAATGCCTTTTTGCTCTTTTCAGACCGTGGGGAACATAAATATGTGTTCCTTCTGAAAATCTGAGCTCTGTGTCAAAAGTTATGTTTTCTTACAGAATTGAGCCCTACTGCCAATTCTGAGATACATTTTGGTCTAACCCCTCAGGGAAAGCACGTACTTGAAAATTGAATGCGGTTTTGCGCTTTTCAGACCGTGTGGATCATGAATATGTGTTTCTTCAGCAAATCTGAGTGTGTCAGATTTCAGTAAGGCTGAATTGAGCCCTACTGCCAATTCTGAGATACACTTTGGTCTAACTCCTCAGGGAAATCTCGTACTTGAAAATTGAATGCGTTTTTGCGCTTTTCAGACCGTGGGGATCATGGATATGTGTTTTTTTTGCAAATCGGAGCTCTGTGTCAAAAGTTATGTTTTCTGGCTGATTTGAGCCCTACTGCAAATTCTGAGATGCTCTTTGGTCTAACTCCTCAGGGAAAGCTCGTACTTGAAAATTGAATGCCTTTTTGCGCTTTTCAGACCGTGGGGATCATGGATATGTGTTTCTTTTGCAAATCTGAGCTCTGTGTCAAAAGTTATGTTTTCTGGCTGAATTGAGCCCTACTGCCAATTCTGAGATACACTTTGGTCTAACTCCTCAGTGAAAGCACGTAATTGAAAATTGAATGCGTTTTTGCGCTTTTCAGACCGTGGGGATCATGAATATGTGTTTCTTCTGCAAACCTGAGTGTCAGATTTCAGTAGGGCTGAACTGAGCCCTACTGCAAATTCTGAGATGCTCTTTGGTCTAACTCCTCAGGGAAATCTCGTACTTGAAAATTGAATGCGTTTTTGCCCTTTTCAGTTCGTGGGGATCATGGATATGTGTTTCTTTTGCAAATCTGAGCTCTGTGTCAAAAGTTATGTTTTCTGGCTGAATTGAGCCCTACTGCCAATTCTGAGATACACTTTGGTCTAACTCCTCAGTGAAAGCACGTACTTGAAAATTGAATGCCTTTTTGCTCTTTTCAGACCGTGGGGAACATAAATATGTGTTCCTTCTGAAAATCTGAGCTCTGTGTCAAAAGTTATGTTTTCTTACAGAATTGAGCCCTACTGCCAATTCTGAGATACACTTTGGTCTAACCCCTCAGGGAAAGCACGTACTTGAAAATTGAATGCGTTTTTGCGCTTTTCAGACCGTGGGGATCATGAATATGTGTTTCTTCAGCAAATCTGAGTGTCAGATTTCAGTAGGGCTGAATTGAGCCCTACTGCCAATTCTGAGATACACTTTGGTCTAACTCCTCATGGAAAGCTCATATTGAAAATTGAATGCGTTTTTGCGCTTTTCAGACCGTGGGGATCATGAATATGTGTTTCTTCTGCAAATCTGAGTGTCAGATTTCAGTAGGGCTGAATTGAGCCCTACTGCCAATTCTGAGATACACTTTGGTCTAATACCTCAGGGAAAGCTAATATTAAAAATTCAATGCGTTGTTCCGCTTTTCAGACCGTGGGGAACATGAATATTTGTTCCTTCTGCAAATCTGAGCTCTATGTCAAAAGTTACATTTTCTAGCTGAATTGAGCCCTACCGCCAATTCTGAGATACACTTTGTTCTAACACCTCAGGGAAAGCTAATATTGAAAATTCAATGCGTTGTTGCGCTTTTCAGACCGTGGGGATCATGAATATGTGTTTCTTCTGCAAATCTGAGCTCTGTTTCAAAAGTTATGTTTTCTGGCTGATTTGAGCCCTACTGTAAATTTTGAGATGCTCTTTGGTCTAACTCCTCAGGGAAATCTCGTACTTGAAAATTGAATGCCTTTTTGCTCTTTTCAGACCGTGGGGAACATGAATATGTGTTCCTTCTGAAAATCTGAGCTCTGTGTCAAAAGTTATGTTTTCTTACAGAATTGAGCCCTACTGCCAATTCTGAGATAAACTTTGGTCTAACTCCTCAGGGAAAGCACGTACTTGAAAATTGAATGCCTTTTTGCTCTTTTCAGACCGTGGGGAACATGAATATGTGTTTCTTCTGCAAATCTGGGTGTCAGATTTCAGTACGGCTGAATTGAGCCCTACTGCCAATTCTGAGATACACTTTGGTCTAACTCCTCAGGGAAAGCTCATATTGAAAATTCAATGCGTTTTTGCGCTTTTCAGACCGTGGGGAACATGAATATATGTTTCTTTTACAAATCTGAGCTCTGTGTCAAAAGTTACATTTTCTGGCTGAATTGAGCCCTACTGCCAATTCTGAGATGCACTTTGGTCTAACTCCTCAGGGAATGCTCATATTTGAATATTCAATGCGTTTTTGCGCTTTTCAGACGTGGGGATCATGAATATGTGTTTCTTCTGCAAACATGAGTGTGTCAGATTTCAGTAGGGCTGAATTGAGCCCTACTGCCAATTCTGAGATACACTTTGGTCTAACTCCTCAGGATAAGCACGTACGTGAAAATTGAATGCGGTTTTGCGCTTTT